>NC_080742.1:53406579-53709610 GCF_020826845.1 Diceros bicornis minor | reverse complement strand
TTTCTGGCCGCGCTTTTCCTCTTTCCTTTTATAATCACTTTGATGCTGTTCCGAGCTTTTATGAGGCCAGGGTCTGCTCCGATGGTAGAAGGTTAGTGTTAATTCACAGACTTCAGGAACTTCACTGGCCAGCTGCTGCCCACATTGGTGAACACCAGCGAGAGATCAGAGAAACCACAGGGCTGATAGTTGTGGTTGTTGGTGCTTTCGTCTTCGTTACGGGCAGAACTCAGAACAAAAGAAGCGCGAGTTCGCAAAATTATAGGATCACAATTCTAAGTCCTGAGGGGCCATATAGTCCATTTCTGATCCATCAGACAAACCACACCTAAATTCTGCCCCCCACTGAAATATGGGGGTCTATTCTATTTAAAACACATCCAGAAAAGGGAAAACTGGGTAAAACAAAACATACTTGACTTATTGTCTGGTTGTCTTTTAAAGTGCTTGTGGCAGTCACGGAATTGTTTAGTTGAGAAATAAATGATTCAGGAAGAATTAACTAGTCTGATCTGGAAAAAAAAAAAAGAAACATATTTCAAGGAGAGCGAAAATAATTGAAATTTCATTATAATGTTTCAGTGCCTGTTTTCCATAAAATAATCCTATAATTGTCTACTGTGTGACGGGCTGAGTCACTCAGCCAAGGGAATGATTAATGAAAACGGCAATGAAGGATTTGTCACACTGACACAGGGCAAGGAAGTGTGTGATAGTCATTAGAAAGGAAAAAATGGGGTACACAGCGTCATTGTTAGGTTAGCAGATGTGGACTAGACATTGGGGAATCTGTTTGGACGTGGTTGTAGAACTACCCATCTCACTGTCTTGTTTTCTGTAAATGGTCAGCTTAGCAAGTAGTCAGCTTAGTAGTGGATAAACCCAAGGTTGGGGGACCAGAGACCCATAGTCTATTCCAGGACTATTGACTGAAATGTAGTTTGACATGAGAAATGGGAGGTGTGGAGGCAGCCAAACCTGGATAGAATTCCAGCTAGGCACGTGATTGAAATGCACAGACTCTTGTTTGTATCATTTTAAAATATAGGAAGATAATCTTAACCTTAAATAAACTCAAACGAAAGTAGGCGAAATAGCCTGTGCATAGTAGGTGGTCAGAAATTGAGTGGGTGTTCCTTTTTAAATTTCTGCCTGAATATATTCCAGATACACATGATGGTCGCAAGGGAGAAGGTGCCATAAAAATGTGGCTGTTTTAGCCGAAATTTGTTATCATTACTTACATAGCAATTTAAAGTACATACCCTTCCATCTCAGAAAGAGACAAGAGAGGTCTTTTATTGCCAGGTCTTATAATAAGACAACTTGAGTGATAACAACTTGAGGAGAGATACTTTTTAGCATTTGTACTAATTTCCAATAGAGAAAAAATGTTTAGAAGTAATGTCAGATAAGTCATTCATTTATCAAATATGTTTTTATGTGCCTGTTATGTGCTGGGCAATGTGCACATTGTGGGAATGATAATCCATGAAATGGTAAACTTTGCCTTATCACATTTGAGTCAAGTTTTCCAAAAGTTCCACAATTTCCAAAAGAAATTGTGAACTTTACAAGTACAAGCTTTGTGCTTTATTCATCTTGGTGTCTTCTCAAGTATCTACCATAATGCCTTTGACAGAAGAGTTGTCCAATAAACCATCATTGAATGAAGACTATACAACACATCTTTACCAGTGAAATGGTTACTCAAGGAAATTTGCTTTTTTGAGTCGTCTTACAGAAATTTTTTTTGATAAATGTTCATTTATTGTCCCTAACAAGAGAATATAGCACAAATATACAACAAACCAAATTTCACACACATAAACACATCTTTATATTACCACAAAGAAGCTAAAATGTGCTCATGAGTATGAATAGATAAATTGCTATGATTCAATACTTTGCCAAAATAATTATTATTGTACGAGAAGGCTGCATCAGTGAGGAGATCTCGTCTAAGTTCTGTAAATTACATTCTTTTATCATGACTTGGAAGGAGTTTAGGTTTTGGAGTACGTTAGACCAGATTTAATTCCTCCTCTACCGCTTAACCTCTCTGAGCCTCAGTGTCCTCATACTGAAATGGAAATAATGATGTCTCCAGCACATGGTTATGGTATGGAGTAAATGAGAGCTCTTGGGGAGTCCCAGTCTTTGAATTACAGACCCCTGGAGAGCCTTGGAAATATTGTGAAGGGTCTGCAGACTCATATGTACCCACATAATGCCTCTATTTTGAACATGTATGCATTGCTGGTTTTCAAATGCATGTAGGTTGATTCAAGATTCATTCATTCAGCAGCTGTTTATTGAGCATTAACAAATAAACAGCATCAGGCACAGAGGATGCTCTAATAAACACAAGAGACAGATATCCCTGTGTTCATGGATTTTCTGTTATAGTGCGTGTAGGAGAATAACAACACACAAGATAAATGAGTAAAAGTTTGTGGGAGAGTGATAAGGATTAAGATGAAAAGGGAGAGAAGAGAAATATAAAAACGTCAAAAAAGAGGTGTTAAAATTTTAGATAGGGTGGCCAGGGAAGGCCTCACTTAAGGAAATGAGGGAGTTAACCATATGGATATCTGGGGGAAGAGCCATTCCAGGTGGCGGGAACAGCTCATGCAAAGGTCCTGGTGGAAGGAACAGTATGGATCACAATAATGATTGTGGTCCGAGAGGGACTGGAGAGGAATGAGCAGGAGGGTAGTAGGGGATAATGTTAGTGGGGTGACCAGATCACGTCAACCCTTATGCCTCAGAAAAAGGAGTTTGCTTCCACTCTGAGGGAGATGGGAAGACATCAGAGGGTTTGAGCAGAGGAGTGGCATGATCTGGTTTATGTTTTAACAGACCACTGTCTTGAAAATAGACTGGATGAGGATACAGGCAAAGCAGGGGGTGAGTTAGGAGGCTAGAGGAGAGATGATGGCAACCTGGAGCAAGGTGATGAAGAGAGGATGTGAGAAGACACTGGATTCTGGGCAGACTTTGATAGAATAGGTAGTGTTGACAAGATTTGCTGATGCACTTGTGTGGGGTGTGAGAGAAAGAGAGATAAAGACTGACACCAAGATTTTTGGCCTAAGCAGTTAGAAGAACAGAGTTAATTAACATTAATCGAAAGGGAGGCTGCAAGGAGGGCTTGGGAATTGGAGCTTCATTTTGAACATATGAAGTTTAATATTACATACAAGTGGAGGTGTCAAGAAGCCAACTTTTTAATGGAAAAAATACAAAACTATTTTTTAAATATTACCAAACCAGTAGTAGATTTTTTCAGCATAATCTAAAAGCAGGATTGTTATCATGTTTGTGTCCACAAAATATTTTGAAATTGAAAAAGAACCTTGTACTGGAAAAGGTTGGACACAGAGGTAAGTTCAAGTGACGATTTTAGACAATTATTTTCCTTTTTATCTTCCTTTAGTACATATTGATTTTAAATTTTGCATCATTATGCAGATTTTGTATTTCTCTTTTTGTTTCTTTCTTAATAAAACTTGTAATGGAACTTTCTGGTAAGAAACGCCCTATAGGTGGCAGAATTGTGTTCATTGGTCCAGGTTATTTTATATTGGAAGGAAATTAGAATGTTCACTTTTTTTTGTTTTTTTGTGAGGAAGAGCGGCCCGGAGCTAACATCTGCCAATCCTCCTCTTTTTTGCTGAGGAAGACTGGCCCTGGGCTAACATCCATGCCCATCTTCCTCCACTTTGTATGGGAGGCCGCCACAGCATGGCTTGACAAGTGGTGCGTCGGTGCGCGCCCGGGATCCGAACCGGCAGACCCCGGGCCGCCGCAGCAGAGCACCTGCACTTAACCTCTGGCCCCACTGGGCCGAGCCCTAGAATGTTCACTTTTTTATTACATGTTGACTTATTATTTTTTGTGTACCTCACCTGTGACTTGCATGTCACTTGGTGACATTTGGGATGACAAAAGAAGTGAGAGGCAGAGCTCTTTGCTATTGGAGAAATTACAGTGTGAGGTTAAGAAATACATTGTATGTCTCTTGTGGGAATACTGCTATTTTATTGTTATTTTGATCGGCTTAAACACATAATTTTACTAGCATCAGTTTGTGATGGTTCATTTTAACATCTACCCTTCTCAGTCTTACGCAGGGAAATATGTGCCAGCCATTGCACATTATATCCACATGCTCAACCCTGTGATGACGATGAAGATCAACCTGAAAGGAATTGCTATTGGAGATGCATATTCTGATCCTGAATCAGTAAGTGGCCCCTTTTTCCTTTCCGTTTTGTTCCTTAAGGAGATTAAATCCCTTTAATCAGATTGAGGCTCCTCTTACCTCAGAGACCTAACTTGATAAATGGAAATACTGTTGCCCAGTTGACTTTCTAATGATTTAAATCTTCTAATTTTTACCAAGTGTTTTAAGGTGTCAACTTACTCTGTTAGCCTAGGTTCGCTGTGAGCGCAAGTGTTGGGATGTGTGTGTGTGTGTGTGTGTGTGTGTGGTGTGTTTGTGTGTATTTTGTGTATATGTGTGTTGGGTGTATGTTTGTTGTGTGTATATTGGGTGTGTGTTTGTGTATTGTGTGTGTATGTTTGTGTGTGGTGCGTGTGCAGTATGTGTTGTGAGGTATTTGATGTGCGTATGGTGTGTTTTGTGTTGTGTGTTTGTGTGTGTATATTTGTACGTGTTGTGTATGTGTTTGTGTGTTGTGTGATATGTGGTGTGTGTGTATATTTTTATGTGTTTCTGTGGTGTGTGGTGAGTGTGTGTGTAATTGTCTTGCTTGGCTAATTCTAGTGTGAGATTGACAAATTACAAAAGATTATTTCACCAAGTCAATGGGCTTCCCTAACTTCTCCTGCTCTTCTTGTGGCATTTGTGTGCCTCTTTTCTCCTCAGATCATAGGGGGCTATGCAGCATTCCTGTACCAAATTGGCTTGTTGGATGAGAAGCAGAGAAAGTACTTCCAGAAGCAGTGTGATGAGTGTGTGAAATTCATCAAGAAGGAGAAGTGGTTTCAAGCCTTTGAAGTGAGTTCTGGGGCCTGCGTTGCCCTGGAGCAATGAGAACCATCTGAGGAGGGTCCTAGAAGCACTGTGGTGCTCATGCTTTTTGCTGTTGTTCGAGAAGCTATATCTGTTATGCTGTCCAAGATCAGGAGGCAAGATGAGCGTGCTCCTAATGAAGAAAAGACCTGTCCGGGTTTCTTTGAATTTACTTTGGCTATATTTTAAACCTGAGATCACCTCAGAGTGTTGATCTAACTGTGTCTTTCATTAACTGTTTTGATTTCTTTACACGCTGGGTAGGCCCTAAAGGCACACCCTATCATAAGGAAATCAGAAGACAGGCACCCTGGAAAGTGGATGCATATGCTTCAACATATGCTCTAACCCCTTCTGAAGAGTAATATCCACACACAGGGTTTCAGCTAGAGAAGTGACCACAGTGTGTAACAAATGTCACATGTTCCTCTGTGTCAGGAACAAAGACTATAAAGTGTAGTAATTTAAAACTTCTACAAAGAGCCATTGATATTTGTAAATATCATCACATTACTGCCCTAAAATTGAATTTGAGAATCAAATAATATGGTTATTTCTTCATCCTTTTTTTTTTGGTTATTTAAAATTTAAAATGTAAGACTTTACTAAATATTAGGATGCAAGAGGTTGGGTGGTTTTCTGTTTTTTCTGTTTGTTTTGCCACTGCAGACAAAGATCATGTGTAAACAATCTCCTTAGGGAGTTTTTGCCACCTTTACCATAGAGCCACCATGTCTGACACATTAATAAATGAGGCAAGGATTGAATTTTGAGGACTTTAATCTTTTTGTTATTGGAAGCACATCCTATAACAATTACCTAATGGCATTATTGTTATTAAGGCTAAGGCCTGATATTAATAGCCTTCTAGGCGCTGCAGGTCAGCCTGTTCACATCAAAACAGGAGACATACTAACTAGGGAGAAGGAGGGTTACATCAAGTTATGCTCCATTTTACAAGTAGGATCCCAGGGAACTACCTGAAATCCCTCAAGAAAGTGACTGCCCTTGCTGTGAATTCTGATAGCAGCTGGAGTGAGCTCTGGGAGTCCCGAGCCATTCCGCAGGACGCTAACAGTCTCCCCTTCTCTGTGTCAAGACAGCTAACCTGGCTGCAGAGTGTGGATTCAGAATTTCTTGTGCAATTGTAAATACAAGGGAAGCGGGATCTTATCAGGGACTTGTAAAATCCTTCTTCAACTTGCAACGACAGTATTTTCAAGACTGATTTTTAGGCTATCTGCTGTGGTACGCAGAAAGGGTAAAAACTAAACCTTTAGAATTTAGAATGAATACCAAATTTTACATTGCATGAAGGCAATCTGCAAGTGAGACATTTGATGTGTTTTTGAAGAAACATACAGGGATTAAGCAATGTCAAGGGCAAGAATATTTGATAGGCCCAAAGGGGTAAAGAAAGCAGAAAGATGTCTGTGTTGCATGATGCAACAGCCTAAACACCCACAGGATTAGTGAAACTGTTGAAAAATTCAGGAATTTTGTGTATTCAGAGATAATGAGAAGATGGCCATGCGGTTAATGGTGTCTCTCCCAAACCAGATTCATCAGAAAACAAAAGAGGAAAAAGTCACCAAAAAACCCTGGATGGTATGCAGTGTGTGACCACTGGTCCAATATCTTGAATAATGAATTAAAACATAAAGACCTTGGGCCGGCCCCGTGGCTTAGCGGTTGAGTGCGCGCGCTCCGCTACTAGCGGCCCGGGTTCGGACCCCGGGCGCACACTGACGCGCTGCTTCTCCGGCCATGCTGAGGCCGCGTCCCACATACAGCAACTAGAAGGATGTGCAACTATGACATACAACTATGTACTGGGGCTTTGGGGGGAAAAAAAAAGGAGGAGGATTGGCAAGAGATGTTAGCTCAGAGCTGGTCTTCCTCAACAAAAAGAGGAGGATTAGCACAGATGTTAGCTCAAGGCTGATCTTCCTCACACACACACAAAAAAAACACCTTTACTTTTTCAAGGGAAATAGATAAAATGATACTTGGGAAAGTAAGCAAGTAGTGGTAAAGTGTGTTTCAGCCTATGCAACTGAAAACTCCAAGAAATCCTGAAACCCGAGAGAATACAAATGTCAAAATCTGAAGCCTAAATAGTAAAGCCTGTTTGATGCTCTGATCCCTTAAAATGATTTAGTTAATCAAAGAGGAGTAACTCAGGGCTGGAGGGAACTTTAGAGATTATCTTCTCTCCCTGCGCACATGTGCACATCCACATTTCACTAATGAGGAGCTGAGGCCCAGAGGGGTGCAATCAATTGCCAAAAGCCGCATAATAGATTTTGGCAGGCCTAGGGCTAGAAAAGTTCCCCCCTATTCCCACCCAGTATTTCTCCTATGGTAATTTTCAGGCATTGTATAAAAATCCTGGGTCATCATAGAGATTCTGCAAGATGCACAATGGCCAGTCTCCGGTCCTGTGTTGTCTCCCATCCATGACAATGTTCTGGATCACAGAGTTCTCTTTGTGAAATAAGTTTTGACCAGAAGCTGGATTTCACAGGTCCTGACCACCCACTTTATTTGTTTGACAGCAGATCATTTTTGACTCTTCCTGAAATCAAAGCCATTCTCTTCCCATTGATGTTGAAGATAATTTCTAAAGATGAATTCCAGAAATACTGCATGCATTCAGGACCATTGCTAGCCTACAGTGTCCCCTCTGGATGGACAAATTAGAAAAAGACACCTCCTCTGGGCTGACATAGTCCTGTGGGTTCAGGGTTTGGCAAGCAGATGCTGCCATTTTGTGAGGATAAAAAGTAGCCATTTCTCCAAACTTACCCAGCTTGGCAAGCAGAACTTTGGCTGGTTCTCTGCCCCTTCTCACCCCTCAGCCAGGCATCCCCATGTAGTGCACAATCTGTAAGCCAGATACAGTGGCCCTGAGCAGCCGTAGCATTGCTAAAGGATAATTATTACCCACCCTACCCCCATGTTCCACCATGATGATCCTTTTAATGCTTGGTCCCTAACCCTGTGGCAAGAGTAACTTGGATAAGTTAAGTTGCTTCATGTTTGAAACAGAAAACTAATGTAATAAAATAATGAATCTTTATATTAAACCCAAAAGCATGGCCAGAAAGATTTGAAGACTAGGAGACATTGCAGTCTGACTCTTGGGGCGCTAGTATGTGGTTGAACGTGCAGGCTGGAGAGTCATGGCCTGAGTTTGAGTCTCACCTCTGACATTGTTAGTGAGGTGTCCTTGGCAAGTGAGTTACCCTCTATGTGCCTCACTTTCCTCATATGTAAAATTAGGATACTAATAACTTACCTTGTAAGAAACCTAAATTCATACTTGATAGTTTTGAAAATGTGCTGAATTCATTTCTTAAAATCCTTTTACAAGAGCCTCTTACAACTCAATGTTCTCATCCAAACCCCTTCAATAGTCTTAATCTCTTCTATGACTATTCCCTTTATCTTCTTGCTCTACCCCAAATCTGCTTCTCTCTGATGATGCTGCTTCCCCTGTAGCCCTCTCAAATGGAGACTGTTTTCTCTCTTACCTACTTTGTACCACTTGGTTTATAGGTAGAGTAAGCATCCTCCTTGCTCCTCATCGCTGTTCCAGATCATGTTCCCTCCCTCCTAAAGCACTGAGCTTTGACTCTCATGTCCTCACATGGTACCACCCACCACTTCTTGTTGCAGTTATCTACCAACCCCTTGCTTACTCCTCATTCTCTGAATATTTTAGCTCCTGCCTCGCTGCCTCACTCTCTCCACCATTACTCTTGTCATCATTTCTGGTGATTGTAGTATCCACAGTAGTTGGTCCCTCAGTGCCTTAGTCTCCTCTCCTTCAGTGATTTTGTTCTCTTCTTTGCCTTAGCTGCTCGTTCCCATTACAACAACAAAAAGCCAACGATCACTCCACAATCTCAGATTCAAACATCTTCCTCCAGCTTCCACCTCCCATCCTTCTGGCTCACTTCTGCGAATATACCAACTTGAATAACAGTCCTGCAGCCCCATTGTCTTTCAGTCCATTGATCCTACTACCTCTTCTTGATCCCTAACCCCCTCAAGTCTTAGTTTCTCTAATTACCCAACTTAAATCCAAGGTCAGTCAGTTACATACATTCCCAACCTTTGTTCCTTTTGCACTTCCTCCATCTCCTTTGGCCAAACCACAGTCCTGGCTAAATGCACCTCTCTACCCCTCCATGCCTGCCTCCGTGCAGCTGAACACGACTAGAGAAAAGCACACAGCCATGCTGACCACTCTCACCCTCAGCTGATGAAAGTCAGAAGTCCAAAGATAACTTCCACCAGCTCTAAGCACCTGCATGTATGTCCATATCCTCTGTCCTCTCTCCTCATCCTGTGAGTGAGTGATCAAGGATCCGTGTTATGGTAACCCTTCCCTACAAGGCTCACTCCCACAGTCAGGGCCTTAGAGCTCACTCTTTCCTCTGCCTGGAATGTTCTTTCTGTCCGTGTCCACGTGGCTCACTTCCTCCCTTCCAACAGGTCTTTACTCAAATGCCACCTTCTAAGTGAGACCTCTGTCTCTTCCCCTCTGCAGTGTCCCATACACTCACACACACACATATCACATGCACCCGTGACACTTCCTAGTCCCCTTCTCTCTTTAGTTTTCTCCTTAGTACTTAGCACTCTCTAACACACTGCATATTTTACCTGTTAATGCTTGTTTACTGTCCCCCTCTAGAATATAAGCTCCATGAGAGAGAACTTCTGGTCTCTCTTGTTCACTGCTGTTTCCCCAATGCCTAGAAGAATGTCTAGCATAGAGAAGATGTGCAATAAATGGTTGTTGAATGAAAGAATGCAGGGATGAAAAAGTTATTGAATAAATGGAATGACAAACGCTTGTATATTTTTACCCACCCTGATATTTTCTTTCCTTCTTTCTCCTCTCCCCCCCCACCAGGTACTGGATAAACTACTAGATGGTGACTTAACAAGCGAGCCTTCTTACTTCCAGAATGTTACAGGATGTTCTAATTACTATAACTTTTTACAGTGCACGGTAATGAGAACATTTAAAAAACCATAATAGTGTTTGCTTAAAACTTTTGGCAAAACCAAACTTCCTCTAATTTGATAAGTATTATAGCTGACTCTATACTAGACAAATATGTCCAAACTGCATTGCATTATTTGATGTACTGATCGTAGGATGTTTTTCCCCACCAATGTTGTATACATGATGATCTGACCATCGAGAATGTGTGATATTTCAGATAACTCAAAACAATCTCTGATTAACACAATTTCCCCCCAGTAGAGCTTGTTACATAGAATTTCTTTTGTGAAGGACAGAGGCCAGGATTACAGAGGCAGTTCTGAATATCAGGTCCCAGAGCTCCAAGCCTGTAGTGAGTTTCTTGAAAATGCCCACATTATTTGTTCTGTTCTTAAGACAGCTTGGATAATCAAAACTGCCAAAGCCTTTATGAAAATATTTGCTTTGTCTTTTAACTTAAGATGTTTTGTGCATTTAATATGGCCCTCACTTAAAGCCCTCTGGAATATTTCTCAGAGTATTCAAGTAGTTTCTTTCATAAAAGTAGGCCAAAGTTGATGTCTTTTGTGTAGAATTAATCAAATAAGACAAAAGGAGCCAAAGTGGGGATTTGGATTTGTATAATCTGTCTAGTGTATATGACAATGCATTCTGTTTTTAAAATTTTTATGAACTATTTTGTAAATAAAATATAAAGCTAATTTCAATGGAATTTGCCAACCCTGTGGTTTTGGATTCAGATTCTACCAAGAGAAAAAAAACATACTGTAGGCAAGAGAGAAACAAAATATGTGGTTACATTTTTTTCTTTACAAAGTAATGTATTCACAGTTAGCAAAAATTGTTGATGCACAAAATTGTTGATCTCAAACTCTAACAGTTTTTTTTATCCTTTTGCAACTTTTTAAAAACAGCATTTACTCCTTTTTTCTTTCAGTATATAATAATATTACAGAGACTTCTATGCATTTTTTTAAAATAAGGCTCATGGACACTTTTTTTTTTGTCTTATGTCCTTCATAAAGTATTATCTGTTTTTACACTTAATATGTTTTCCCCCTTAAATTATGGTCAGCTGATTATTTTGTGCATGTGGTTTTAATAAACAACAGAACATGGAAAAGAAATCCTCAGCTTTTAATCCACCATGCCACCACCCTGGCCCCTTGTGGTCCATTTGAGCTTTTTTTCCCCAGAGCCCCCAACAAGGAGCAAATTGATTATAATAATCTCACCTCTTCCATTTTCCCTATCTTTGTCTCGAATGGGGTTGTTAATTGGATTCACAGATTGCAAAACATTAGTTTTCAAAAAAGAAAATGCAGCATTTGCAAATTGGGTATTGGCTCTAAGAGTGTCAGATCATCCAGATTTGTTGTTAGTAAAATTTAAATTACCTCAAAACCCCCAGTTAAAATTTTCAGGCTGGAGACAAGTTACTAGGCACGTCACTTCTTGTTCATTGTGGTATATGGTAGGAGAAATTTGAAGCTTTCCCCAGCATGCTATTCCCGCCACCCAGCCTTGTGCCCCTAATCTCTTTCTGATGCCCCCTTCTGCCAGGAACCTGAGGACCAAAGGTACTATGGGAAATTTTTGTCCCTGCCAGAAGTGAGGCAAGCCATCCATGTGGGAAACCGAACTTTTAACGATGGATCCACAGTTGAAAAGTACTTGCGAGAAGACACAGTCAAGTCAGTTAAGCCATGGTTAACTGAAATCATGAATAATTACAAGGTAAGAGAGTTACTTCAGTTACTGTCTATTTTAGGAACTTTTCAGATTACCCAGAGCAGAGGGGACTTTCTTTTATTTGTAATTTGACTCCTGCTGTTTTTTACTTTTATATTTTACAAATCTAAATAACAACTCCTTCATTGTTTGATTTCTTCGAAGTAAAAGCTTTATTTTTTTTCCTTCTAATTAAATCATTTTCCCCTGATAGTTCCTCAAAATAAAATTCCCTGTGGCACATGCCACCTCTCATCCTTTCTTGAGAAAAGAAGTATAGCAGAGCCGAGAAGATGACTGCCCTTGTGTAAGCCAATTTTCCCTTATTGTTAGCTTTATAATATTAATCCCAATGATTCAGGGATAAATGAAATTAACTAGTTGTTCCAAAAATGCATTTTGCCTGATAATTGTATTCATTCACGTTGCTCAGCCACAGTTTTCCAGTGTCTGCTTTAAGCCAGACACTGTGCTAGGCTGTCGGATTGAAACGATGGATGAGAAAGGGTCCCTTTTGGAGGTGTGTAGAGTCAAGCACTGTGTTATCTGATGGAGATGTTCTGCCTGATTTGCTGCTGGAGATACCAAAGGAAAGTGAAATCGCGGACAGGAAGCCCTGAAGGTTCAGGCAAAGGAGGCATGGACCCTAGAACTCTCACCGAGAGGGAGGATACCGAGAGCAAGTGACATAGGGAAAAGTCATCCTGTGCATTTCTTTCCCACTACTACTCTTCTCAACTCATCCTCTGATTATCCAGAGCTGTTATCATCTGTCCTAGGCATGGTCTATGGGGCAACTCTGCAGGATAAGTGTGCTAATGATAGGCGAGACCACCACCTGGGGTGATCCACTTCCTCTCTATATCCTGGCAGAAGCAAGAGTAATGTTTGGGATAAACAAAAACAGTACAGCCTGTAGCCAACACACCTTTGTATGAATTAGAAAAAAGGCAAATCTCTCCTCAAGATACTTTATTTCCATCTGTCAAAAAATTGTCCTAATATACCACTTTTCTTTGAACCAGACTCTTTACCACCAATGCCTGCCATGAGGAATGCACATTTCTACAATGTCTGTGTTAGGAATAGTGTCTCTTGGGATTGTTCAGTGTACAACCGTCAGTACTGTCCAGGGAGTCCCTGGCCAAATGCACCCTTACTAGATTGTGTTTCAGAATATGCCAGACCTAGAAGGTCCATTTTCTGGTCCTGCCTCTAGTATTCTGAGTTTGAGTCCCTAGACATACAGCCCTTATTGAAAAGAATCTAAGGTCAGTGGCATGCAGAGTCTACAAACCCATTATAAATCTACAGAACTTGATGAAATACTTTCTGGGAAAGAAAGAGTCTAACTAGATGAGGTCAGAATTTCAATCAACTTTATGTTTGGTTCTGCCGGAGGAATGTAGTGCTTCTTAATGTTTGCCTGCTTGGAGCCTTCTCTGAGCACCTTCATAAAGCACTGCTGGTTTCTCTGAGCTCTCAGACTGTGTTGTCTCTACTGCTTGGTCACACTTAGCACACTGTACTGCCATTATGGGTTGTCAGTTCTAGCACCAGTCTGGAGCAGATGTCAATAACGAATGAATGAAAAATGAGTTCTATAAATTAGTGCTATATCAAAAAATATCTAATAAACTTGTCCATAGTCCATTAGATAGTTATCATCCACAACGTTATTAAACCAAAAAGAGCTCACCGCTTGTTTTCAAGACATAAACAATGTGCTATAATATAACATTAAAGAATGCAAAGTGTTTCTTTTGGGTGGAGAACAGATAAGGAAGTTCCCATGTACATTTTTTTGTGCTCTTGGGAGATAAATTTTTTCACTGTATAAGTTTAACTAGAATATGATTCTTTTCTCAGCCAAGTGAGGATAGGGTGGGACATACAGCTCACCTGATGATATAAACTCTCCTGATATTGGCTAATTGCCATAGATCATCCATTTAATGATAAAGGAGAATACATTGATTAAAGATGATCCTGCGTTTTGATATTTAAACATCTCTGTCTCTGTTTCCCATGTATCCTAAACCTCCCAATATGAATTCCAATGAAATAAGAATATTTTCTAAACTTTTAAACTCTGAATAAGTTGTCAGAAAAAAAGAGAATAGATCAGTGGTGCAGATAAACCAAGTTTCCATAAAGAAAGAGAACAAAGTATGCAGTCAATCTGAGTACAGACCAGAAACCAGCTGCTGCTCAGACAGACTGCATATTCATCGCTACAGCTGGCATAGCCCACAGGGCAGTAATTATCTTTGGCTGGTCTCTTAATGGTGGTGAACCTCAATGTATATGCAATGGCATCAGAATAATCTAGTTGGCTTAAGACATTAGTACCCTCAGAGTTATATTTATGTAAGACTCAGTGCTAATTTGTCGTAGAAAATGATGCACATGTTTCTATTCATAGGGATATGGAAGTCTTTTTCCTAGATTTATGTTAACCAATATAGAGTATCTCTGATGGGCTGAGGAAGACCTTCATCAGTTTCTGGGAACTAATAGAATTCCTGTGGTACATCAATTTCTGTGTAGACTACATGAAAATGTAATCCTTTTCTTGTAATACCCTGTGGGGGATGTGCTCAAAGGCATTGTCTTTTCAGTAATTTCAGATGTTTGGGTGGCAAATTGAAATATCATATTAGCAGTTTCCAAAATAAGTAGAAGGAGAAGTGATCTTTTGGGCTATTGGAATTTTTCATGATTGAATCAAGTCACCATATTTTTAGGATTTTTAGGAGTCAGCCGGGCATAGAGCATGGTGATTATGAGCATGGATTTTCAAGTTAGACATTTTGAGTTTGAATTCTGGTTCCATCATGCCTGGCTGTGTTCTTTGGGGGGAGGATACTTAAATGCTCTGTGCTTTAGCTTCCTCATCTGTAAAATGGGAATAATAACAGCTTACGAGTGAGTTCTGGTGAGGTTTAAATAGATTATGTATATAAAACACTTAGAACAGTGACTGGTGTTTAGAAAGTGCTTGAAAATATAAGCCGTTATCAGTGATGTTCAAGACATTTTAGCAAAGGTATTTAAGCACCTGCTATATACAAATGTTATACAAGAAACCCTGGAAAACACAAAAATTAAAAAGACTTGACAGACTTCTGGTTTCCAGTTAGCATGTAAGGAGCTTAGAAGTTACCGCTCCATCCTAACCACAAGTAAAAAGCTGAGCAAACTTAAAAATCAACAACTCTTCTTAGATGTTTGAGAGAAGTGAGGTCACAGAGTAAACCACTTCCCTGCAAATTGGAGAGATAGACAGGTGGATACAGAGAATCATCACTTATCCGAGCAGAAACCTCCGCAGGAACCGGTGGCAGGGGAGGAAAACCTGAACTGTAATTGATGAATTACTGGAGGTACAGTGTGGACAAGTCTGAGAGTTAAAGACTCAGGGGGAATCCAGTCATGGGGGGCCCCACACTTTTGTGAGTTTAATCTCTAGGAGTTCTACAAAGTCCTCACAGCGAATATGGGAGAAAAGTCCCCTCTGCTTCAGGCAAGGGGAGGTAAAAAGAAACCATTTTGAAATACACCAAAGCATTCTGGTTTTCGTTTCAAACAAGGCCTGCCCTCAGGAAACTATTTTACCAGAGCCTAACCTGCTGGGGTTTTATCTGAGTCTAATCTACCTGTGGGAACGGAAATACTCAACTTCAGCTCTAGCCTTCCATGTGGGAGAAAGGAAATACCCAATTCCAGTCCCCTCTAGCCATGCTGTCCCACCTAAAATGGGGAGAGGGAACAACTGCAAAGTGCTAGTGAGGTTCATAGTCCAGGGGCACAGACTCAAAAAGACTGAGACCTAATTGTGGGACTTTAGTATGCTTCCCCTCCCACCACACCTTACTACCATATTACTAAGGGCTTATTTAGCATAGTTCCCTTTATCCAATCCATCTTTCAACCAAAAATTACCAGGCATACTAAAAGGCAAAAACACAGTTGAAAAAGACTGAACAAGCATTAGAACCAGAGTCAGATATGACAGGAATGTTGAAATTATCAGACCAGGAATTTTTAAAAACCATGATTAATTTGCTAAGGGATTTAATAGAAAAAATAGACAACATGCAAAAACAGATTGGTAATGTAAGCAGAGAGATGGGAATTCTATGAAAGAGTCAAAAAGAAATGCTAGAAATCAAAAGCACTGTAACCGAAATGAAAAATGCCTTTGGTGGGCTCATTAGTAGAATGGACATAGCTGAGGAAAGGAAACTGAGCTTGAGGATATGACAAGTGGACATTCAAAACTGAAAATCAAAAAGAACCAAGACTGGGCCGGCCCCATGGCTTAGCGGTTAAGTGCGCACACTCCGCTGCTGGCGGCCCGGGTTCGGATCCTGGGCGCGCACCGATGCACCGCTTCTCCGGCCACGCTGAGGCCACGTCCCACGTACAGCAACTAGAAGGATGTGCAACTATGACATACAACTATCTACTGGGGCTTTGGGGAAAAAAGATAAATAAATAAATAAAAATTAAAAAAAAAAAAAAGAACCAAGACTGAACAAAAACAGAATAGAATATCCAAAAATATCCAAAAACTGTGGGACAACTACAAAAGATGTAACATATGCATGTTGGGAATGCCAGAAAAAAAGACAAAGAGAAAGGAACAGAAACAAAATTTGAAACAATAATGACTGAGGGGCCGGCCCCGTGGCTTAGGGGTTAAGTGCACGCGCTCTGCTACTGGTGGCCCGGGGTCGGATCCTGGGCGTGCACCGACACACCGCTTCTCCGGCCATGCTGAGGCTGTGTCCCACATACAGCAACTAGAAGGATGTGCAACTAGGACATACAACTATCTACTGGTGCTTTGGGGAAAAAAAGGAGGAGGATTGGCAATAGATGTTAGCTCAGAGCTGGTCTTCCTCAGCAAAAAGAGGAGGATTAGCATGGATGTTAGCTCAGGGCTGATCTTCCTCACACACACACACAAAAATAATAATGACTGAGAATTTTCCCAAGTTAATGTCAGACACCAATCCACAGATCCACGAAGCTCAGAGAACACCAAGCAAGATAAATGCCAAAAAAAAAATCAACTATACCTAGGCATATCATATGCAAACTTTAGAAAATCAAAGATAAAGAAAAATCTTGAAAGAAGCCAGAGGAAAAAAAACACCTTACCTGTAGAGGAGCAAAGATAAGAATTATATCCAACTTCTCCTCAGAAACCATGCAAACAAAAAGAGAGTGGAATGAGGAAAAAAAAATCACCAGCCTAGAATTCTGTGCCCTATGAAACTATCCCTCAAAAGTGGAGGAGAGGGTCTGGCCCCATGGCATAGTGGTTAAGTTCATGTGCTCTGCTTCTGTCGGCCTGGGGTCCGCAGGTTGGGATCCCGGGTGCAGACCTACGCACTGCTCATCAAGCCATGCTGTGGCAGGCGTCTCACATAAAGTAGAGGAAGACGGGCACAGATGTTAGCCCAGGGCCAGTCTTCCTCTGCCGAAAAGAGGAGGATTGGCAACAGGTGTTAGCTCAGGGCTGATCTTCCTCACACACACACAAAAAAAAGACCTCTTGAAAGAAAGAAAAAAAAGAGTGGAGGAGAAATAAAGACTTTTTCAAACAAACAGAAATTGAGGGAATTTATTGCCAGTAGACCTGCCTTGCAAGAAATATTAAAAGTTCTTCAGAGAGAAGGAAAATGATGGAGGTCAGAAACTCAGGTCTATATAAAGAAAAGAAAAGAAAAGTATTGGAGAATGAATAAGTGAAAATGACATTATTGTCTAGGTAGAATATCCGAAAGAATCAACAAAAAAACTGGAACTAATAAGCGATTATAGCAAAGTTGCAGGATACAGTGTTAATATACAAAAGCCAATCACTTTCCTATATACCAGCAATGAACAAGTGGAATTTAAAATTAAAAACCCAAAACCATTTACATTAGCACCCCCAAAATTGAAATACTTAGGTATAAATCTAACAAAATATGTGAAATCTATATTCAAAAAACTACAAAATTCTCATGAATGAAATCAAAGAACTAAATAAATGGAGAGATATTCCATGTTTGTGGATAAGAAGGCTCAATATTATCAAGATGTCAGTTCTTCCCAACTTGATCTATCCATTCAATGCAATCCCAATCAAAATCCCAGCAAGTTATTTTATGGCTATTGACAAACTAATTCTAAAGTTTGTATGGAGAGACATAAGACTCAGATTGGCCAACACAATATTGAAGGAGAAGAACAAAGTTAGAGAAATGACACTACTTGACTTGAAGACTTACTATGAAACTACAGTAATCAAGACAGTGTAGTATTGACTAAAGAATAGACAAGTAGATCAGTGGAACAGAATAGAGAGCCCAGAAATAGACCTACATAAATATAGTTAACTGATCCTTGACAATGGAGCAAAGAGAATCATTTCAAGAAATGGTGCTGGAATAAGGGGACATCCACATGCAAAAAAATGAATTGAGACACAGACCTTACACTCTTCACAAAAAATTAAATGCATTCAAAATGGATCACAGACCTATGTAAAACACAAAACTAGAAAACTCTTAGAAGATAACTTTAGGAGAAAACCTTGGATATGGCAATGACTTTTTAGGTCCAACACCTAAGGCGTAATCCATGAAAGTAATGATTGATAAACTGGGCTTCATTAAAATTAAAAACTTCTGCTCTGCAAAAGACAATATTAAGAGAATGAGAAAATAAGCCACAGATTGGGAGAAAATATTTGCCAAAACACATCTGATAAAGGACCGTTATCCAAAAATATACAAAAACTCTTAAAATTCAATAGTAAGAAAATGAACAACCCAATTAAAAGAATGGCCAAACACCTTAACAGACTCAAATCTTAAGATTTTATCCTCACTTAAGAAGATATACTGATGGCAAGTAAGCATATGCAAAGATGTTCGACATCGTATGTTATTGGAGAATTGCAAATTAAAACAATGAGATGCCACTACGCACCTATTAGAATGGCCAAAATCCAAAATACTGACAACACTAAATGCTGTTGAGGATGTGGAGCAACAGAAGCTCATTCGTTGCTGGTGGGAATGCAAAATGGTACAACCACTTTGGAAGAGTTTGGCAGTTTTTAATAAAACTAAACAACTCTTATCATATGATCCAGTAATTGCACTCCTTGGTATTTACCCAAATGAATTGAAAGCTCATGTCCACACAAAAACCTTCACATGGATGTTTATAGAAGCTTTATTCATAATTGCCAAAACTTTCAAGCAATCAAGATGTCCTTCAGTAGGTGAATGGATAAATAAACTGTAGTACAGACAATGGAATATTATTCAGTGCTAAAAAGAAATGAGCTATCAAGCCATGAAAAGACATGGAGGAAACTAAAATGAAAGAAGCCAATCTGAAAAGGCTGCGTATTGTATGTTTCCAACTATATGATGTTCTGGAAAAGGAAAAACTATGGAGACAGTAAAAAGTTCACTGATTGCTGTGGGTTAGAGAGGAAGGAGGGGTGAATAGGCAGAGCACAGAGGATTTTTTTTTTTTTGAGGAAGATTGGCCCTGTGCTAACATCTGTTGCCAATGTTCCTCTTTTTCTTTTTTTTTCTCCCCAAAGCCAGTACATAATTGTATATCATAGTTGTAGAGTTGTAGCTCTTCTACGTGGGACGCCGCCTCAGCATGGCTTGATGAGCAATGAATAGGTCGGCGCCCAGGATCCGAACCGGCAAACCCCAGGCTGCCGAAGTGGAACGGCCAAACTTAACTACTACGCCATTGGGCTGGTCCCAGCCCAGAGGATTTTTAGGGCAGTGAAACTATTCTGTACGATACTGCAGTAGTGGATACATGTTATTTTACATTTGTTGAAATCCATAGAATGTACAATACCAAGAGTGAACCTAATGTAAACTAGGGACTTTGAGTGACAATGTTGTGTCAGCATAGGTTCATCTATTGTAATAAATGTACCACTGTGATGGGGGATATTGATAACGGGGGAGGTTGTGTGTGTGTGGGGACAGGGAATGCCTGACCAACCATGTCTCTACTTTCTGCTCAATTTTGTTGTGTGCCTGAACTGCTCTAAGAAAATTAACTTCGTGAATTAAAAAACAAAAAGACTTGATTGTCTGCCTAGTGAAAGAGATAGATACCAGTGTAGTTGAGAAAAGGTAGACTCAATTTCTGCTTCCAGCGCAATGGTAGAGCAGACACTCTGAAGGAGCCCTTTGTTGAAATACAACTAAATCCAGGATAAATTACAACAAACACAATTATAATACTTTTAATAAAAGAAAAGAAGATCTCAAAGTAAAAAATAGAAAGGGGAAACAACAAGAAAAGAACCCCAAAAGGTAGAGAAGTGAATCCTGTGGAGCAAGAGCAATAAAGCAGGATGGGCTTGAGGGCCAGTGTCCTCAGCTCTGCAACTGGTGACGGAGCCATGAGCCCGAGTAAGGGAGGGTTACTGACCTGAGAGCCCAGCACCAAGCCTGGGATATGCAGAGAGGCTAAACTGGTTCCATGTTGGTAGTGAAATCTGGCAACAGTAGAAGCAAATCTTACAACACCTAGAAGTATATTAGTTTCTCAGATTTTTCAGAGCTAAGTTCAGCAAAAATGTAAGCTTATAATCAAAAATTACCTAGCACACAAGTAAACAGGCTACCATAACTGAGAATAGGCAGAAACCATCACAACAGATGTGGCTATCCAAGGCACTTCAGATGTAGAGAAATAGATTATGAGAAATAGATTATAAAATAACTATGTATGAAATATTTAAAGACGTAAAAGTGGAATTACAAAATAAGCAATAAACAAGAAACTATCAAATATGGCTAGGCCAATTTGAAGGAAAACCTATTAGAACTATTAAAAATTTTTAAAAAATGAAAAATACAGTTGTTGAATTTAAAACTCGGGGTATGAGTAAAGAGCAGATTAGACATTGTTGAGGGTAAAATTAATAGATTAGAAGAAATTAACCAAAATGGAATACAAGATTTGAACAATGTAATTAACCAGCTTGATTTAATGAATGTATATAAATCTCTAAACATAATAATTAGCAATTCTCAAATATTTTAAAGAATTTGCATCATACAGCACATATTCTATGATCACATATAGTTAATTTATAAATCAATACAAGCATTATACATAAAGATATCCAAAAAATACAAATAAAAATGTAATTCAATATAACTCATGGATCAAAAAAGTAAGGATTGAAAAAAGAGGAAAACTGCATATACACCAGTGATTTTAAAAGGTAATACAGGAACACTAGAAAAAACTTATGTCAACAAATTTTAAATAGATAAAATGGACAAAATTCTTGGAAAATATAATTTACAAAAACTGATTCAAGAAGAAATAGAAAACCCTAATGGTCCTTAACTATTGAATAAATTAAGTCAGTAGTTTAAAATTGTGCTACAAAGAAAACACCATACCAGAATGGTTGTATATGTAAATTCTACCAAGCTTTCAAGAAATAGATTAATCCAATTTTATACAAACTAACAGAGAATAGGAAAAAAGAAAATACTCCTCATATTTTTCTAGGGAACTATGTCATGCTATTACCAAAAACAGATAAGGACGAGAAAATAAAACTATAGAACGATCTCACTTATGAGCATATATGTAAAAACCCTGAACAGAATATTAAAACAATCTAAGCCAACAGTGGATTAAAAAGATCACATTGGGCTGATCCCGTGAATGCAAAGACTTTTTCACGTTATAAGTTCTATCATATAATTCACCACACTGAAATGTTAAAAGAGAAAAATATTTTTTTCTTCTTAATAGGTGCAAAAAAGTAGGTTTGATAAAATTTACTCCCATTTAGGATAAAATTTTTAGCAAACTAGGAATAGTGTCTGTATTAGTTTCCTATGGGTGCTGTAACAAATTACCGCAAACTTGATGGCATAAACTACAGAAATTTATTTTCTCACTGTTCTGGAGGTTAGAAATCCACAGTCACTTTCCCTGGGCTATAACCAAGGTGTCAGCCGGGCCACACTCCCTCTGGAGGCTCTGCAGGATAATCTGTCCCCTGTCACTTCCAGCTTCTAGTGGCTCTTGGCATTCTTTAGCTTGTGGCCATATCATTCCAATGTCTGCCTCTGTGGTCACATTGCCTTCTCTTCTGCAGTCAAATATCCCTCTGCCTCCCTCTTATAAGGATACATGTGATTGCATTTAGGGACCTCCTGGAAAATCCAGGATAATCTCCCCATCTCAAGATGCTTAACTTTATAACATCTGCAAAGTCT
Source organism: Diceros bicornis minor (assembly GCF_020826845.1). Lineage (NCBI taxonomy): Eukaryota > Metazoa > Chordata > Mammalia > Perissodactyla > Rhinocerotidae > Diceros > Diceros bicornis. Next base: position 53,687,520 of record NC_080742.1, on the reverse strand, counting down.
TTATTTATTTGTTTTTGCTATATAAGGTAACATTCACAGGTTCCAGGGATTGGGACTGCATATCTTTTGGGAGAGCCGTTATTCAGCCTACCACAGTAGGGGACTTCCTTTACTTGATAAAAATCTGCCAAAAGTCTACAATAAGCATTATTCTGTTTTATAAAACATAATATACATTCCCTTTAAAATCAGATTTCAAAATGCTGTAAACAAATAAATTAGAAAATGAATGGGGAGAAATTCCAATTAATAAAAGTATAAGGAATAATGGAATAGAAAATCATTATTTGACAAATAGTACAGTAATAGTTGCTTCAGGCAAGAATCAATGGAGGCTAAAATTAGTGAGTGGAAGTCTGATAAGAAACAGGATATTTATGTAGTCTCAAAGTATCCCCCTTCAAAATATTTATGATGGGGGCCGGCCCGGTGGCGCAAGCGGTTAAGTGCGCGCGCTCCGCTGCGGCGGCCCGGGGTTCGCTGGTTCGGATCCCGGGCGCGCACCGACGCACTGCTTGGTAAGCCATGCTGTGGCGGCGTCCCATATAAAGTGGAGGAAGATAGGCACCGATGTTAGCTCAGGGCCGTCTTCCTCAGCAAAAAAAGAGGAGGATTGGCGGATGTTAGCTCAGGGCTGATCTCCTCACAAAAAAAAAAAAAAAAAAAAAAAAAAAAAAAATATTTATGATGAAGGGGAATATAGTAACTTTACAGTGGAGAAACCTGGCATATATGAACCAAATGATCTAAGTTAACATCACCAGTAATGGCGTAAATCAACATTGTGTGCCTCCTGATGTGTTGTACGAGAAGGGCACAACAATGCTAACATGACATTCTTGCCAAAAATGTATAACATGAATTTGATCATGAGGAAATATCAGACAAACTCAAATTGGGGGACATGCCAGAAAACAACTCCAGAAAATAACTGGCCAGTACTTGTCAAAAGGTCAGGAAAGACAAGAAAAGGGAAAAAATAAAAAAGACTGACAGACTAAGGAGACTTGACAACTAAATATATATAATGTGTGACCTTTTATTGGATTCAGGACCAGAAAAAGGTTATTAGGGGACAATTGGAATATTTTTAATAAAATCTGTTGAACAGAGAATAGTATTATATCAAAGTTAATTTTCTGGTATTGATGATTGTGTGGTGGTTATGTAAGATGTTAATATTTTGAAGGCTACATAAAGGGTACACAGGAATTCTTTGTACTATTTCTTTAACAACTTTATTAAAGATATAATTCATATACTGCAAAATTCACCCACTTAAAATGTTCAAGTTTATGGTTTTTAGGATATTCACAAATTTTTGCAACCATCACCACTTTCAGAATTTACTTATTAAATTTCAGAACATCGTTACATCCCCAAAAATTCCTTATACTTTAGAAGTAACTCCCCCTTTCTCCCTCTCTCCAATCCTTGGCAACGACTAATCTCCTGTTTCTATGGATTTGCCTGTTTTGGGTATTGTATATAAATGGAATCATACAATATGTGACCTTTTGTGACTGGTTGCTTTCACTTAGCATAACGTTTTCAGGTTCATCCAGGTAGCATGTATCAGTACTTTGTTCTTTTTTATTGCCAAATAATATTCTAGTGTATGGATATACCACATTTTATTCATCCATTCATCAGTTGTTTCCACTTTTTGGCTATTATGAATAATGCTGCTGTGAGCATTCATGTGCAAGTTTTTGTGTGGACATGTTTCCAGTTCTCTTGGGTATATATCTAGGCGTGGAATTGCTGGATTATATGGTAACTCTGTATTTAACGTTTGAAGAACTGCCAAACTGTTTTCCAAAGTGGCTGCACCATTCTACAATTCCACCAACAATGGATAAGAGTTTTAATTTCCAAATCCTTGTCAACACTTGTTATTGTCTGGCATATTGATTCTAGCCATCCTAATGAGTGTGAACTGTGGTTTTGGTTGGCTTTTTTCTAATGGTTAATGATGTTGAGCATCTTTCCATGTGCTTTTCATCGTTCATTTTTGTATGTTCTTTGGAGAAGTGTCTACCCAAGTCCTTTACTCATTTGCTAATTGGGTTGTCTTTTTGTTGTTGAGTTGTAAGAATTCTTTATATATTCTGAATATAAGTCCTTTATCAAATATATGATTTGCAAATATTTTTTCCCATTCTGTGGGCTGTCTTTTCATTTTCTTTGTGGTACCCATTGAAGCCCAAAATTTTTAAATTTTGATGAAGTCCAGTTTGTCTTTGTTTTCTTTAGTCACTTATGCTTTTAGTGTCACATCTAAGAAACCAGTGCCTAACTCAAGGTTACAAACATTTAGTCTTGTGTTTTTGTTTGTGTTTTATAGTTTTAGCTCTTACTTGTCATTAATGGAAATTAATAAACTATAGCTAGATGCAACAACATAAAGACTTTTAGAAACATCGTTTTGAGTGAAAAAAGTATGTTACAGAAGAATGCATACAGAATGAAGCATGAAAACACACAAAAATAAATAATATGTTATTTTGAGTATTACATACATATGTGTTAACACTTGTTTCAAAAGCAAGGAAATTCTAAACCTAAATTCCAGGATACTAGTTCTCTCTGTGGAGTAGACAGAGGCTTGGGACAGGGGAGAAGTACACTGGGTAGATCCAATGATATTGGTAACATACTAATTCTTCAGGTGACTGGTGCATTTGTGGATGTCCATTTATTATGATGCTTCCCTACCTACAGAAATGTTACAATATATTCTTTGGCATATATATAATATATGTAATAAAATTTTGAAGGAGGCAGACTTAGATTAGTGCTTTGCAGAGATTTAATTGACTGTGTTGAAAGCATGTGGACTGCTTAGTATGGCCATGCCTTTGAAGTCCCTCAGCATACCACAAAGAATTATGAGGCATTATGGTGGAGGCAAAGACGTTGATCTACTCTCACAGAGAATTCCATCCATTTTCCTCAGTGGTAGACATTGATTACATAATCCAAAAATAACAGGAAATTAAAATAATCTTTTTTTACTTGGCTCTATATGCCCATTGGTGGGAGGCAAATTTACCTTGCAAATCATACTCTGTTATAGCCCCCTAATGGTGGTGGTAAAGTGTGTTCAGTGTCAAAAGTCAAGCTGCCTGGAATTAAAAATTTCCCTTTTACTTACTAATCTGCAAAATCCTATCTCACAGACATAAGCATTATAAGGGCAGCCGTCCTGCCTTCTTGTTGCCACTCTACAACCAGGTCCTAGCACAGTGCCTGGCACATAGTAGACACTCAGTAAACTTGAAAAAAGGAAAGAAGAATTGTCATTGGAACAAAGGAAGTGATAAAAGGCTTGGCAGAGAGTAGATGTTGCTAAATACATTTGACTTCCTGTCGTCTTCCCTTTTCCTCCCATTCTGAAACTGCACTTCCACTCCTGCTGTGGTTCGCACGGCTCCCTTTGCATTAGAAGCACCGGGGAAGCTTTAAAATACTCCCTAATCATGGTCCACTCCACCAAAGGTTCTGATTTAGTTGCCTAGGATAGCAACTAGCACATAGTCTGGCGTGCAGTGAAGTTGAAAGGGAGGGAAAAAAGGACGGAATGACAGAAAAGAGACAGATGGTCTGTTCATTTATACCATAAACTATCTTTACAATAAACTTATATTCAATTTTAGTAAGTGCAGATAATTCACCACTCTAATTACCATTGATGATATTACGTATATCATGTTCCTTCCTCGTTTAAGCAGCATTTTTTTAAAAACAAAAACAAATACACTCTCCTACATTGATCGTAAGGTGTATCCTGATTTTAAAAATAACATGCGGTAGCAGATGGATCGGGCATCTGTAGAATCTAGGAGATGCAACTCATACTCTGCGAGAGCTATTGGCTTTGAATCCCCTGCTCTTTGTACAGGTCCCTGGTCCTTAGTCCTTTCTGATAAAGAAGTTACATTGTTCTTATGAAGATTCTTGCTGAAGATTCTTGCTAAAGATTCTGAATATGTTTTCAACCTCTCTTTCTCTGGGTATAGTTCTTGCCTTTCTAAAAATATATGGGCTGTGTTTTCAAAGACTAAGTGTACATGAGAGAGAAAATGTGAGTGTGTGTGTGTGTGTTGTGTATTTCCTGTGTGAAACCATTATTTCAACAGATGGGAGCTACAGCTCTATACATAGAGGCCGTTTGGATCCAAAGCCAAACATCGCTCTTGGATATGAGGTCGGTTTGTTGCTAAGTTGTCTGGAAGGCTACTGCAGTTTTAGGAGGTACCATCTCCAAATGCCAGTTCCTACCTCCATATGCTTGTGCTTTTAAAGGTTAAATTGCCCTGGGGTAGGAGATTAGTTTGCTGTGTGTAAAAGTTCATCTAGTCAGGAAATTGTAAATATAAAGTTACATTTCCCTGTCACTTATCATTCTGCAGCTCATTAAATTTCAGCTAATTGCATCTTCAAAATTCAGGATCTTAATGTTTCTCAGCTTTACCACCAGACTGAAATCTTAACACCCGGGTCGTTAAAAGTTTTATTTACTTATCCTAGCTATCAAAAGATCTTCCTTTAGAAATGGGCTGTTCCTACTTAATGGATGTGACTTAGCAGGTTGAAAGGTAAATATTTCTGGTAAATCTAACTCATTTTAGCAGTCATTCTAATTGCTTGTGGCATTTTCCTTAATGACGTCTTCTGATGGCAAAACGTGGATGGTAGTAGTAGCCAGGAAATTAGATTTGATAAATGTCTAGCATTCCAAGAAAAATTTAACGCTTAAATGGGCCTGATTCTTCAACTGCTTAGTTGGATTCTAAGCTTTCATCAAACCGTGATGGGAAAAGTCTGGCTTTGTTGACTATAAGCTGATGTGATCACGTTTCTTCCCAACTCTTTGCAGACAATGAAGGAAAGGCCAGGCCATTCCATGAAAAACTTTGGGGAGGATGAAGTAGCTCCCAGTGAAGCATAACTGAAGAGAGGGAAGCTAATCCTGGGACATTTGTTTTATGTAATCATAGCCTGTAGATAAGCAACCGCCACTTTACAGGCAAATAAAAATAGTGTATGTTGGAAAACCAATTTATACTGCAGCTTTCCTTTGAATTCATTTTACCTGTTTCAGTTAAAATCCAAGTGTAAGAGTAGCATTAATTGTTTTTTATGAGGCATACTTCTTCTAGGCTCCTTTGATTTTTAAGCATTTCAGTGAATAAAGGGAAAGGAATACCCATAAATTATGAAACAGACTTTCATTTCACACAAACTTGCCATGCTTTTGGCACCTTTCCTTGTTTGTCCTGTAAGTTTATGTTGGGGGAAAATGTTCAAATAAGAACAGCGTTCTCATTTTGATTTTATTTTTCTTACATATTTCTTTAAGCCATTCGATAATATATTCTGCCATGTGGATTGATTTGTTTTAAATTGCTTTGCTCGATGAGCACCGTCATCATTTTGCAAGGGCTTTATTTGTTGTTATTTGAAGGTACCACATGCTCAAAACATTAGAAGGTACATTTGTGATTTATGGCAACAGGAAAAGTAGAATTTAGTGTGGAGTCACACAAATATGGCAGGGTGAGGGTAGTGTTAGGAGAAAGGTAATAAATGACAATACCATTTGCTATGTAGATTCCAGGGATCTAAAAACCAATAAGCTAAGAAATGCATATTTAAATCCAGTTGAAATCCAAGTGCTATGAAACACAGGCAATTATATCTGTTGACTTGACTTTGAAATAGGGAAAGAGCGGGGGAAGTATTCTTTTCTGGATATAATGAGGAGTATGTCTTGTGTAACAAATGTCACCACTCTGCGGTAGCCTCTCAGTCTTTATTCCTTGTGTTAGAGTATAACAGGAGAAGATGCAAAATGATGACACAGATGTTCTAAAACACTGGACCATTGGAAACCAGTGGTCTCCAAAGCAGCGTGTGCCCACCACCATTCCCTGGGGTGTGGGAGGAAAATTGTAAAGCTTTAATTTTTTATTTGAAAAAAAGAAGTAAAAAAAATAAGCTTTACTAATGTTTAATAAATGGATTGGCACTGGGGCACTTATTGGGTCTGTATGTTAGAGAGTCACATATCAGATGTGATAGAGCCAGAATGCAAAGTCAGTGTTTTGGTTTTCCTAATCATTGTTGTCATCATCACCATCACATTTGAGTCCATTTGCCACAGAGTCTGACTCTAGGTCCAGTACTCTCTCCACTGCAGTTTCCTCTTCTTCCATCTGAGTATGAATGACTTAATTCACTGGCAGTTGGCCCTGGTCTATTAGTCCAAAAGGGAAAGCAGCATTTGCGTACTTCCCACTGCCTGAGGGATCCACCGTTGCAATCTCTAGGGCTCTTCCCGGGGCTTTTCATCACTGGACTTGCCTGGCCTGCATTGTAGAAGTTGGCCCCCATGCTCCTGCCGTGGGTCAGTCTGTGCCATCCACTTGCTTATTATGAGTAACTCCCAAGTCTGGTCACTGGTAATAGTCAACACCATAGCACAGGATTCCTGTGCTAAATGACACGTGACTGAATGAAAGCCAGAACCTTCAGCCAAGCTTTTTGAAAGAATAGCTCTGGGCAGGAGCCCTTGACCTCCTCTGTCTTGATTTTCCTGTCTCTCTGTCCTCCTTTCTCTCTAAATATTCACATCTGTTTCTTCAGCCTTCTGACAGTCCCAGTATTTGTTACAGTGATTTGCACAATCCTTTTGAGCCTGTTTGACATTCTCTGGAAAGAAAACGGGAAGGGATACTTTATTTTACAAACAAGGGGGAGTTCTGTTTTGGGAGAAAAAAACTAATTGCAAGCTAATGAGGTGGCTTTGATGAATATCACCATTGAGAGTATGGGGCAGAGAATCTTGCACCTGACTGATACCAGGTTTTCCTGTGTGGATGAAAACATAAAGAGCACAGAGCACCAGTCGCGCTTTTTTTAATTTGGTAAGGAAAAGTAAGCTGTGCAACCAGATACTTGCCTTCTTTCATGAGGAGATCAGCCTGCTTGGAAACCTTTCACTAACTTTGCTACTCAACTGGGGATTGATAACAGGTGGGAATTAGACTTGTAGAAGTGGCTTTTCTGGCTCTTTGGATGAGTGCCTACTTACTGTCACTCTCAGTCCTCCTAAGAGAAAGGCAAAGTAATCTTCATTCACAGACAACTAGAATTTTCTCAAGCTGGAAGGCAAGTTTGTTATGGGAGAATGGGATGCCGATGGGTGACTGGGTGTCTCAAAGGCCACCCAGAATCCAAAGGGAACCACACCTTGCTGAATGCCCAACTCACTGGACACTCTGGGGCATCCCTTTACACTGTCTGTATTCCTTTGGGAGCTTCTGAGCACTTCTAAATTGATGCCTTTTGCAGGTTGTTTAGCATTTCTCCTGCAACAAGGCCACCCTGCTCTCTGCTGGTCCTCGAGATAACTTCAGCAGAGCTCACGTCCTTGTCCTGCCTGGGCAGAAGGGATGGTAGGGCAGCAGTGACACTGCATAGTGTCAGGGGCTCAGCTTTCCTGTTTTTTTCCTCTCAAAATCCTTGGTGAATCCACTCAATTTTATGGCAGTGCTATTATGTTTTGAACTTCAGTGATGATGATAATGTTGGGGAGCAGGAAGCTGGCAGGGGTTTTCCTACAGCTGCCATCCCCTCCTCCTGTGGTAATTGAGGCTATCTGAGCATCTTCCACTCCTTCACATGAACTGTTTTCCAATTTCCTTCATCCAGCCTCATGAACTGCAGATTGCTCCTCTGAGAGTGGCTGTCCTTGGAAGTTACTTCTGCCATTTGGCAACTGTTGACAAAGAAACCAGTTTTCTTTGCAGGATTTACCAAACCCAAGGTAAAAGGGTATACGAGTGCTGTCTAATAGAAATAGAATGCAGCCACATATGTAATTTTAAATTTTCTAGAAAGCACATTAAAAAGATAAAAAGAAACAGGTGAAAATAATTTTAATAGCATATTTTCTTTAACCCAGTATATCCAAAATGTTATCATATCAACCTGCAATCGATATTAAGAAATTATTGAGATATCTTACCTTCTTTTCTTTGTACTAAGTCTTCAAAATCCAGTGTGTATCTTAGACTTATAGCACATCTCAATTTGAACTAGTCACGTTTCAAGTGCTCACTAGCCACATGTAGCTAGTAGCTACCGTATTGATTAGTTTGGGTCAATACCTATAGACTCAAGTGTTACAAATTACAGCATTTTTTGTTTGCTCTGTGGTGCTGTTTCTTGTTGGTTGGGTCATATGCAAATGTATACTTGTTAATTGAGTCCATTTAATAATGTGGAAAGAGAAAGAAATTGCCTCCTTTGACCCACCTTTTGTAGGGTAATAACATTGGCAAGCATATGGCAGTCTTTGGAGATGACCTTTGGTGTGACCTTGAAGCCAGGGACATTCTGACAACCAGGGGGGACATTTCTCTCTGGAGAGACTTGTCTCTGGGAGTGAGCAGGCCTGCTCCTGGGGCACTTTTTGTTTGTTAAATCCAGTTATTCACGATGGTCAGAGGAGACTCTTAAGAGGTGAGGGGATCAGAAAAGGGCTATGAGAGCAGACCCTGAAACAAGAAGCAGAGCAAAGGACCCCTAGAGTGGACCCCTAGGACTTTTCTCTTCAATCTAGAGGAAAAATTTTATTCTAGGTCTTTATTAAAAGTAATTTTAAGTGCGCTGTTCTAGGTAGTTAATATTTTTTCAAAGATCCCTGGGTTGCAGGGATGGCTTGCTGGATCCTTTTCAAGTTGGCTTTGCTTCTGGTTCCCCTCTAAAAGCAACTAAATTATTTAGAGTTAAGTTGCAAGAAAGCAGGAATCATTTTCTTTGGCCAAAAGACGTTGTTTGTATAATCGCTGGACACTCACTCAAACTTGTTGCTGCACGTTCATTTTTCTTTACTCGTCTTGGTGAAACCAGCTGGTAGGGGAATGGCAGGCACGTGGCGATGTTTATTCTAAGTTTATTTTCCCTCTTTCTTTGTCTTCCCTTTTCCTTGGAAGCAAAATACGTCCCTTTGGAAGAACAGCTTGGTTGCAGAAGTGACTACTGTTTCATTCAATGGTTGCATTATTTTTCTACTGCTGTCTGCTCCAGGCAGGCCCTGGGGAGTCAGGCTTCCTGAACCTTACAGCCCTAGACCCCTGCAAAATCACCAGAAAGAAGTAGGGCCAAAAGTGTGAGCCGTGGGCGCCAGAGGCCACGCCGTTGTCCCTGAAAGGGTAACAGCTCTGCCTCCAGTTGGGAACATTTCTGGAACATTATACCCCACAGCTGAAGTTTAGTTTTTCTTTTGCAGCTGAGCTTTTGGGAAACCCTTGAGGATGACCGTATATTGAGCTGGATATTAGTGAAATTAATGCTCTTCTGTTCAGGAGAAAGGCGCTGGTGGGTCATGCTAATTGCTTCAGGCAGAAAGAACTCCTGGCTACGTTGGAGTTTGTAATAGGAGAATGATAAGTAAGGCAGCCAGAGGAGGAAGTGTTGAGGGCTGCTTTGTAGGAGTTTCATTGATTTAGCATCTGTAGGGAAAGCTTCTTTTAAAAAAATTTTTTTTTGATTAGTGAACAGGAGAACATTCAAAACTAAGACAGATAGCAGCCAACTGGGAACGCTGTGCAGCCTGGAATAGCTTAGGCTGCTGTTCAATCATTTCCCCAAACAGGAAACCACAAAATGTTAGAGATTAAGGTCACTAGATCATTGGGAAAAGAGCATAACTTTGTCTGCAAAGTATTATGATGGATTGTAAATGGGCCAAAATATAAGCATAAATCTTTCGTCTAAAAATGCAACAACAAAATCCAGCCTTCTCACAAAAGCACAGTTTGCTTTCCTGTTGTACTGAGAGACCAAAGCCACCTTCTGCAGCATTTCTGTAATTTTCCTTATAAGTAGAGGAGTAATCGGAGAAATAAAGAGAAAAGCTTTGTGTTCTCTGTCAGTAACATGTGTGTTTGGGTTTGAATTAAAGAAAAAAAGTTGAGATCAGTAAGTGGCCCTCACATGATTTATTTCCAGTCTTATGCTTTTATGCTGGCAACAAAGAAAATATATCAAAATGCACATTTATGTACATTTCTGCCCCAAATCCTTCTTTCAAGTATCCAGTTGTACAGGCACCATTAAACGCACAGATGTCTTTTTTCCCCGTTGATTATCATGTGACACCCCCTAACTTACTTGAATCAAAGTCTGAGTTTAAAGGGTGTGGGATCTTTTTAGTTGAGTCTGTGGGTAGACTGGTCTGCAGGTATCTTTGGCTAACACCGTTGGTTGCTTTATATCTGCCTGGAAAATATTTACGCTTCAGAGGCGTACACTGTGTAAAATGAGGGTTAATCACCATCTGATTCTGTTCATTAGGTCTTTACTAGGGAGAGATTTTCTTGCTGAGAGAGTTAAATCCACAAAAAAAACGCTTTATTTATGTATGTACATCCAGACCCTGAAAAGTTTATGGTTTGAAACGTTAAAAATGACTAGACTTTAGAAAGATTTAAGTGAAACTGACTTTTGTTGACCGCTCTTTTAAGGAAAACTTAGAGAATGAAAGAGTAAACTTGCCTTTCCTCCTCTGATTATTCACTGTTTTGAAAAGTTAAAAAAAAAATCTGGAACGTGAGGGAGGACAAGGATCACAGCTTTTCATATCTGTTCTCTGGGTGCCTAGTTCTTAGGCCCTCCATCAATATTTACTGCTGAATAAGTAGAGATTTCATATGAGCAGATTAAACCAATGAACAAACAGAACACACTCCATGTAGAAGTGAGCATGCTCTCTTTTCTCCAACTCAGACAAAAGACCACTTCCCTTCCGTTTCAGATGTAAGCGCAGCTCAGCTGCCTGTGGATCCAGGAAGGAAATGAAATAGATGAACAGAGTTGGATTGCGACCTGTTGATTTTTCTTTTTCACCCATGACAAAGACATGGATACAGAGAAATATTTTTCTCTTCTAAGAGAAACAATAGCATAAGCATTGAATAAATGACAACTGCCCCTGTACCTCTCTGGGGGGACACTAGGAAGGGGTGTGGCTATGTCGAAGGGGGCCAGCGACGGCACAGTGTTAGCTCGTTGTGGCCGAGAGGAAATACAGGCTGAGGATGGTCAGATCTCCCAGTATTTAAATGCTGGCATCTAATTGCAAAAACAGCAACAGCACTGTGTAGACTAAAAGAATATATCTGCAAGCTGAAGGCAGGCCTCAGGCAGCCAATTTAAAACCTCTGCCCTCCACCAAAGATGTTTGTATTTCAGATTATTCTTGATGAAGAGTTACCAAAACATTGATAAAACCCTGCTCTTCAGGTTACAGGACAGTTTTATCTCAGATCCCATGTGGCCCTCCCAACAACTCTAGGATGTAGATATGCCACGTCCTGAAAGAGAAGATGAAGGCTCAGAGTGAGTAGATGACACATCCAAGGTCACTCAGGAAGCACAGGCCTTGGGAGGCTGAGCAGGGCTGGGGCTCAAGACTGTCTCCAGGTGTCACACTGCTTTTATAAGCCCCTGCTGTTTGTTTTGTCAAATTGATGACCTAGTGCAGTCGTGTTAGAATTCCAACTCTTACATCCTAAATCACAATTGTGATCCACAGGTGACATCTCATTTGGAAATTGTGGAGCTATTTGAATAACTATGTTGAGCTACTCAAATGTGGCGATAATATTCGTGTCTGGTAGTTTTGCTGCAAGCATCTTTGCCTCAAACATTGTCGCCGCATAACTAATTGGCCGTAAATCAGTTTTGCCATAAAAGATAAAATAACTGGTGGCCTTTTTTTTTTTTCATTTCATTTCTACATTGACGAAGTTCTTATAGTTACTTCCTTTTTTTGTTTTTTTGGTGAGGAAGATTGGCCCTGAGCTAACACCTGTTGCCAATCCTCCTCTTTTTTTTTTTGCTTGAGGAAGACTGTTCCTGAGCTAACATCTGTGCCAGTCTTTCGCTATTTTGCATGTGGGTCACCACCACAGCATGGCTTGATGAGTGGTGTAGGTCCACACCCAGGATCCAAACCCGTGAACTCCGGCCGCCAAAGCAGAGCACATGAACTTAACCACTATGCCACTGGGCCAGCCCCTCACAGTTACTTCCATTTTTATATGACATAAATCTTAACTAGCCCTCATAAGGGTCTACACAGTGATGAGTAGAAGTGGTGGTAATGATCTTAAAATAGTTTGCATTTCTTCCAGTTAGCAATGTTCTTGATGGCTTTACCGAGCTGACAGTTGACAACGATTTGCCCCAAGAGTTGGTTTCTTATTTTGAAACGCACTACGTTGGAGGAGGAAGAGGGCTGAGGGCCTCTCTTTTGAGGGCACAGAGTTGAACCCACATTTCCCATAGAACTAAAACAAGTTCTAAAAATTAAAAAAAATAAAATCAGTTATTTGCACAGTATTGTCATGAATCTACATACACACATTTTAAGTGCATTCAGATATTTTGTATTTTGCTATAAAGTCATTTTAAGTTTGTTATCATTTTTTTGTACTTCATTGGGTCCTTTTTGATTAATGTCCCTCTTTTATTTTCCGTGATTTTGTCTTTTACATCAAAATTGCCTTATGACCAATTAGTTATGCAACAAAAATATTTGTGGCAAAAATGCTTGAGATGGAAATGCTTACAGCAAAGATGCCTGTGGAGAAACTACCTAGACCCAAGGATAACAATAGCCAGCATTAATTGACCGTTTAATATGTGCCTTGGATGCTGAGAGCTTTACATGCATTATGTTATGTAATTTTCCAATTGAGATAGGCAGTCAGGTAGACGTGAGCAGGGGATCATAGTTGGAGACCTAGTTGCTCCAGTCTAGCGTCTTGCTGGCATCCTACAAGATGCAAAGACCCACCTGGCGCTGCCACCGGAGTCTGAGACCTTCAACCATGACGGTAAAAGTAACGAGTGCACAAAACAAAGCCTTCTGCTATACACCTCTAGAGCACATTGACCTTTCTTTAATTTACATGCAAATGCCATATGCATCAGCTCCCCTTCCATGGGGGATGACTGCCATGACAGTTCCGGAGATTCCCCTAGAAGGTCAAGAACTCCCCCTCCCGACGTGTGGGTGGAGGAAAGACATTATTGGTGGATAACCAGATAATGCTAATATCCCTCCTAAACAGCCCAAATAAAAATAAAACTAACCCAAGACACGGGGCAGATGCGTTCTCTGGCACTGCCTGCTCCTCACTTGGAGTGTACCTGGCCTTTCCTCTAATAAATCTTTGCTTGCTTGCTGTTGCCGTTGTGTCAGTGTCTGAATTCCTTTCTTATGCTGACCAAGAACCTGGGCGATCGGACTTTTCAGTCTGGTTACACAATGACCCTCTGTCATATGTTTGTCTTCTACCCACTTCACAGATGAGGAAACTGAACTCTAGACAGGCTGAGTAACCTAAGATAATCTTGCTAGGAAGTGGCCGAGCTCGGATTCAAACCCAGCCACAGAGCCTCTGTTCTTGACTAGAAACATGCATCCTTCAATCCAAAGAGTCACACTTACCTTTAGGTTTGCTCCTTGCATGTGGAATTACAAATATAGAATAAACCATCTGTGTTCTTTTTTGGGCAGCGAGGCAGTGTGGAAGAGGAGTTAGAAGCACTCTTTGGACTCAGGCAGATCTGAACTTGAATCTCTGTCACCAGTTGGCTCACCTCCCTGCCCCTCTGTCTCCTTACCTAAAATGGGATAAATAACACCCACCTTCTGGGTGTGTTGTGAAATCATGGATGTAAAATGCTTAGCACAGTTCCTGCAACATAACAAGAAGAATGAGCGAGTTCTATTATTATTCACAAATATGCTTTTAAAAGCTATACTCTTTACCATACTTTTTTAGCATTTAAATATGGGGAAATTCCTTGTGAGCTTGAATCCCACACTGCAAAACTAAAAGTTCCTCAAAAAGTAATTTATGAACTGATGGCTCTGACTACCAAGAAAAAACTGCTGAGAAACCGTGCCCAATGTGTGTAAAATTAGTAGTGAAAGGCATGTTATTTCAGGAGTTTGAATACATAGAGTCCACGTTTATCCTGGCTGCACTTCCTCCTACTATAGGCCTTTGTCTGCAAGAGTGAGTTGGCAATCAAGTGTTTGACACAAAAAGACCATCTGCATATTCTGCAGGTTTGTTTTAGAAGAAGTCCTTTATTGAGTCTTTCAAGTCATTATCCAATTATCAACCTATTTGAAATGGAGGGGGACCTAGTCCTCCCTGAACTCCCAGTTTGTGACAGGTACTGTGCTAGGAACTCTGCACATTATCCCATTAATTCTCATTGCAATGAGATGTAGCTCTTACCATCTTCATGTCCAGAAAAGGGAACTGAAGCCCATGGAGGTTAAGCCACGTGTCCAGGGCTTCCCCGTTACTGCATGCTCAGCATGTGTGGCACTGGTCCAAGGGTATATAAGTTTGGGTTTCATGCTTTTAGCGACCGAAACAACTCTGGTTACTTGAAGCATGAAAGGAATTGATCGGAAGATATGATAGGTCACAGAATTCATGGAAAAATTGAAGAACTGGAGTGAGGAAAGATAGGGACCAGGGAAAATTCTGGGGATCCAGGTAGCAAAATTAACGGGCAGACTTATCAGGGAACCCTGTGTCACTCTGCCCACAATTTAAATTCTAGGGAAAGAGCATTTGAGTGCCCTAGCTTAGGTCACATATCTAAGATTCTGTGCACATCTCTTGCACAGAAGAGGCAGGATGCTGTGATTGACAGCCTCCGCTAGGGCTGTATCCATTGAGGAACTGGAGTACAGTTACCAGGAGAAGGGAGAGTGGACCTGGGCAAGCCAAAACAGCAGACGGTCACTACAGCATTACACAAAGCCTTTAAAGAACACGAAGTCTAGAGAATAGACTATACTCTGTAAGTATCAATACATTTTATGGGGTGCCAGGTACTGTGCAAGGGCTGTGGATGGAATGAGCACTAAGAGAGCCCCCATTCTCAAGGATCTGATGCTATTCCACAGCTGCTTAATCAAGGCCACTCCCTACAACAAAAGTGAGGCGTCTGTCGCCAGCTGAATAATCACACATCCTAGTCCATAGAGCCAAAGTGAGAAATGACTGAGACGTGTCACCAGAGCTGAACAAACAGACCAAGATTGTTTCTGAAGTGGAGATGTGAACTATGTCTCAGACACAACCAACTCTCCCTTTCCGAGGCTTTTGGCAGCACTAAACATTTCGCTGTGGGGAGTCAAAGAATGCTTGTTGGTTTGAAGGAATTTAGCTCCTCTCTTAAGGAGTTCCAGGTAGAAGTTTAGAAGTTTGGAATCTAGGACACATTCTGGCACCTCGCTGTGTCACAATTTCCTTAACAATAAAGTGGAGGGGGGCATTGTAATACTTCTTGTCCTGACCTCCTGAAGCAGTATGAGAATAAAGCCATATGTGCATAAAAGCACTTCAAAAAGTAAAGAACGGGGGCCAGCCCGGTGCCTTAGCTGTTGAGTTCGAGTGCTCTGCTTCAGTGGCCTGGGGTTCACAGGTTCAGATCCCGGGCGTGGACCTACCCACCGCTTATCAAGCCATGCTGTGGCGGCGTCCCACATAAAGTAGAGGAAGATGGGCACAGATGTTAGCTCAGGGCCAATCTTCCTCAGCAAAAAGAGGAGGATTGGCGACAGGTGTTAGCTCAGAGCTAATCTTCCTCATACACACACAATAAAAGTAAAGAACATAATGAAAATGCTTTTCTCATCTCTGTCTTTTGCCAAAAAAAAAAGAAGCTTGTAATCCAAATCACCTACTACCATCTCTTGTAAATGCTTGACTCTGTAATGAGTTTTTAAGATCATCTATGAACAAACTAAAGTTATACGTTTTACCTAGTTGTCATGAAAAATTGAGAGCTGGTAAGATTTGAGTTAGCACAAACCATTCCTCAGTAAAGACCCAGCTTTTGCCAAACTGAATTGCCAACCTCTTAGTGTTATTGTTTGTTTTATTATTTTTTCATTATAAAAGCATCCTAATCATGTTTACCAAAAAAAACTTAGAAAATAGTCAAGTGAAAACAAAGCACCCGTACTTTGACTACCTTAACTGCTAGTATTTTGATGTATTCTTTTCCCAAGTGTGAAACATCTTTTTAAAATATAGTAATTATAGAGCACAAACAGTGGAATCATAGTTTTTCATTGATTTTTTTAGTAAGTATTTTTTCTTGTCTTTGCATAACCATAAGTTTCAGCAAGCTACCCAGTGAGACCTCTAAGTCATAAAAGAAAAGAAAATTCTCTAAAAGGAGTCCCTTTGCTCCTTCACTGAGGCTCACAGCTGACCAGAAAGGAAGGCGAGGAAACTGGGTGTTGCGGGGTGCTGCCTGGTGTGTCGCTGGAAACCCACTCCAACCAGCCCTTTCCTGGCACCGTGTTTTGTTAGAGTCGCTACTGACAAGGGCAGTGTAGCTAAAAGCTGCATTCACTTCTGTCTCCTCCTCTGTCTTTAGACTTTGTTGCTTAAAATACCAGCAAGCCTCAGGGGGAGGTTTGCCCCAGACTGTCCCAGTTTTAGCCTGAATGTCCTGCATCCTGGGAAACTCCTGAGTCCAGGGCAAACTGGTAGAGTTGGTCACCCTACCAGGAAGAAGTGGGGCGAATGTGTGCAGATGCTTTATAATTGGCTAACCCGTCAGAGCTTAGGCCTTGTCCTGGAACTCCTCTGACTATCAGGATGTGGGGAGCCAACATGTGCCCTTGGGCTTCAGGGCCACCCACCCATATGCTCCACCCACCTGGCTTCTCAGCTCACTGTCACTGGATCCTGGGATGTCTCGCCCACTCACCCAGCCCTAGAGGCACACAACTGGGATATTCCTGTGGGCGCTGGCGAGAGTAAATGTGACATTAAGATAAAAATAAAAGCTCTGGAATTTTTATATTTAATGCTGGCAGCCTTAATGCCAGCTCTGAAATCACTCGGCTTGATCATTAATCTGATTTCTTTTTTTGTTGCATTTGACTTATGTGCCCTTTAGAAGTTAAAAATGTTTTCCTTGCTTTGCAAAGGAAGGATTTCCATTTGCTCCCCAAAGTAGGCCTTCTGCACATCACATGCTCAAAAGTATGCAGTTCAGCCCTTCACTGCCTTGTTCCAGAGAGTTAATGCTCTTAGTGTTGTGATGAGTCTTGAATAACAAGGGAGACAGCTCAGGGCCGGGCTGCATTTCAATTCAGTTCAACGAATATGCACTCTAATGCTGGATGTATAAGCCTGTTTTTGCAGTAACCTGTGGATTTTGCTATCACCCCTTAAAAATGAAAAATTCAAATCAATTTCAAAATATACTGATGATAGTAAGGTAGCAAGAGACACTCAGAAAGATACAAGCTTCATTTAGTGGCCACAAAGAGGAAAAACGGCCAGATATACTTGTGTATTTGCTAGTTAATCAGCATCTCTTCATTGAACTCCAGAAGAGGAATTACTTTATAGATGATTATCTTCGTTAATCAGTTATAATCAGGCCTTGCTAGAATGGTGAAGTATTTAAGCCTTGTTCGCTGGTATAGATCATGTGTAATTGTTTCCATACTGTTGGCAAAACAGCTGGAGTAGTTTTGCATGGGCCATAAGAACTCAAGGTCTTTGAGGCAATTTCTTTGTATAAACAATGCAAATTTTTATTGCTATAGTTGAGTTGAGTTTTTTTAAGGAGGCTTTAAATCGATCAGGATTTTTCCCTCGGGGTCTCTGCTTAGGAGAGTGGAGGTGGTGATGGTGACTGAGTAACATGAAAGACCCCGTGTTCCTGCAGTGGAGGCCCGGGGATCTTTCATCTCAGGCTGAATCTTGGCCCACTGATGCTTGAGGATTTGGAGTGTGTAAAAGTCCTGGGCTTTTTAATTATGTGTAAGCCTTTTAAGAAGCCTATACCGAGAAGGCAGAGATGGGAACATATGCAGTGAAACATTTTATATCCAATTTGAGGATTCAACCAAAGGTCTTCACTTGAGCCAAACCAGAGCTTCCAGACAGATCAAAGGTAGCATGAAGTTGAGGAAAACTTCTTTGTTGGGGGTAGAGTGACAGTACTTTATGAGAATTAATGCTGTGTTAGTTGCAAAAAAATAGCCTACAAAGAGTAGAAAACAAAGGGGAAATTTACTCAGATTTCCACCATCCTAAATTAATCAACTGTATTCATTTTTTTAAGTTTCATTCCATATGTGTGATTATGTATACCTATTTTATACATTCATAATTGTAACATGTATTTGATGTTCAGCTTTCATACTTATTAAGTGAAAAGCATTTTCCACATTGCTGCATGGTTCAGTCAAACACTTTAAATGGTTTTGCAATATCCCGTAGAATTTCTGTACCACCATTTATTTAACCACTCACCTATCATAGAACTTTTAGATTGCTCAAGTTTTTCACTATAAGACTCAATGAATATAGTTACATATTTTTTTTTATTTTGGGGGGCTTCTTTTCATAGAATTCATTACAGAAGCTGGGGTTACTGGGACAAAGAGTCTCAACATTTTAAAGCCTACATTAAAAATTGACCATTGTTTTCCTGAAGAGTAGTGCCATTTTACATTGTGCCCCATGGTTTCACAACTTCATGAGCATTGGGTATTATCTGAATTCTTTTTCAAGAACATTGAAAATTGTTTTGGGAGAAAAGATAAGAGTTGCCTCAAAGTTGTTTCTCCTATAATATCCATCAACTTGGCCAAAAAAACCCTCAACTGTATTCTAGGAAGAAAGGACATTCCTCACTGCTGACAAGTGGCTATCATATTTAAGAAAAGGAGGTCTTGGAAGTGGCGTGGCAGACATAGTTGCCTTCAACAAGTAACAAATCTGAGGCACCTGCACCTATTTGTGTGCCTCAAAAAATTATAGTTGCCACTGTGAAATCATTGTAAAAGCAGGATGGGAGGAGGGAGCAATATGGATTAGCAACCCCCGAGAGAATGCCCAGCTTGCCAGCTACTGCAGTGCCTGAAAGTGAAGTTAATGAAATGCAGGCTTCGTGAAAATCCTAGGGTGTGGTATTCCTTAGTTCCACTAAAATGTAACCACAGTCCTCCTCTTTAACATGGCCATGCATCCAAGTGAAACCTATATCACTGGGTAATACAACACAAATGCTTTTGCAACCAACAGAGGCCTTTATGTATATTCTTATGAAGAATCAGACTTTTGGAAGAATGCAATGGTTGAGACAAGGCTTGAATTTATTTCAAGTTGTTGGTGTGTTGTAGCCAACTGGAAGAAAGTGACCCTACTGCTCTGCTGAGCTGACCTCTCTGAAGAGAGCGCTGTGTCAGAGAATCTCATGTTCCCTTTTCTCTCTCTTTTTCTCTCTATTTATACCTAGATAGACTCACTGGCTTCACCTGCTGACTCCTGCATTTGCCCGATTTCATTTCAGGTTCTGATCTACAGTGGCCAACTGGACATCATCGTGGCAGCTCCCCTGACAGAGCGCTCCTTGATGGCCATGAACTGGACAGGATCCCAGGAATTCAGGAAGGTAGAAAGAAAAGTTTGGAAGATCTTTGAATCTGATGATGAAGTGGCTGGTTATGTCCGGCAAGTGGATGACTTTTGTCAGGTATGAAAACGCTTTGGGGCATGAAGATATGTGGGAATGAGATAGTGGGATTGAAACTAAAGCCAGAATACCAATAAGGCATGGCTAGCCTTAAGCAGAGCGACACAACAGCCAAAATATGTGTCTTCTGCACCCTACTTTAAGAGAAGAGTGGTCTGAGTTTGTATTAAAATACATAGGACTTAATGTAAAACCAGACAAAAGTTTAGGTATTGTTCAAGAGATAAAGTGACAATTAGAAAGACAACACTCAGCCCAAAAAGGCGAATCGTTAATGAGAGAATTCGTCTATTTGGAAACAAAAGGGAGCTTGAACAAATGGCATGAGGAGGGTTCAATGCAATCTCCTCTGGCAAATCTATGATCGCATTTGTATGTTACATATGGAACCCCAGGACAAAATCTCTCCATCTGATGCCCCTAGTGTGACCTCCACTTTAGGGG
The DNA here is from genome assembly GCF_020826845.1 of Diceros bicornis minor. Classification (NCBI taxonomy): domain Eukaryota; kingdom Metazoa; phylum Chordata; class Mammalia; order Perissodactyla; family Rhinocerotidae; genus Diceros; species Diceros bicornis. The sequence goes on along the minus strand of NC_080742.1, from coordinate 53,667,453 downwards.
TCAGACGTTACTCTTGGCCAAGCCTGTCCACTGCGCCTCCAGGTTGCAGGCCTTGGCTCCTCAAGGATGAACAGGGCTTCTTCAATGATTATGTGATGATTACCTGATGATTACACTATTTACCTCCAGAAAGTTTTTGGAGAAATGATGTAAGCCCCTCGGTAGGCTCTTACTTAGTTAGTCAAGGTAAAAAATTTAAATCTTCAGGACTTGATTTTTTTCCCCACAATTTTTTATTTGAGACAACTTTGGGATCTCAGTTCTGTACCTCTGAGTATTTGGAATTCCAGCTTTCTAATGTTCGATTTTTCCATTAGTCAAACCCATGCTCTGAATAGAAATTTATCAGAGACATACTACCTTAAAAGTACTTTGCTTTGGGATAGTAAATGAGAGTTCAGAAAGAATTTCATAAAGGGTTATGATATCCATTACTCAGAAGAAATGATTGATCAAGTAGAAATTATGGATATTCTAATGTAAAATGTAGCCTTGCCTCTCCCACCTCAGTCATTCTAACCATTAAATAACATGTAAGAAATTTAAATCTTGCACAAAATGTTAACTACCTTGGACAAAGGAAACCGGTGAGACACATATTTCTGGGCTCAAGTGAGGGGAGACTCTACCTTGGAAAAGTTACATTATAGTTTCTAAATCGAGGTAAATTATACCAAAGAATTAAATACTGGTGAAATGGCAAACTAAATGACTCAGAGCAGAAACAATTCTGGCAGTATATATATGAGATCTGAAAATGGGACCAGGGAAGGACAGAAGGAGGAATGTCTGTTTGCATGCAGACAGATCTGAAGAGAAGATGCAAAGTGCTGTCAGCTCCTGTCTGCTTCTGTCAACTGGAGCACAAGCAATCTTGAATTTGGTATTGAATTGGGAGCCACGATGAATAGTTCACTTTGAAGACTGATTCCAAAATATTGGAATTCCTGGACAAGTGGAGGCTCTTCAATTGCAGAAAATAATCTAGACTTAATTTCTCGTGTTTATTTGTCTGTTTTTAAATTACACAAGTTGTTATAGCAATGCAATTTTTTTTTTTACAAAAAGAAAGGGGAAAATCAATAATTTCAGCATCCAAAATTGCATTTTAATTGATTCCTATCTGCACAGGTACAAGTTTTTCTGCTTTGTTCCTTTTTCAAAACAAGCTTATTTATTGGGCTATAACACAATATAGAAAAATTCACAAACCATAAATGTACAGGTAAATGAATTTTCACAAAGTGAACATCCCATGTTACTGCCACTGAGATAAAGAAATACAACAGAATGAATACCCCCTGTATTCGCTATTCCCTTTCCTCTCCAAGGTAACCACTATCCTGACTTCTAACATCCTAGATTATTTTTGCTAGTTTTTGAAGTTTTTTTTATAAACGGACACATTCAGTATGTACTCTTTTCTGTGTGGTATTTTTGCTCAATTTAACTTTCATGAGATTTATTTATTTTCTTGCATGTAGCAGTTGTTGGTTCATTTTTATTGGTGTATAGTATTCTAATTTATATATTCAAATATATAATATATAAAATATAAAATAATCTAAGATATATATACACACACCGTAATTTATCTATCTATTCTGCTTTTTTCTATAGACAATAGATACTGTTATGCATTTAACTGGATTATTTCCAATTTTTAGCTATTAGGGATAATGCTGCTATGAACATTATTTTACACATTTATGTACACTTTTTTGTTGAGCATCCAAGGGAGTGGAATTGCTGAGTTATAGGGTGTCAATTCACACACCCACTAGCAGCGTACAAATGTTCCAGTTATTCCACATCTTCTCCAACATTTGGATTGTCAGTCTTCCTTGTTTTAGGTATTCTGGTAAATGAGTAGTGCATTTTATTATGATTTTAATTTGCATTTCCCTGATGACTAATGAAGAGGAGTATCTTTTCATATCTTTACGGGCCATTTGGCTGTTCTCCTGAAGTGCCTGTTCAAATCTTTAGCCCATTTTTCGCTGGGTTGACTGTCTTTTCTTGATTTGTATCAGTTCTTTATATAGTCTGGATATGAGTTCTTTGTCAGTTGCATTTATTGCAAATATCTTCTCTCAGTCTATGGCTTACTTTTCACTTTCTTAATTGTGTCTTTTGATGAATATAAGTTCTTTTTTTTTGTGAGAAAGATTAGCCCTGAGCTAACATTGTTGCCAATCCTGCTCTTTTTGCTGAGGAAGATTGTCCCTTGGCTAACCTCTGCCCATCTTCCTCTACTTTGTGTGTGGGATGCCACCACAACCTGGCTTGATGAATGGTGCATATGTCTGCACCTGGGATCCGAACCTGCGAACCCTGGGCCACCGAAGCAGAGCATGCGAAATTGACCACTACGCCACCGGGCTGGCCCTATAAATATAAGCTCTTAATTTTAAGGTAGTCCAACTTAACAATCTTTTCCTCTATGGTTAATGCTTTTAATGTACTACTTAAGAGTGCCCCAAGGTTATGAATATATTCTCCTTGTTATCATCAAGAAGCTGTATTGTTTTACCTTTCACTTTTGGATCAACAATCCAGGCAGAATTGATTTTATAGATGGTGTATGGTGTCAAGATTCTTTTTACCCCATAGAAATATCCAAACAATCTAGCATCATATTGAAAAAAAAACCATTCTTTTCCCACTGTCCTGCAGTGTCACCTTTGTCATAAACCAGGTGACTGTATACATACAGGTTTGTGCCTGTTCTCTCTAGTCTATTCCATTAGTCTATTTGTCTGTCCATGAGACAATACCATAGTATCTTATTGCTATAGCTTTATAATAACTCTTGATAACTGATAGTATAAAACTTCCAACTGTTATTCTTTTTCTTCAAGATTATCATGGTTTCTCTTTTTTTTTGGCTTTTTGCATTTCCATATAAATTTTAGACTCAGTTTGTCAATTGTACAAAAATTCTTACTGAGATTGTGTTTGGGATTGCATTAAAAGTTGATATCAATTCTATGAGTATTGATACCTTTACAGTATTGAATATTCCAAGCCATACATGTGTTATATCACTCCATTTATTTAGATCTTCTTTAATTTTTCTCAATTATATTTTACGGTTTTCTGTGTAGATATATTGTATATCTTTTGATACATAAGCCTAGGTACTTGATGGAGTTTTTTGGTTTTTTTGGTTTCTTTTTCAGTGAGGAAGATTGGCCCTGAGCTAACATCTGTGTCAGTCTCCCTCTATTTTGTGTGTGGGACGCTGTCACAGCATGGCTTTACGAGTGGTGTTTAGGTTGGCGCCCAGGATCCAAACCTGAGAACCCCAGGCTGCCAAAGCTGAGCACACGAACTTAACCGCTACGCCACTGGACCAGCCCTGATAACATTTCCATTATACACTTGAGGAAACAGACTCTGAGAAGATGAACAATTAATCCAGTATCATCCAATGATAGCATTGGGATTCAACTTTATTCACTTTGTTCCCATAGCCTTTTTACCTTTCTCTGTTATATTGCCTCTGATATTTAATTGCCCGTAAGGTGGAGAATGTTAGCTAAATAGAAGAGAAACACGCAGGAAAAATTTTATTTATTTAATTTTTTCATGTGTTTGAAAGATATTTGTTAGGCATTCCTTAGATGCAATACCAAAGAGATACTTAGCAATGTTCATGAGGTTCTAAACTGACCTCCAGCAATATGTATCACAGCGCAGTGATACTTTGCCTGTGGCTATAATTGAAGAAATATGAGTTTAATAATAAAATGCCCGTATTCTTTTATTTATGACTGCATTCTCCCATTCACTGACCAGATGGTCTGGCTGCTCCAAGATCAGCGGGCTGAATACGATAAAGTCCTTTCTATCAAGGAGCTTTTACTCAAAGGAGGGAAGAAATAAAGGCAGAAAATAAGTAAATATACACATTATTAAATAAGGTAATATCAAAAAATAAAACTGGATGGGGCAGGCCCTGTGGTGTGGTGATTAAGTTCAGCCCGTTCCGCTTCGGCAGCCCGGGTTCACGGGTTCGGATCCCCAATGCGGACCTACACCACTCGTCAGCCACGCTGTGGCAGCGACCCACATGTAAAGTGGAGGAAGATTGGCACAGATGTTAGCTCAGGGCTAATCTTCATCAAGCGAAAAACGAGGAAGATTGGCACCAGATGTTAGCTCAGGTCTGATCTTCTTCTGCAAAAAAAAAAAACCAAAACTGGATGATATGAAAGAGCATCAGTGGTAGATGGTAGATCCAAGAATCTTCTCTGAAGAGGTAAGACAATAGGACGTGAAGTGGCTGCCATGTGCAGATGTGGGTCAGAGTTTCTGTGCAGAGAATGTCTAAATGTGCCAAGGGGCAGAAATGAGCTGGGTGCATCTGAGGAAACGAAGGAGGACCAGTGGGTCTGGGGTGTGGTGAGGAATAGGGAAAGAAAGGAAGTAAAGCTGGAGAGTTGGCTGTGGCCACATCATGTGGGACCTTGTGGGTCAGGGTAGAGTTTGGATCCAGAAAGCTAATCATATCCCATATAAATCATATATATACCTATATTCTGTCTTCTGGAACGTTATTAAACCTCTGCCAGTAGATAGAGTTCTGAACTAGTAGTTCTGGCTTCTTGTTCTGGTTTGGGATTCTTTCCAGTTCAAATTCGGAATATATTCATGCTATCCTCTTTGGTATCATGACCCTCAGCACACAAACCCTTAAGTGGGATCTTTTCTCCCACAAGGAAAAACTTACTTTGTTGTCATTATCTTTCTGTTGGGGATAATTTTTTACTTCAATCACTGACTAGTTTAAGAATGATAATTTTTACTGAATCAAATTGTGTACAATATTTGGTTACATACAAATGAGTGTGTGTTTGTAGGTGTGTGTATTTATATACACGTATATACCCTATAGCGTATGTATAAACAGTATAATGTAGTGTTAGAGACATGAGTATTTAAGTCAGGAAGACCGTGATTTGCATTCTGGATCTTCTACCTAATAGCTATATGACCTTGAGCAAGTTCCTTACCTCTTTATGCCCCAATTTTATCTCCTAAAAAATAGGGGTATTAACAATACCTACCTGCTATGGACTGAATTGTGTCTCCTGAAATTTATATGTTGAAGCCCTAACCTATGATGTGAGTGTATTTGGAGATAGGCTCTATAAGGAGGTAATTAAGATTAAATGAGGACGGGGCCAGCCGCATGGCTTAGCGGTTAAGTGCGCACGCTCCGCTGCTGGCGGCCCGGGTTCGGATCCCGGGCGCACTGACGCACTGCTTCTCCGGCCATGCTGAGGCCACGTCCCACATATAGCAACTAGAAGGATGTGCAACTATGGCATACAACTATCTACTGGGGCTTTGGGGAAAAAAAAAGGAGGAGGATTGGCAATAGATGTTAGCTCAGAGCCGGTCTTCCTCAGCAAAAAAAGAGGAGGATTAGCGTGGATGTTAGCTCAGGGCTGATCTTCCTCACAAAATAAATAAATAAATAAAAAATAAAGATTAAATGAGGTCATAAGGGCAGGGCCCTGATTGCATGGGATTAGTGTCCTTATGAGAAGAGACACCAGAGAGCTCGCTTGCTCACTCTCTCTCTGCCATGTGAAGACACAGGAAGAAGGCAGTCATCTGCAAGCCAGAAAGAGAGCTCTCACCAGAAACCGAATGGGCCAGCAACTTGATCTTGGACTTCTTAGCTCCAAAGCTGTAAGAACTAAATTTCTGTTAAGAACAACAGTCTATGGTATCCTCATAGGATTGTTGAGCTAATAAGCTTGGAGCAGTACCTGACTCGTAGGAAATGTTTGCTAATATAAGTGTTATTATTATTATCCTGGATCACTTATAAGAATATACATAACAAAAGGAAAATTATAAATAGTAAAAGTCAAGATCAGGGAAAACATTTGATTGAAAATCAACCCTTAGGGGAAAGTTGAAATGTTAATATTCAGACCATTAAGGGCAAACACGAGCGTCAAGCTGCCAGGGAGCAATGGGCGCGTCGGTTGTCCCGCTGTCTGCTGCTTTAGGATGAGAATCCCACCAGGCACACTCAGCATGTCCTCCAGATCAATTGGTGGCTGCCTCCACCACCTGTTATTTTATGTTCCCTGGACCAGGCTTGTGAAATGCTCCAGTGCCTGGCATAGATGCTCGGCTCTGTGCATAAAACGTCCAGCTTGGGAGGCCAGCTTGCTGCTGCAGGGCGGCCTGTGCCGCAGAGGTGGCAAAAGGGATTGGCTGCCACTCAGAAACTTGTGGCAAATATCACACAGAGCCCGCTGACTCTTCATGTGAATGCACAACGCGTTGAGAGATGAAATGGCACTCCTGGCTGCCAAACAACGGGTAAAAAAAAAAACCAAGGCCCACATATGTTTGTGATAGGGAGTATTTCACCACGCGGCAAGGGATCTGCATTTTATGTAGGTGATTTTGAAGTGCTGGCCGAGCTCCTGCCCCCTCATGCCTCAGCGCGGGATTGGGGGTGGCGTGTGGTGATGAGGAGGGGAATGACGGAGGGAAAAGAGCCCCAGTGTTAACAAAGGCAACTCTGTGAGGCTTGGACTGAGAATACTGTCCAAATGTCAAGCGTCTGATAATGAAAAAAACGGACCTTAGCCGTGGACTCGCTTTTCAGCATTAGACACATGAAACGGAAGCATGCGTATGTGTCTGCCAAAAAAGAAACCTCACTCTCTGCCAAATTCCACAACTCTTAATTTAAAACTCGAAACCAAAGTAGATTTGTCTCTGGATGGTTCCCTAAAATGTCCACTTAGAGGAATGACAGCTCTCCCAGGGGAGCAACAGGGTACTGAGAGAGGGAGCGGTTTTCTCCATGTATTCCTGTCAGGCGATGCCCAGGAAAACCAAAAGCAGCACCAGCCAGCCTTCGAGGAACAGATGAAGAACAAGTGCTGTTGGTTGCCCCTTGGTGGTGCTGCCTAGAGGTAGCAAGCCTTTGGTATCTGCACCATTCTAAGACTCAGACACCACCTTATTATATCTGCGGCAATGACCTTTTCTGAGCTTCGGTTTGTTCTGTAAAATGCAAAGTTTGGACTGAATTATCTCTAAGGTATCTTCTAAGAAAGATCTAAATATCTATGTTTCATTAATGCCCAGAGGGGCTCAGTTAGCAAGCAGTATGGAATAATATAGTGGCCTTCAGTGTGTGTGTGTTTGTACATATGTAGACTTAGTAGTGTTATAGTGTAGATAAGAGGTCTAATCTTCTTTCTCCTTGGCTGGTGACAACCCATGGCCATCACTGTCAGGGCCACCTTGCTGCTCCTTTTGGGGTCTGTCTCTGCCTTTCTCCAAATGTCACAGCTGCAGTTCATGATCTGTTTTGATGTTGCTGTTGACTTTGAAATGCAGAACATTTTGTTCTTACATAATCTAATCGTCATTTCAACACCAAGGATTTTGACTCCACATTTAGAAATATAAAATTTTAATCAGAATAATAACACTGATGAATTTCTTAAAGAAGTTCTTTCTAGAATAAGTTTCATGAAGCTAAATTTTCTGAAGAAAGCATTGAAACCATTTCAATTTTTTCTACCTTTATTTCACTGAAAGTCTTTTTATTGAGACTAATTATTTTCCATGTAAATATTGAAAGAAAAGTTTGAGTCACCAGTTTTCCTTCTTATCAGATCTTACTGGGCATAGCTTTTGCTATCATGAGTTTTGCATAATTTCCAACAATTTTTTCCCTGATTGCAGATTGAGTCATTGTTATTTTTATTTTGTGTTTTCATTATCAATATCAATTCATTTTATTCAATAATTTCATGATGTATCGTCTCAGCTAAGTAGCATTTACAGCCAGAACAAATTTTAGATCTCATTTTCCAGGTGGGGAAACTGAAGCCCAGAGGTTAAGTGACTGTCCCAAGGTTTCCTACCCATTTCATAGCTGAGCTGAGATTAGATTCCAGGCCTCCTGGCTTGCAGCCCAGTGGTTTTCTACTTCACAAGGGTACTTCTGGAAAGATGGATTGGCAGCAGTATGCTAGTATAGTTAAAATTGGAGCCTGCATACATGTCTGCCATAATTAAGGCGGGCCTGAGAAATAATGTGTTTTATATCTAGTGTTAGCTCTGAGGTCACATGCATGTGCCCACCTCCTGTAGACTGACAGAGTATCAGAGTTTTTTAAAAGGTACTAGAGCTTCGTAGGTGGTGAGGCCAGGTTCATCCCATATTAAGAAAAGTTTTGGCTTTATCCAGGAATTTCTGATATTAATAAAAGAACAGACGCTGAAATTGGCTAAAATGAACAGAGAAAACATGGTGGGCAGAGCCTCTGAGTAAGAGGATACAGGGCAGGGCACAGGCAGGATGCACAGTCTGGTTTCTAGTCTGGAGCCTGGAGAATGAAAGCTGGGAAAGAAACTGGAAAGGGATCATTGGGCCTCCATGATAGGCAAAGGGTGAGTGTTCTGTTGTTTAAGCAGTGGGGGGCCAGTGAAGTTTTTTTTCCAATTTTTTTACTGTGGTAAAATACACATAACATAAAATTTACCATCTTAACCATTTTTAAGTGTACAGTTCAGTGGTATTAAATACATGCATAATGTTGTGCAGCCATCACCACCATCCATCTCCATAGCTCTTTTCATCTTGTAAACTGAAACTCTGTACCCATTAAATACTACTTCCCCATTCCCCGCTCCCTAGCCCCTGACAACCACCATCCTACTTTCTGTCTCTGAATTTGACTACTCTAGGTACCTCATACAAGTGAAAGCATACGGTGTTTGTCGCTATGGAAGGTGTTTAAGCACATTTTCAAAGCTGTTCTTTGGGAAGTTTAAAATGGCAGCAATAGGATGAATTCAGAGTGAGGAGAGGTCAGGGAAGGGGGATACCCAGGAAATAGGGAGTCATGTTAGGAGCTTTATTTGTAGAAGGTTCTCCCGCTACGTCCTGAGACCGCCTTCTTGATGCTTGATTCTGAACTCCTAAAATACAGGTCGGAGGGATAAGCTTTGGAATGTCCATGCTTTGAGGACCAATTGCTGTTTGAGAGATGGTTTTTACTGTTTACCCACACCAACTTAAAAGCAGCATCCACAGGGAGAGCCTGGCATGCTGGTGTCACCCTGGTACGCTCCTCAAGCAGCCATAATAGGTCCCTCCAGCTCCCTAAAGCACAAGCCCTGACCCATGACCTATACTTGACCCTGACCCGGGTTTGGCTTATGGAGCCCTCAGGCCTGTGATCTGCTACACTCTCCTCAGGAACTTCTCCCCAAATATTCTGGTTTCCAATAGGAATCAGACCTTCAGCTAGAGATCATCCAGAGAAATCGAAGAGAAGGTGCCCACCAACTTCATAGCTTGACTGTTTTGCAGAGCCATGACCAACAAGAGGCAGTCTCGTGTAACAAGAGGGAGGTGGACTGTGGAGTTAGACAAACATGGTTTGAATTTCAGTTTTGCCACTTTCTACCTGTGGGCTGGTTCCTGGTTCTATAAACTCTGAGTGACAACAAATAGTTCATAGGGGTGTTGGGAAGGCGAAAGGAGATGCTAACGATGGCTGCCGGTTCTTCGGCATTTGCAGCCTTCAGGCCTGTGGTCCTCCACACACTTTTTTTATCCACAATTTTATGGAATACTCGAGCTCCCCTGTAAATTATGTGATGGTATTTACTAATTTATAAATGAGGAAACAGAAGCTTCACCTGAGAAACTTGCTTAGGGCTTTAAATGGTAGTAGAATCCAAGATTTGACAACCCAAATCTCGATCCTTTCCATGCACCACACTGCCTTTAACTACCTGTGAGGGCAGTGGAATGGGAAGGGATGGAGTACTCTGGTTGGCCTGACGTAGGCTACTTGTCTGCCCTTGGAGTGTGTGTGGGGTGGTGGTGACAAGGCGAGGGTGGGGTGTTGGAGGTGGCCAGTATATTTGGCAGCACATCCAGACAACATAGAATCATTTGTTCCCTAAAGGAAAGCAGAGTGCTTCCAAGGAGGAGGAGGATGGGGAAGGCATGGTGTGCAGACGGAAAGTGGTAACAACCACAGCTTCCTAATCGTGCTTTTCTAAAACTAACGTTAACTTTATTTTGTGTCTTTGACTGCACACAACTAAAAAATGAAGAAAACAATAACCACAGTCCTTTGAGCGGAAGGGAAGGTCAAGCTAGGATTTGAACGTTTCCATGGATAATCCACAGAGGAAATGACAGAAGGCTGGCCACCTGCCTTTCTTGGACTTCCTGCTGACAATTCATTTTTTTAGAATTTTAGACAGCTTCGGGAGTGTTATAAACTATTTCTGAAGGAACTAATAGTTCCAGAATGGTCTTCAGCAGGTCCTTGATTGCACTGACAAAATCAGAGCAAGCAAAGAGCAGTAAATGTGACTTTTGCATTCAACTAGTTGAGAAGGGATGAGACGTTAAAATGATATTTAATGAAGGATAGTAACTGTTAAACAGATTTGAGACAATGATTACCAAATGCAGCTAATTCCCTGGAAAAATGTGTTGGCTTTGTTACAGAAATTGTTAAACAGAATCTTCAACTCTCTCCAAGCTCTGTTGATTTCTACAAAGAGAGATGTCCTGATTTATGGATTCTTTGGACCTGGGGAAAGTTCTGCAGTCCATTTATGGGAATCAGACTGTGGGCAGAAAACCAGAACACAGCAATCAAACCATACCCCACCCCCTCCGCCCCCATAATAAAACTTGCTATCATCAGAGAGCTTCGTGACAGTCACAGGTTAGGTTCTCCGGAAGTAGGCATTGAGGCCAAGTTTGGGGTGCAAGATGTTTATGAGAGATAACACCTGTGAAAGGAAGGTGAATTGGCAGAGGAGGAAATCCAACTGTGATAGAGGCCTGACAAATGTGGCCAACCTGGCAGGGAGCTCTGGAGAGAGTATTTTCCAACAGTGTCCCACATTGGGCCAAAATGACCATGCCTTAATACCCCCACCTCACTCGTCACCAAAAGTGAGCTGCCCCGGGAGGGGCATCGTCTTGGGAAAGGCTGCACTCTGCAGCTGAGGCAGACCCTGAAGGAGCTGGCAGCTGGAGGCTGTCTGCTGACTGGACTCCCTGCAGTGAGCAGAAGTCCAGCCTTGAAGGGGGATCTGATGGTGCATCTCTATGTCTGCCACAAAGGCCACCCGGATAGAGTAGTTGCAGACTCTCAGGATGCAGCAGGAGCTGGTGGTTTGCCTAAGACCACGTGGGATATTGGTCTTCCTTTGTTTGCATCATGTAATCTTTTGCCTAAGCTCTCAGTGTAACTATGTCTTCTATCTGCATTATAAAGATGAACCCAGGCTTGCTTTTCAATTCATATCAAGATTCCAAGATAAGAACAACAGATCTTACAGGAAAAAGAATAAAGAATTGTCAGTAAATATTTCCCCTTTTCAGTTACTTATTACAGAATAAGAAAGCACTCCAAAATTCAGTAGCTTAACCAACAAGAGTTTATTATTTCTCAGCGTTATGTGGGTAGAAGGGGCTCAGCTGGGTGGTTCTTCTGACTCACATGGGGTAGGCTGAGGCCACATATGCAGGTGCATTCAGCTAGGAGTTTGGCTAAAGCTGGGACATCCAAGGTGGTCTCTTCTCCTCCAGTGCTCTCTCCATATGCCCTCTAACCATGCAGTGTCCTAACCTGGGCTTCACAGCATGGTGGCTGGTCTGCCAAATTGAGAAGCCAAAGATGCCAGTCCTTGTAAGGCCAGGGTTCAAAAGCCCCAGAATATTATTTCCATTGCATTCTCTTGGTCAAGCAAAGCACAGAACAAGGCCAGATTCCTCTTGGTGGCAAGAATGGCAAAGAATTTAGGACCGTTGTTAATCCACTACATTTTCCTAAAACATTATGTCTCAATCCTTGCAAATATAGATTCTCAGGCTCTCTCTCCAGATATTCTGACTTTATTGGTCTGGGGTAGGACTTGAGGATCAGTATATAAGCTTGTCAGAGAATTCTAATATGCAGCCAGTTTGGGGTAGCCCTAAACTGGGATGTTTTTGTCCCTCTGTTGATACTGAAATGGCCTCCATCTTGCAGGAACCCCATGTGGCTTATGTATGGATAAACTTCCACTTGATGCCTAGAGGGGGCTCTAAATCCTGACCTATTTTCTTACTTACAGGCCAACCAGAAACCTGAGAACATAGTTTTACTCTTAACAAACCAGCCATTGATCTGAAGCATCACATTTAGAAAAGTGTCCTCTAGTCAACAGTATCTATTGGTGTGGCTCTGGTTCTCTGAAATCCTCAGCCAAAACCCTGAGCTCAATTTTAGGTCAGTCCCTGCCATGCATTGTAGGTTTACAAGTGGTCTTTGTTCTCTCAAAACACTGATAGACCATTGGTAATTTAGACTCGTAGAAAAACTCGTTTATTTATTCAAAACATTCGCTTCGCTTTCCCAGCAGAGTTCTGTCCTGTGCTGAAATGATGTGGTCCTCATGTGCAGAGTTTTTAGATGGTAGTGTTTCTTTGTTACTTTTCAGCAAAGATACAACTAGATCAAGCATGGTAAACATCATACAGAGCAGTTCTCAGCAAAGATGTTGTCCACCAGTGGCAGTGAATTTGTTTCTGGATATTAAATAATGATCAAATTCTATAGTGGACTGATACAATTAATGCCATGTGAAATCAAAAATAAAAATGCAGTGATTTAGACTGAAGCCGTATCAAGGGTAAACTCAGCACTTCCACTAGGTGATTGTTAGGTTATTTAATAAGTGTTCTTAACCTGGGGTAAGAGTTTGTGGTTAGGATTCAAGAGGTCAGTGAACTTAGAAGGGAAAAAATTGCATCTTTATACTCACTAACGTCTAACTGAAACAGCATTTCCTTCTATTATGAATTATGAAATTTAGCATTTCCTCCCATTATGAATGTAGGTAACAAACCACAGTGGCATTGGCAGTACCTTTGACTTGGTTGCCAATAGAAAGCAAAACCATTTTCATATCAAATACATACGTTGTGGCAAATACCTTGACACAACATTTATGACCATCACTACTTTAAAATTACAGTAGTTATCAGACCCACTGGTTGCTCTTATGGAATGTGCATATAGAAGGACGTATATTGCTACGTCACATTTCTTTTTTACTATTTTGATAATTTCAATGTAATGACTTCATTTGTAATCTATTGTGTGTGTGTGTGTGTGTGTGTGTGTATGTATGTATAGCCAGCCCTGGTGGTCTAGTGGTTAAGATTCAACGCTTTCACTGCTGCGGCCCAGGTTCTTTTCCCAGTCAGGGAACCACACCACCCGTCTATCGGTTGTTATACTGTGGCGGCTGCATGTTGCTGGGATGCTGAAAGCTGTGCCACTGGTATTTCAAATACCAGCAGAGTAACCCATGGTGGACAGGTTTCAGTGGAGCTTTCAGACTAAAAGAGACTAGGAAGAAGGACTGGGCCACCCACTTGCAAAAAGTGAAAACCCTATAAAATAGCAGTGGAGCGTTGTCTGATACAGCACTGGAAGGTGGGAGGATGGTGCAGAAAGACCCGGCAGGCTTCCACTCTGCTGTACACAGTGTCACTAGGAGTCAGAATCCACTTGATGGCACTAACAACAACAAAATATATAGTGTATTTAAAAACATTATTCCGAGAGGTTTCCATAGTCTGCACTAGACAGCCATATGGGTCCATGGCAAAAAAAAAGACTAAGAGCCCATGAGAGACTATTTGCATTGTGGAAAATAATTTATAGACCCTTCCCAACCCAAACCACAGACCAGCTTTGGTGACCCCAGATTGAGAAGTTATCAGCTTAGCCATCAGGTAGACTTGAATTTTATTTCTAGTTTTTATCTTGGCGATTCTAACTACTTCTACTATCACTTTACTCAAGTGACATCCTAGTATAGGGATTAAGAGAACGCATACTGTGTTAGACCTGGATTATTAGCTCCCTGCCCCACCACTTACTAGCTGTGTGACCTTGGACATGTTGCTTAACCTCTCCAAGAGGTTCCTCATCTGTGAAGTGAGGTTAATATTAATACCTGCCTCTCCCACTGGAGGATTAATTATTGGGAGTAATTGAGATCACGCTTATACCTTACTAGACACTCTATCTGGCACCTAGGAAGCATGTAATAAATGTTTATTCCTATTGCTTTTATTGACCTCTCCTAGTATTTATCTCTTTTCACAGGGCAAGAAGCTATACGCCTGTCCAATAGGGTTCTTAAGAGATGCTATGTCTTAAAGGCTCAGAAGATGAAATGGGCTAAATATTATTCCTCCGATAGGCCAAAACTCCTGTAATTGTATCCAGTTTTAACTTCGCTGTAACAAGGACACTGTCTTGGTGAGAGGGGGAAGAAGTGGAGGAGCTGGGGAGGTGTTCCGAATTTTGCTACATGGCAGTCTAATAATAGTAAATAAAAGTGGCTCAAACGAGTAATGAGATGTTTCTAAAGCACTGAGTCCTTTCTAGTTTAACGATAATCTGAAACATCCCTGTTGACAATAAATGAAGCATCCAGCCTTTTTGCTTTTGTTTTTGTTTTTTTTTCCATTTGTACTAAGCTTCTAACATCTGGAAACAGGGAAGAAGGGGGAATATAGGAGTTTAGATTTAGAGAGTAAAAAACAATCAAGCAAAACAAAAACCCCAAATATTTGGGAGCTTCTTGCTCTTCTGCTGTCCAGCATGGAGATGTGGGTGTTTATTTTTGTTCCTAATATTTATTTTTTATGCAGCAACTGGATTCCCAAGGTTTAGATTCTGGCACCAGTTCTGTCTTCTGAGAGCTGCTTGCCAGAGGGAGACTTCCTATTTATGCCTTTGTTGCCATTCAGTTGCTTCTCCATATCCTCCCCACTTACTGTTTTTAGACATATGGCCCATCTCATCATCTCTGTGTTGGGCAGAAGAAAAAAGCATGACAGAATATGTTAAATTTCTTAAAGATTCATTTTGTGAGTTAGGCAGCATCAGTAAGTGGTTTTTCTTTTCTTTTTTTTTAAATTAAAAATTGAATAATAGGGGCTGGCCCGGTGGTGTAGTGGTTAAGTTCATGTGCTCCGCTTCGGTGGTCCAGGGTTCGCAGGTTCAGATCCCGGGCATGGACCTACACCGCTCATCAAGCCATGCTGTGGTAGCGACCCATGTACAAAATAGAGGAAGATGAGCACGAATGTTAGCTATGGGCGACTCTTCCTTAAGCAAAGAGGAAGACTGGAGGCAGATGTCAGCTCAAGGCTACTAATCTTCATCACCAAAAAAAAAAAAAATTGAATAATAACCAAAGAATATGTATAATACTTGTGTAAGATAAAATAAACAATGATAAATGAACACCCTTGTACTTACTAGCCGGTTTAAGAAATGCAACATTACCAGGAGCTTGTACTTCCCAATCCCATCCACTTCCCTCACTGCCCCTGGAGGTAAACCACTGTCCTGGATTTCATTTTTATCATCCTTTTTCTTTCCTTTAAATTAAAAGTTTTACTACAAATATACATCTCCATAAACAATATTTTACTTTTCATGTTTAATTTTATATAAATGGAATTATTCTCTATGTATTTTGCAGTAACATACTTTCACTATTCAGTACTTTATGAGATTCCTCCATGTTGATATGTTTAATTGTGCTTCATTCTTTTTCATTGCTGCATAGTATTCTATTATATGATTATATCATTCATCACTTCCACTACTGGTGGCCATTTGGAGTGTTTCCAGTTTTTTGCTACTACAAAGAATGTTGCTATTAAAATTGTTGCACATATCTACTTGTGCCTGTGTGCAAGAGCTTCTCTAAGAGTAATGCCTAGAGGTGGAATTGATGAGTTCACAGGGTTTGAGCATCTTCAACTTCATTAGATAATGCGAAACAGTTTTCCATTGATTGTATTTCTGCCAGTAATGTGTAAGAGTTCTGGTTATTCCACTGTCTTACCAATTCTTGGACTTGTCTCTAGTCAACTTTCACCTGGGCTTGTCAAATTGAAAGGGGGCTTAAAGTCCCTGTCCCTTCCCATGTCTAACATTCATGGTTTGTCTTCTTTTTCTCTTGCTGTCTTTCCCATCTTCTCTGGCTACCATCAAATTTAAAGACTGTAGCATCCACTCACACTGAAAGGGTAGAGTTGACATGTCATGTCCAAGTCTTGTTCTACTTTGGTTCTGCTGCTGCATTTTTCTTTCAGGATGCCATGCATGGAGGTTGGCTACCAAAATATCCAGCTGGAAAAAAACCCAGAAATTTATTCCTTCAGCACCTTTTCGCTTCAACTCACCAACAATGGCTCAGTAATGAGAAGCAACTAATAAAATGACATTATGCTTCTGATTGATA
Organism: Diceros bicornis minor; assembly: GCF_020826845.1. Taxonomy (NCBI): domain Eukaryota; kingdom Metazoa; phylum Chordata; class Mammalia; order Perissodactyla; family Rhinocerotidae; genus Diceros; species Diceros bicornis. The sequence continues at coordinate 53,651,100 of NC_080742.1, read as the reverse complement.
GGCAAGCCCTAGATCATTGGGAGAAGAACCTGAGTCTTTCTCCAACACAGCACAAATCCCCTCACTTCCATCACTTTTTTAATTGAAACAACAAGGAAGTGAAATTATTTAGCCAGTCACTTTGCTGTGAGTCTTACTAGAAAATTAAGAAGAAGAATAATTGGTAAAGATTACTCACCTAGTTCTTTAGCTAGCATTTCTCACATCTGCTTTATGGTATCCTTCTCCCTGGCCTGATTTTATTCATTTCCTATGGCTTGATACAGAAACCACAAAGAATTACTTAAAAAGAAATACACTGATTTTATACAAACCAATTTTAAAAAGTGCAGCATTTGGAAGACCAAAAAAAAACTGATGGCTACCCCACCTTATAAATTCTAAAATGAAACGTTTTTGCCTTATGGTGTTGTAAGAAAAGATACACATTTTAAAAGATGCTATTCGAGACCTCTCTGAATACGTGTTTTAAGTTGTTGTTTATACTTTTTTCCTTTTACAATAGCCTCCTTAGCTGGTCTTAACTAGCCTCCCTCCTCTCCAATCTACCCTTCTGTGTGTGCTTTTTTCCAAAATGCAAGTCTGATCATGTTTTTCCCTTGTTAAAAACCTCTCACTGACTCCCTGCTACCTGTAAAATAAAGCCCAAACTCTTTACATGGAAGAGGGAAGATGTTTGATCCGGCCTCTGCTTCCTTCCCGACCTGAACTCTCACTCTCCTTCCTTCTCGATTAGAATCCTGGAGAACAAAACAAAACGTCTTATAATTCCCCAAGCACGCCCTGCTGTTTTTGTCAGCCAGCAACTCCCATGAGATTCCCTCCCCTTTCCTCATAAGGCCCTTTCTACTCCTCTGATGGCCTGGAAAACCCGTTTGCCTTTCAAGGCTAAGCTGCAGCATCACCTCTAGGAACACTTCCTCCCCCCAGAACCCCTCCCTCTCTGCATCTCTCTCCCCGTGCGTCTCTTATTGCATGTGCCACACTGGGCTTCATCATTGAACTCTTTCATTGCCTTCCTCCCCTGTTTGGCACTGAGCTCCTTGAGAACAGGAATAATGTATCACTTACGTCTGTAGCAAACCCCTTAGCACGGTTCCTGGCACTCAGTAAATGTTCAGTGAATAAATCAAATTGGTCCCTACCTCATGTCCACACCCCTCTCGTGTGTGTGTGTGTGTGTGTGTGTGTGTGTGTGTGTGTGTGTGTGTGTTGTAATACTGCAATTCTCAAGGTATGGTTGCTCAGCAATTGTACACACCAAAATGTCTTCTAGGAAATAGACTAGACATGCTGAGATAATGAATAGTTCAAAACAATTCCCTTCAAACAAAAGGATGCATTGTTTATGTCAGCCAAAGACTATTTCCTTTCTGTGTTGCATAGGAGAAAAGGGAGAAATATTCTGGGAAACGAATTTATGGAAGGAGTTGTAAAAGTTTCATTATCTCAGTGCTGGCTAGAGTGTCGTCTCTTTGAAAAAAATTGGAATTCTTGGTATTGGAGGTTTGTTTCCTTTTCTTAAAAAAACACACAGCTTGCTTCCTGAAAATAAAGGAAATAATAAACAACAGCAACTCCCAATTTTACTCTGATTTTTTGCCAAGAGTCTTCTTAGTTCATGTGGTTCTATTTCATTAGAGAGGACTGATTAGCATAAAAAGAATGCTTCTAAATTAAGCTACCGAAATATGCACTTAGTTAATACTAAGGGAGCTAATTTATTGTATTATTTAAAATATAAATTGGATAGCAGATCTATTTACTGAGGTATAACAGCAAGGCAATGATGCATAATTTTCTGTTAGCTGTTGAGTAGTTTTTAATAATCTGTTGAAATTTAACAGAGAACCATTTCATTATGAGGAGTGAATAAATATTAAGAAGTCTAACATTTAAAGTATTATCCACACGTGGAGAATGGGTTTTAAAAATTAATGATATTTGAGGAACAAAGAGGGAATTGGGGTTTGCTTTTTAAACAGTAACTTTTTGTTGTTGTAATTTGAAGTGTAACTAGATTCACAAAATTGCTTGTGGGAACGTTAAACAGAGCCAAATAATAAACAAGGTGGAGGGTGGAATGGGGTGAGAAAGGCAATGTGAAGGAAGAAAAATTGAGTTGTGTTAAGATATTGCCACACTGTCAATGGGACTAAGGGCACTATTTTTGCCTGGCACAGTGTTTGGTTTGGTAGTGTAACTGTGTGCCTTATTTTATTTCAAGTGGTATCATGAAAATGTGCCATTTGGCATGTTCTGTATCTTAAATTCCTGGAACCTGGGGACATTTGCAGGTTCGGGGTCCCCGTAGGCTCTGGGTCAAGAACACAGCTGAATCTAGATACCCTCTCTGGTTAGGAGTTGTCCCAAACAGATCAGGTTTGGAGTGTCTCGGGGGCTGTGATACAAACAGAGGGATCCTGTGAATATGGTGCCGTGGTCTTGAAATTATTATTGCCGATTATACTAGAACTCAGCAGGGTGGGCAGGAATGGAAGCAGGCAACACGACCTTCTCGTCTTTCTGCAAATATTTCAAACCTGGTCCACCTGATTTCCTGAGCCAAGGTTTCAGAGAAGTTTTGGATCTAACAATTTACCCATTTGGGTGGATGTTTCTTTGATTTATTTTGGGAAAGAGGAGGAATGCCCGAACATTTCACCTTTCCCCAGGAGAGCCAAAATGTCAGGGAACCAGTGGTCTGAGGGTAAGCTGGCTTGGGAGAGAGGGGAGACACTGATCTGTGGTATTTGCCAATTTCCTTGGTGTAAATACTCCCACCGTGGCTGATTTCAAGCTATCAACATGACGTCACTGAATGTGGAGTGAGGCAGCTCTCCTGAGCTGTGTGAGAGAGCTCGGACTCACCGCTGCTAGAGCCATCCTGCGTTTCTGTTTGCAGGAAGTAAAACTTGAGCAGGTCGGCTGGCGCTTCTTTCCACCTTACCCAGAAAACAGTGAGTCAGGATCTGTGTCCTCACCACACTCCTGGCAGAGAGCATCTGCTGCTATAACCTCTGCTCTCTCCTCCCCCACACTGGTTTTCTCCTCCAGAAGAAAGCTACAAATGCAGATCATAAAGCTAGATATTGAGTAAGGGTAATTAATGAACTGGATTGTGCTTTTTATCCTCTCTGTGAATATCAAATGTAAAAACTGGACATGGAGGAAGGGAAGTTTTGATTACTTTTTAATCACATCAAATCCTGTGTTGTAAAGTGGGTTCTTAAAAGGGAAAAAAGACAGAACAGCTTTTTTGGTATTCTGCTAAGACAAGTAAGGTCTTGCTTGCTTGACATTTATTTCTGTGTGGGGAGAAGAGGGTGTTTGGCATTGCATGTGGTGAAAGGGGGTGGAGGGAAAGAGTGGGATGGATCATAGTGTTGGCAGGCTTAAGGGATCACATTCACTCTCGACGGTTAAGTCAAGCGCATTGACAGAGGTTTGAGCTCATATTCAAGCTGCTTTCTTACTTTAATTGTGACCTTTCCCATGGGAAGGAAGAATTCATAGCATGCAAATAAAAGAGGCCTGGAAGAGAAATACTCCCCCTCCTGAAGAATATATTATAATCCTTTCTTTCTGAAAAAGTACAGTAATGAATTTTATATTTATTAATATTGTAACTTCTGCTCTTTCTCCACTCTTAAAGGGAAAAAAAATATTCCTTTGTCCATAAAAATTCAGATCATAATAGTATGATGACCTTTAGTTGAGTGCTTATTATTTACCTGTATGGCACAGGTACAAGCTTAATACATATTTGTGTATCGAGTGCTGTGTAACATTTTATATGCCTTCTCTCTTTGAATCCTTGCAAAAAGTTAAATATTCTTAGAGAGAGCAACCATCCTGGATTGCCTGGCACTGTTTCAGTGTTAGCTCTGCAAGTTCTATGTTCCCACTTCCCAGTCCTGGGCAAACTGGGACAACTGATCACCCTAATTCTTATCTCCATTTTACAGATGAAAAATAGAGGCAGTTAAGTCGCTCTACCAAAGTCACAGAGCTGGGCTCAAACCCAGATCTGCTGAATCCTGAGCTCATGCTCTTAACCGCCATGCCAAATCGCTTCTTCCTCCTACCCTGTGCTGTGCTTTTAGGTTTCCACTGACTATAATGACCAAGGAAAGAGAAGGCTCTAACTTTTGTCATTCATACCAACCTTGCTGAAATTAACATAGAGATTCTTGGAGTTGATTTAGAGAAAATTTCCATGACTTTTTCTTTTTTTTAGTTAGACACATTCATTGCACATTGAAACATCTGACTGATTTGGTGAGATGAGGCTAATGTTTATTGAAGAGACCTCACCCCTCAGGCATTCATTTTGTACCTCTCTAAAAAGAAGGGTATATTACTTGATCACAAGATTTCTTCTAACTTAAAAGTTCCCTGATTGTCAGAAGTCTGTTTTTCATGTCACACAAATGTCTGTGCCGTGTACTCTCATCTTTCTATCCCATCTATTCTTTTGGGGTCATAATGCTTTTTTTTAGAACCACTATTAGCTTGTTAATAATACATTATTTTATTATCTATCCTTTTGTTGTTTACCTAGAGATTGCAACACAAATGCTGACTTAAGAAGGTCGACTTTGAATTAGTACATTTATTATTTTCCAGATGTGCAAGTACTTTACAGTTCTTTAACTCAGTTTATGGCACCTTTTGTACAACTGTTGTCTTTTTTTTAAACTTCTGCATGATTCAAACTTCACAAGACTTTATTATTATTAACAATATTCATTTATTTTTATGCACACATGTAAATTCTCCATTGCTCTTCATTCTCCTCTATATTTTTATGTTTCCATTAGGGATAATTTTCCTTCTGTCTGAAGAAACACCTTTAGTGTTTTAGTGCAGGATTGCTGGCAATAACTTTTTTCAATTTTTTGTGTCCTTGAAAATATCTTTATGAGGTCATTTCTGTAGGAATTCTAGGTTGCAGTTATTTTTCTTCAGAACTTTAAAGATAGCATTTCACTGTCTTCTAGCTTCCGTTGTTTCTGTTGATTAGTCAGCTTTCTTGCTTCCTTGAAGGTATTGAAAGCACTGTTTCTTTTTTTTCTCTGACAAATTTTAAGATTTCTCTGTCTTTGGTTTTAACAGTATACCATTGGGGGAAAGCATCGTGCTTCTGGCCTTGGCTTGGGAGTCAGAGTGTATGAGCTTGACTCAAGACACAGCAAGCTAGGTGACCTAGGGCAAGTAACTTAACCTCTCTGACCCTCCATTTCCTTAACTATACAATAGGGAATGAAATATTACCTCTTGAGATAGTTGTGAGTTATGTGAGGAATTAATGGAATAATGACCATAGGATACTTAGCACGGTGCCTGGCCTGGGATGGTTCTCAAGAAATATTAGCCATTGTCATTGTTCTTCCAACAGTTAGCCCTATTCAAAACGCAGGATCAAAAGGCTTGAATCAACCTAACTACCCTAGAACACTGTGTTCCAATATTAGCAATCAAAACTCTTGGTTTAAAGGTACATACTATTATGTACCTAGATGTGGTTCATTTTCTTTGTGTTTTTCTTCTTTAGGTTCATAGAGCTTTTCAGAACTGTGGCTTGATGACTTTTGACAACTTTGGAAATTTTTCAGTCAGACTCTCTGAATTTTACTATTTTTTTGTACTGTTCCTTTGTTATCTTATTCTAGGACTCCAGTTAAACATAAGTTAAATGTTTTATAGTCTCATGTTTTTTTCTTTCTTTTCTGTATTCCCCATGCCTTTACTCTCCATGCTTCAGTCTGGACATTTTCTACTGACCTGTCTTCCAGTTCGTATATTCTTTCTTCTACATGTCTAATGTACTGCTAAACCATCCAGTGAGTTCTTATTTCAGTTAACAATGGGTAAATAACTTTTTAGTTCTAGAATTTCCATTTGATTCTTTTTTATATATTTCTAATTCTCTAGTGAATTCTTTATTTTGTCGCCTAACTTCTTAAATAATTTCTTCACAGTTATTTAAAAATCTATACCCAATAACTCCAATATCCAATCCAGTATCTGTGGTCTCTTTCTGTTTGCTTTTTTCCCTTGGTTTTTAGTCATTTGATCTTTTCTTTTGGCATGGCTACTAAATTTTATTGAATGTTGGACAAAATATGTGAAAAAAAAGTATGAAAAATGATGTTATCTTCCTCCAAAGAGGATTTAATTTTTCTGGAAAGTAGTGATAGTCGGGGCAGATCAGCTTGCTTCAGTCGGGGGCTAGGATGATGATTTGCTGGTGGATTTCAGGTTTTGTCAGAGCCAACCTGCTTCTGGTTTTCATTACTTCTAAGACCTTGTCTTTCGTGGATCTAATGAAAAGCCTATGGTATTTACCAGAGCTGTGCCTCCTTGAGAAGCCTGCAATTCCAGATTTTGTCTTTTGTTTCTTTCGGGTGTTCTTTGGTTTTAATTTTTTGGTCTCCCAAGCACCATAAGTTCTGCTTAGCTTTTCATCTTTTATCTGTCACTTTGTTCTTGGCTTCTTGGCCAGAGAAGCTTAGAAATTGGTGAATTTTCCGGAAAGAAAAGCAGCACACAATGTTAGGCTCACTTTTCTGCAGTTCTCTTTTCTGCATCATCTTGGCCTCTCAAGTCCTGGTTGCTTTCTGATAATGGCTTTTAAATGGCTTTTTTTTTGGTTGTGGGGGTGGGGTGAGGAAGAGTGGCCCTGAGCTAACATCTGTGCCCATCTTCCTCTATTTTGTGTGTGGGTCACTGCCACAGCATGACTTGATGAGGGGGTTGGTCTGTGCCTGGGATCTGAACCCATTAACCCTGGGCTGCCAAAGTGGAGCACGCTGAACTTAACCGCTACACCACCGGGTGGGCCCCTACATGGTTTTCTTTTCTTCTGAATTCAACTTGTATTGTTCTTATGGAGTGGGGTTGGTTTGACACGTGCTATTGTGTCATAGCCAGAAGTGGAAATCCTAAATTATAGCATTGTTGCAACTGAGTAAGTAAGATGTGCATCTAGGAAGCGCTTTGGGAACTGTCAAGTAGCAGCAAAGCTATGCATTGACTACTCAGAATGTATGCCACTGTGATGACTATGTTTAGGTTGGCTGATGCACCCCTTCCCCTCCTATTCAATGGTCGTTCGCTACACTGGAAGTGGACAGTGGTAAATCTGGAGGAGTTTTCCTGAGTGTTGTGGGAGCAACTTTGAGCCTTGGTCTCTGCTGTGTTTGAGCGTGGCTTTGCCTCGTTCTTTGTTAGGAGGTGGCTGCTAATAAGCTTTGGCTTATTTTTTATTCTCATTCCCAAGTACCTTTTGTTTTTTAGTATATTTTTTATTCGAGCGCATATTTATTTTACTTCTACTCATGGTTAGTGTCTGAGAGCTAAAAGGTAAGTTTCATAAACGTGGAATGGAATAAAAATAGTACGAGAACTTGAGTGTAAATCAGAAACCATAGCGAGCAAGCTTGTCTTGAGTCTCTGCCTCACGCCGTTGTGGAAAGCGAGAACTATAAATCTGTCCTGTTGCACCTGCCTCCCAAGCCTGCCTCTCCCCTGTGCCTCTTTTCTTCTTTCTTGGTTCACCACCCCTGACAGTGCTGCCCATGTCAGAAGCCTGAAATGGGGAGGATGCGTGTATGTGTATGTGTGGGGGGGTTGCTTTCGCTTAACTTTTACATCTGATTAATCACTAGTTTTATTGGTTCCCCCCCAACGTCCTTCTTCCCCTTCTCACCATCTGTCCTATGAGCCTACATCATCTCTCACCTGAACAACTAGTCTCCTCATTTGCCTCCTTGCCCTAGTATCATTCCCTTCCAAATCAGCCCCCTCTTTACATATTAAGTCATCTTTCTGTCATGCAAATCTGAGCATATCACTACCCTGCTTAAAACCCTCTAGGATATATCCAGAAAAGGCAAACCCATAGAGACAGAAAGCAGGTTAGCGATTGCCAAGGACCGCTGGGGAGAGGGAAATGAGAAGTGATTGCTAATGGGTACACGGTTTTCTCTTGGGTGATGAAAACATTCTGCAACTAGATAGTGGTGATGGTTGCACAACAGTGTGAGCGTACTAAATGCTGCTGAGCTGTTCACTGTAAAATGGTTAGAATGGTAATTTTATGTTATGTGTATTTTACCACACACACACACACACACACACACACACACACACAAATCCTATAGGATAAGGTCCCTGCATCCCAGCAGCCTGTCATATGGGGTTTACCTGTTCAACTCTCCCTTCTGTTTCCCTCTTACCTTCATAAACGGAACCACTTACAGATGACTGCACGTGCCGTGCATTTCATGCCCCACAGCTTTTGCACATGCAGTTTCCTGGCTGCCATGCACCCCTCCTCCCACCCCACCCACCAGTGTCTGTCCAGCGATCTGCTCCTCCAAGACCCCCATGAAGTCTCCCCTGACACATCTACATCAACACGCCCACTGTGAATTTCCTTCTATATTTTTCGTCTGAAAAGGCACAGCTGGGAAACCTTTACTGCCAGGTTCGTGTTTCTAGTTCCAGGGAGAATTGTATCATTTTCTAAAAAATAAATTGGAACGAAGCTTTAAAGTGTTTGTATAACCCCTTTAAAATTCATGACACATTTGTGACCCCTGGAACATCTGGAACACATGAGTTTACAGGTTTCAGCTCTAGTGTGGAAACATCCAAAACATACAGTTTCTGGTGATGAGACTGTTTCTATCCAGGGAGCCTTGAGCTTAATCTTGTCACATTTAAATATGCAATCACGGCCCTGTCACATTTTGTTACACACCTCTGAAAACTGAGGAGTGGTTTGTATCCTTGATTTGTGAGTGGTGAGTGGCTTAGGTATAAACAACAGAGTGGTTTCTTTTTCAGTACTCGTAAATTTATTTTTGAGGGTAACGTGGGTAAAATGCTCTATGTGAATCTGCCTGAGAACATATTTTGTTTGAGAATTTTGTGGTATGTGAAAAAGACTTTGTTGCTAAACGAGCTTTTCTCTCCCATGTTAATGACACCATTTATGCTGTCATTTGATCATTACATATGGCAGCTCAGAATCGGACCGGGGGTCAAGTCTTACTCTGACAGTAAGAATTATAATACCCAATCACCGTGATCTTTTCATCACTGCTGGAGGGAGTGTGAGTGTGTGTGTTTCTGTGTGTGTGTAAATATCAGGAGAGTGGATGATCAGGAAGAAATACGCTAAGGTGCAGTCACGAGTAGGTGTTAAACAAATTTCTCCTTGTATTCTATCTTGATGTAAATAGAGAATTCCCTGGTTTGTCACAGAATAGAAAAAGTTCTTCTAAACAGTGGTTCTCAGAGAGTAGTCTTTGGGCCAACATCAGCAGCATTACCTTGGAACTGTTAGAAATGCACATTATTAGGCCCCACCCTCGACTTTCAAATTTGGAAAGTCTGGAGGTGGGCCCAGCAGTCTGTTTTAACAAGCTCGGGTATTTTTATGCACGTTCAATTTGAGAACGACTGTTTTAAACAACTCCCTTAAACCAAGATTTTTTGATACTAGTGTAGGAACACATATTCTAGGGTAGTTAGGTTGATTCAAGCATTTTGATCCTGGGTTTTGATCAACAATAGGGGTAATTGTTGGAAGAATGATGACAATGACTAGTATTTCTTGAGAACCATCCCAGGCCAGGCACCATGCTAAGTGTTCTATGGACATTATTCCATTAATTCCTCACAAGACACACAACTATCCCAAGCGTTAATACTTCTTTCTCTATTGTATAGTTAAGGAAACTGAGGGTCAGAGAGGTTAAGTTACTTGCCCCGGGTCACACAGCTTGCTCTGCCTTGAGTCATGCTCTGGCACTCTGACTCCCAAGGCCAGGCCGTAAAGCACTGTGCTATCCCCCCATTAGCTGCAGCTCTGGTCCTGCAGGCAGGATGACCTTTAGCTCTGGGGTGTTCAGTTTATTGCTGTTCCGGACCACTGTTGCCAAACTTATTTCCAGTTGAAGCAGCTGGGTTTTGTCACAAATGTGACTTCGTTAAGTGTCCTCAGCTGGGCTGAAGTTGCACGGAAATCACTCATCAGATTCCTGCTATGGCTGGAGATGTGGATGGGAATCAACAGAAGGAGAATTCTAGCCTGGAATTGCGGGGGCAGCGTGAGTTTTCCTCCAGAGTCACTTGCAGGGGCTCTTGTCACATGTGTTTACTTTCGGTCTGTGACAAAAAGTGGGACATGTTGGGTTTCCAGATGTAAGCTTGAACACAAATGGTAGATGGGTTCCGTTGGCATTGCAGTAAGGCACAGATGACTATTGATGGAGTGTAGCATAAAGCCGGAATTTCCAGTTGAGTGTGAGGGGCAAGTCCAACCTCACCTCTGTGATGTGGTCTACTTCCCTTTCCTCCCTCAGAGGGCTGTTGAGAGGAGAGTGCGATATTCTGTAACTAAGCTGTAAAGTTCTGTTCAAATATAAGAAATTATTGTGCAAATACTATGATTTGATTAAAAACATTGGTGTTTGCATCAGAAGCCAGGGTTCTAGCTAGTTCTGTCACTACAATTGTGTGACTTGGACAAGCCACCTAAGAGCTCCAAATAGCTCAGTCACCTCAATACTGATGTGAATGGTGCTCTCTGCAGTTGTGCAGTGCACAACCTGGATAGCTGTGAGCTGCAAAGAAAAATTCGTCTAATAATGTTGATCCCATGTACCACACAGCAGGTTGTAAGATGGTGGGTGTTGGGGGCGATTTTAATATAATAAATGCACAATGCAAATGTATTTGTATTTTTTTTCTGCCTCAGTTCCCTTCAGGTTGAGGCAGGTAAAATGAGCTTAGCCTTTCATGAAGGTCCTGGTCAAAGTGATCTTTAATTGTTGATTATGATTCAGCAGCTAGAAGTTCCTGAATGTGATCCTTTACTGCATGTGTTCACTCACTTCATCCAGTGCTAACTCCTGTCTGTTCCCACATGTGCCAGCCACAGGACATCTCAGGCCACACTCATCTCTCCTGCATGTGGCTTTCTGACACTCAGGGTCAGTTCTTTCCCTTTTGGTATTGAATCATGAAGGCCTCCCCTTGTCCTCTACTTGGGACATTTGCTGAAACCAGAGGCTTTCCGAGTGCAGAAACCAAACCCCTTTTTATCAGTGTGGAGCCGAGCACAAGGTGGCCCCTTGTAGGCCCGTGTGTGGGTCTGAACTCACCTCAACTATAGATGTTTTAAGAATGCTTTATACATGCTGAGAAGTGACACAGGTGTCCACTGTTATCCAAACACAGTGAGTCTATATTTAAGACTCGTGCATTTCATTGTATGTCAATTTTATGTAAAATTTGGGGGGAAGTGTGGCTGATATCTCTATTTCACTTTGAAATGTGTCAAAAAGATAAGATGGATTACTAGATGGATAGTGGGATCCATGTGTGGAAAATGAGTAAGGTGCGTGTTAATGAGAGAATCTAAATGATAAGTTTGTGAAATTCTTTCAAATTTGCTGTATGTCTGAAATTTTTTCATAATAAAATATCGGGAAAACAATGTTCTAACTGTGCTGCTCAAAAAAAAAATAGCCTTTTAAAATTTCAGGTGTCCAAGATTTCTCGTTTGTTGTTTTAATTTTTTGGAGAATCAAAATATCCCCTTTATTAATGGTAAAGCTAAGGTGGAAGGTATACTGATAGCCCAGTGTGAGGGCCACGTGGATGGGCTAATTGAGGGGGGAAAGTAGGTAGATTCCTCCACCCAGTTACGGGCAGAGCTGGCCTGGGGTAGGTCTCCCCACCTCGGGCCTAACCAGCTAAGAATTACAGCACAGCATGGGAGAACAGACAGCTCACTCCCAAGAAGAAAAAGACAATTTTCAAGTTTTACACAGGATGAACTCAACTTTGTGTGAAATTAAGTAACTATACAATTTTAAAACTTTCCTACCTTACGGTACCTATTATTAAAAGCCATCAGAAGCAAGACAGTGAGCTATCCAAAGGCATAGATTGACAGAATATGTTCTGTATTTCATGTAAGCTTTAAGAATCCTTTAATCTGAATTAAAACTTTCCATTTATTTAGAATATCGATTTCTCTAAATTTTAATTTTTCTTTTGTTTTTCTTCTTTAAGGTAATTGTTCGAGGTGGAGGACACATTTTACCCTATGACCAGCCTTTGAGATCCTTTGACATGATTAATCGATTCGTATATGAGAGAGGATGGGATCCTTATTGATGGATAAGCCACTTTCCTAAAAGAGAATATCAGGGGTTTTCATCTTTGAAAAGAAAATTTTCAAAGTGGAAAATGTCATATAAATAAGAAAATGATCTTTTTTGTATCTGCAAAATGTTTCTCATCAATAAAATTTATCCTTGAAACAAATGAGGTTCTGTTTTGGGGGAAGAGATGGTTCGTTGCAAAATTCACTTTAAAAAAATGCTGTGCATGCGTAAAAATTATATCTTGGGATGTAAAAGGATGGAAAGAATGGATTCTGAGACGCCAGTTCAGATAGAAGTGGATAAATGGGATATTGGGGTCTTGAATAGGAATTTTAAATTCCTTCTAAGAGTATATGAAAAGTGCAATAAATGAATAAAGTGACGACATCTTGTTCTGTAAATAACAAGAGTTTGTCATGCTGTGCATATGAAGGTGTTTGGTAAATGTTATTGTGTAAGAACATCTGAATTATCACGCCAAAGGAATGAATGAATAGTGGTGGAAAGAGACTTTGGAACGTGGAAAGTCTTAGCAAGAAGGTAGCTTGGAATTCTTTGAAATGGAAATCTTATATATAAAAGTAATGATATACCAATTGATGATAAGCAGAGGATCTTATTCAGAGAACATACTGAATCTTCACCTTTTCTTTCTTTGTTTTTTTTGTTTTTCTTAGTTTGTTAGTTCATCTGAAATGTACATATTTATCAAACAGCCTGCAGGCCACATCAGTTATGAGCCATGTTTAATTTAGGTTTTAAATTCTGTACTTCTTTTAGCCAAATAAAGAATAACCTAATTTTGTATAATTGTTGGCATATCAAAAAAATTTGAGATAATCTGGCGTCAAAATACATACATTTATAAACATGCATACATTAGTAATTTTCCAACTAAAATATCACATCTTGGTACATCTTCCCTATTTATACGTCACGTGCTCACATCTCAAATTCTACAGCACGTTTGGCTTTTTCCACATCATTTCACTCTCATATTACCCATCTATGAATTGACTCACTGGAGAACTAAATTTAAAATGACAAAGCCTGTTCTTGCTGCAAATATTTGATTGAGTTCTCTTAATTTCTCATTTTGTGCCTGATTTCATTCAGATGTGTGATCTTGCTTTGTTTTTTTATATATTGGTCATTGTGCCCATAGACTACAAGTCATCAAGCTTTCTGACCAAAAGCAGACTTTAATTATTGCAGAGAATAAACTGGGGAGAATGTGCAAAAAGTTTTGCATATAGCCCCCCCTGCAAGTTAAAGTAGTTGCAGTTGGTCCCATAAATATGTAGTGGAAAGGGCACCAACTGTGGCTGGGAGTCCTGGGGTTTAGTCCCATGTGGGTCACACATGCACTGGATGTTTTGGATAAATCACTTCACTGTACGAGCCTCCCAGGGTCTCAAAGAACGTAGCGGAAAAGATTTCTGAGGTTCCTTCCAATTCACATATCATTGTAATAGTACCTATTTCACAAGGGTACCATGAGATGATGTAGTCAGTCTTCATGATTTGTGGAGTCCACATTTGTGTCACCTACTCACTAAAATTTGTATGTAATCCCTAAATCAATACTTGCTAACTTTTGTGGTCATTCGCGAACATGCTCAGAGTGACAGAAAATTTGAGTCGCCCAATGTGCACATTCTCAGCTGAAGTCAAACAAGGCAACGCTCTTCCTTCTTGTTTCAGCTCTCCTGCAGTGAACAAGTGTCCTTTTTGCAATTTATTTAATGCTAGATTTTTTGCATTTTTGTGCCTTTTGTTGGTAATTTTGCTGTTTAAAAGGCTCCTAAGCATAGAGCTGAAGTCTGTCTAGTGATCCTAAGTGCAAGGAGGCTATGATGTGCCTTACGGAGAAAATACATCCGTGAGGTATTCTTCGTTCAGGCAAAAGGCATAGTGCTGTTGGCCATGGGTTCAATGTTAATGAAGCAACAATATATATATTAAATAAGGTGTCTTTAAACAAAGACACACGTAAAACACTGATTGTTTTATTGATTGTTGTATTGATTGGTTGACAAAAATGTGACCAGAGGCTAGTAGGAACCAAATCCTGTATTTCCCCTAGGAGCAATGATTCAGAATTTGCTAATTTGGTATTCGGGGAGATGTTAAAGAAAATAACTACAGCAAAAAAAGAATCAACTGTATTTATAGAACACTTAGCATAGGGACCAACAAAAAATAATAGCTCAATAGACGGAAGTCATAGATGTCATTTTTATCGTCTCCCCACCCCAGGCACTAAGACAGTAGGGAGTGGGGGGGGAGGCAGGAGGGGGCAACTTGCCAGGCCTTCTCAGAGCAACCCTAGCCAACTCCCTTGAGGATAGAGTCTTATGGAGACTGAATCTGGCAAGTATTTTACTTTAAAGAAGGGTGGGAAGGGTAATTCAGAGACTAAATAAAAACATGTTTTTGAATTTAATTGAAGAGAGTCTTTTGTATAGAGAAGCTCCAAGTGAGGTTCACAGCCTCCATGGGATGCTCAAGACATCTATTAAGGCACCCTCCGTTGGTCCAGACGTGAGACAGTCAGATGTCTCACATGACAGCCATTATTGTAAACAGACAACTTATACAAAGAGGGGAGCTGGAGTGGGGAGAGATGAGGTATCTTCTCATGGTTCTGGGTTCAGCATATTGCCAACAATTGCAATTTACATTACTATAGGATGTTATCAATGTGATTGATTTCATAAAAACAGAGCCTTCAAATCTTTATACACTTTGCCATGCAATGGGGAACAGCCTGGTAGGTGTCTCATACCGCACCATGTATTGTGTGTTTAAAGGAGTTGCAGAACCTGAGAATGTCTCATGAGTTCTTTCCTTGACAAGACAAATGTTGCAGAGGAGCTGTCATTTTCTGTCTTAGCAAGTGGCTATTGTTAGTATGTCATCTAGCAAATATTTTTTAAAAAGTAAACACAGTCTGTTCTTTCAAGGTAGAAATGATACTTGAACAATTAGTAGGAAAGTATTTCCTTTCCAAAATAAATTCAATCTATGGCAAGAGCATTTTGAAAACATGTTTGGATGTGTTTCCATCTACTGTGTGCACATTACAAAAAAAACCCTAAATCCGGGAAAATTTCAAGAAACATCTTGTGTAAAAGATAGATAGGATTGAAAAATGAGTTTGGGGAGTTAATAAAGATCATCTAATGAGGTATTTCTTCATTTGGATTTACATAACTCTAAAGTATCTTTTTCAGCTCTGATGGACTTTAAAACCAAGTGTCAAAATAAAGTGAACACATAACCAGACATTTGAATTGCTATTTCACAAAAGGGTAACCCAAGATTTTTCAAACATGACAAAGCATATTCAAAACATTGATCCTATTAAAAATATTTAATAGTTTAGAAAGAAAATATTTTGTATTACTAAAAATCAAATACAATTTTTAAAAATTAGGTATTTAAAATTTCATCTTTATTTTATCCTTTTACCATTTCTATTTTGATTACTATTTCATACTATAAATATTAGTACAGTAGTGGCATGATTATACTTTATAAATGAATGAATAATTATATTTGTTTTTGGTATGTCTTCAGCAAGTTTTTATTGATAGGGGTGACATAGCATAAAGGTTTGGAGAGCACTGTTTGAGAAGACAGAAAAAGTCTGAATTAACAGTGGCTTTAAACTTTGTACTGATTTTGTTAACTTAAAAAGGCAAGGATTCTAACAATATAGTATGCTTTCATTTATAAGGAAGGGAGGGAGAAAGAAAGAAAAGAAATTAGAGAGGGAGACACATAGAAGTTTTGTAAAAAATAGTGTGTCTCTGGAAAGATAAACTAATAACAATAGGGGAGAAGGGACTGGCTGTTGTTGGGAGGGGGTGGGAGGGAGACAATTTTCTAAGTATGTTTTGATTGTTATACAATTTTGTGCTCATGTTTTATATATATAATTTTTATATATTTTTGTATATTTTTATATGTTATATATATTATATTTTTAAATATTTATATGTATAAAATCTGACCCCAGAAGCTCAAGAAAGAACTGCCTTTTGGGTCGTCTTGCTGTGGAAGCAGACCCCTGAGGACAGGCCCCGATGGACTGAATCTGCTCAGCAGAATGCCGGAAGGAGAGTGTTGGGTTCCCTGGGCAGCATGACACTGGAGAAGTGAGGGTGCCAGAAATTTGAGAAAAGGAGGGGTTAGAGGAGGTAAAAGAGGAAAAGTCTGGCCATATGTTGGCTGAGACTAGAGAAATGTAGAATTCTGCAGAATCTGGAATTAGGAGCTCTCCCTACCCCCACTACACAGAAAGCAGGGCTGGGCAGTCTTGCTGAATGCTGTTGTTGCGTTGCGCTAAGGCCGGGGGAGTGAGTTGATTTGACCTTTGGATTACAATTGCAAAGAGGCAGAAAAGCACTTCTGTTGCAATGGGCCTGTGTGTTGGGAGGCCCAGGAGTAGATCTGGAAGGCCTAGCCTCAACCTCTGAGAGATTGTTTCCACTTGGCCAAAGAGGCCTTCCTTTGGGGTTCGTTTCAGCTGTGCATACCTAATTCTGTGAAATCACAGGTAATAATCACAGCTATCCTTTTTAAGGCCTTAAAATGCACCAGATGTTCACCAAGACATCACCAAGTAGATGGTTTTCCCATTTCACAGATGAAGTCGTGGAACTTCATGGATACTAAGAGACTTGCCTGAATTTCTACAGCCAATGGCAGAGCCAGTCCGGATTCAAACCCCAGTGTTTCTCCTTAAACTCCATCCTCTTTCCATGGAAGAGACACAGTACCTCCTGGTCCCAAAACTCTGTCTCATCTGGTGATATCAATCGCTAAGTATCAGAGACCCCATTTGGGGTTAGGGAGTATACTATCATCAAAAATGAGCTTTATTTTGAAAGTTGTGTAAACCAGATTCTTGGAAACTTTTAGATGCAGTATCTGCTCCAACCAAGAGAAACTAATTTAAATTTGAATTGCGATTCTCTGGAAAGTACTAAGAGCTTTCATTTAATTATTTATTTATGTGAAGTTCTTAAGTCGTCTTTTCTCATGCCACCAAAAACATGATAGATGAGGCTAGAAACCAAGGACAGATCCTGTGACAAACTGCTTAACTGGAGCCCTGATTTATTTTGGAAAGTCAGGTGTTCCCTTCCTTTCTTCTTGTGAATGACAAGACCCCAACTCTTACTGCTGATGATATATGGGCCATGGCTGTGTCAATCTTTATGCCGTTTAAGTCTCTGGTTCTAAGCTCAGAAACCATTTCATTCTTCATGCTGAGCCCTTGTAGGGTCACCTCTGGTCAATGAGACTAGCTGCAAAGGTGACTGACTAGTGGAGGCCTGGTCAACTCCACTGTTACATGAGAAGTTTGTACCCTGGGATGAAACACAGTTACCTACACGGTTGTGTTTACTTTTTCTTGCATACTGTAATGGTTATTGCTATTATAATTCTGAAGATTTAAAAAACATTCAGAAAACAAAAGAGAAAGTGATGGATTTTGTTGCCCCTAAGACACCGGAGCCTAGGAATTGAAAGCAGGCTGTTGTGATTTATATCTGCTAGACCTCGAGGAAAGACATCTGTTCAATCATTTTAAAGGGATTTTTGGCAACTTCAGGAGTGTGATGCGGGGCTGTCTGCATTCCCCCGGGCTCTGTGCACTTGAGTAGAAGAGGCCAGGCCTGTGGTTGCTCTTCAAACGGATTTCACAGGAAAAATCGTTGCATCTAGCCAGCTCTTCTGGGTAAACATTAATCTTTTTCTTAAATCTCTAATTTTCAAATTGCTCATTGCAAAAATTAAGTAAAAACATCCTTACCTCAGTCCCACACAATACCCAGTGGTGACCACTGACAACTCATCCCAGGCTAAGAGAGAGTGGGCTACCTTGAACTCAGTATCACCAAGACTGCACCTAATGGGGGGAGAAAATACCCCCCCCCCAAAAACAGGGTGTTGTTACTAGGAAAAAGGGGGCCTGGATGGGGGGCAGCCAAGGGCCAAAAAATGTCCACCATGTGCAGAAGTCAAAGCTCAGTAGAAAGATTAAAGCCAGCCTCTAAATTTTGACATGCAGTGGGAACACACATTGGTAATTTTCATAATTTCCTGATGAATATTTCTAATCAAAACTCATGTGTACATCTAGTAATTTTTGATGATACTTCAGATTTTCTTACGTGAATCAAAGGGGGAAAAAGAAGCGCCTGAGAGAATTGAGGCGGGGGTGGGGGAGTGTTGTGTGAAGAGAATAGGACAACCCAGATACCCATATCAGCATTGTGAACAGAAATTCCCTGGATCCCTGGCCCAATCATGGTTACCATCATACACTAGGATGTGCCATATTAAACCTCCTATGTGACAGGACTTGTTCTGGGTGCTAAAGATACAGAGACAAATTTGGCCATTCCCCTGCCCCTGAGACCCTCTAAATGGGGGGAAAGGAGGCATGTAAAGGTAAGGCAGGTGACCGCTGCATGAATAACTGTAATCCCAGAGTGCCAAATGCTTTCGTAGAGGAAGATACAAATTGCTTTGAGAGCAGAGAGTAGGGAGTGACTAATTACTCCTGGGAAGAAGGAGTTTTCCAAACTGAGGAGTGGGGAGGAAGGCTGGAAACTTCCCAGAGGCAAAGAGTAGCACTGAACAAGGCCTGAAGCATAAGCATAAGTGTGCAGGTGATGATGAGGCTCTCAGCACCTCCTGCGTCTGCCTTCTCTCCTATCCTCCCATCTCTGATGGTTCAATTTTCTTGCAAAATCCAAATTCTCAAATGACTACACTAAACTTCTGTGATGTAGCAAGTTGAAGGACTGATTCCCATATTCAACTGATATGAATAAACCCCTAACAACTATGCTTTATTTTTCCCAGCTTGTCTCTGCAGAGTGAGGAAAACATCTACAAGCTGTCTTCCTGTGAGTCCATCCACAAAGTGGCTTTGGTGGCATGTGAAATGACATTTCTTTATTAAAATCCCCACATGCTATACAGCAACATATTGGGACAGGCTGTCATTTACCAGTTTCCTATTTCCCCTGGGAAGAGAAACATCCTGTGAGGAGGTCATTTTGAAATGGTCCCATAATGTGACTCACTGGAGGGAAACGCCAAAGGCTTTGGGGCAAAAGTAAATAAAGTGAAAAATTACATTGATTCTATCAAAAGAAAGCTTGGAGTGATGTTGTACTGGAAAATTGAAGCTGATCTTGGACAGGATGGAGGGAATAGTGGAGAGAGATTTTGTTTAGTCAAATGAGGTAGTTTGTTCAGGGTGAAATTTCACCAGCATGTACTTTCCTGGGTAGGGCAGTGAGGGACAGAGGAAAAGGGATCCCTAATAAGACACGGCTCCTCAAATGAGCTCCTTCTGCCCCTGAAAAATCTTAACATTTGTTAGGTTAGAACCTAAGAACAGGTCTTTAAAAGTTCTAGTTTCTTATGTAATGAGAAATGTAATTCTCTTTCAGCCTCATAAGTAAACCAAGCTCCATGTAGCTTTGCTTTTAGATCGTATTCTTCTCTTGATGGGTGGTCAGAGAGAAGAGAAAGATGCACCAGCCCAAGGAGCATGCGATTCTGAATCCCAATTCCAAATTTTCTGTGATTTCCAACTCTTTAGTAGAATTTCTTTTTTTCTCCTTGGGCTGGAGTAGAGTAAAAAGAGTTGATAGTCACATATTCAATTTGGAAACATTACAAAGACAAGAAAAAGAATTCAATAATCCTGTGTTATTAGGATATGTCCAGTTATAAAAACTGAAATCAGGTGGTTTAAAAATACTAGTGCCAACAAATCCCACGGAATTGTCTTTTAGTGAAGACAATCCTGGTAAGGCTAAGAATGCAGAGAGGTTTGTGTTATTCTCTCCTACTTCTCACTCCACACAAACCACTAAATTCTCAACAGAGGTACCATCAAATAAAAACAAGAGATCAGATCTAGAGAGACAAGGGAGGTGTGGAAAACCTTGGAAAAGACCAAAGGAGGTAAATGGAGATGGGTTCCTGAACCACCAGAGGGCAGTGTGTGGTGCCCACCCCAGACAGTGAGATGGGTTTTAGGCTCCCCCTTTCTCCCCTGCTCCAGTCGCAGGTGCAACAGCAGCCTTGAAGCCCCAAGTGCTGCTGGTCTTCGTGATGAGCTGTTTCTCCTCCTCTGCCCTGAAGCCACCGAGTAAAGAAATCAATTTGGCATTAGGAGCAGAGAGTAGGTGATGATGAGCTGCTCTGGGGACAGCGGTTCAACACGGGGAGAGATAGCATGGGAGTTGGGAATGTTGGCAATGAATAGTCACTACTTTTCCATGTTTACCCTGTTGAGGGATTCTGGCATCTTAATAAATTTCTAAAAAACAAATCCCTGTTGAACAGCATAACAATACGTAAGGAAGAGAGAATTGTCTAGCAGAAAACAGAAAGAATGATAAAATTAATATACGCCCCAAACTAGACATACAATTTAAAGGCTATTTCTTTTCACATCTGCCTGGACAGATTTCATAAAACCACTATCAAAGGATTCTGTATTTATTGGAGAGAAAACTTGAGGTTGCGTGAGTCTGCTCCTTGTTCCTCAGGAATTGACTCTTTATGTTCGCCAGAGCAGCTGTTTCAAACTGCTTCCAGTCTCAAGTTCCAATATGACAGAGTGACTGCTCCCCTTACTCTCAGCAAGTGGCCTTGTCTCCTATTTTACTGAGAAGATCAAAGCAATCCAACACTAGATCCCTCTGTTTTCCTCCTCACCCCAACATACTGCTGCAGCATCATCACCCATATTCCCTTCCCATCACGGGAAAGTCACAACCACTCTTCTGAGCTCCCCACCCACAGCTCCAACTTCCCTGATGGAAACTCACATTCAACATGACCAGCCTGATCATCTTTCCCCAAAAACCAGCAGCTTCTCTTGGTCTTCCCTTGTCTGCTGAGAGAACCTCATTCTTGTAATCACCATTCTCCTCTTGCTTTTCTCTCATATTGAACCAGTGGTCAAAGCCTGTTTGTCCTACTTTGGCAATATCTTTTGCATGTCTCTTCTCCTTCTCCTTCCTGTTTCTAGACTATTGCATAGCCTACTAAAAGTTCTTCCTGCTCTTAGCCTTCCCACCACCAGCCCCAACCATTACTCCATGCTAGACAGTGTTGCTCTTGTCTAATGCTCAACTCTAATCTACTCACTCTACGACCCAACGGCTGCCAAGTACTTCCAAGTTAACATCAAAACACCCTGGTTTTGAAGGCTGGTCACAAACTGACTCCAACCTACTTTGTTGGAGCTTCTTTTCCCACTGCTCAAATACATCCAGTCAGATGAGATTATTTGCCCTCAGCTATATACTCTCTCTATTTTCTCTTTGCTCATGCCTCTCTTTCTAGCCATCACACTCTGTGCAATGAAATACTGCCCAGCCTTCAAGGCTCACTCAACAGTGCAAGATACCTTAAGCCTGCCTCTTGCCTTGGTTTTTCTCTTCCTACCCCTGCCCAAATAGAATTGCTTTCTCCTCTGCATTATCTGTCTCACTCCTGTAACACATATTTCTGCCTTGCGTCAGAGTTGTTTGAAGTTTTCCTTTTTCATTTCCCATTTGAGTAGGTAGCTGACTCCATGACCCTTGCTTCAGGGAGGTAAGTGGCAGGATGAGAAGCAGAAGGATTCTGGCTTTTGTTTTCTAAAAGCCGGAGGCCCAAGGGGAGGATAGAGTTTGAGAACCGCTTAGTGGCTTGGAAAAACAGGTGAGAAACACCAGACTAAAAGGAAATTCCCCCAATTTGCGGGGAAGAGCAAGTTCTGTGGGTTCTGCTTCCTGGCAGGGTCCATGTTGGGGCAAGACCCCAGAAAGGAAGAGCTTTTGGGTGAGGCATCTGGGGAGCTGAGGCCATAGGCATTGATGTTTTCAGTGTTGCCCAGAAGCAGTAGATGGCCACCAGGCATGAAAGGACCATGGGGACAGACATAATGTGATGGGCTGACTAGCAGAGGATGTTCTCCCAAATCCTTGTCATTGCATAAGACTCTTGGAACCTTGACACAACCACCCAGGGATGGGGCGGGGAGGGGAGCAGAGCAATAACTGAGATGAAATTCCCTACTGGCCCAGCAGGGTCGGGGTGCAGAATAAAAATATGTATATATATTATAAAAAATAAAGAGATACCATATTTCTTATCACTGATTTTATGGATTGATATTCATTCTTGATATATTTAAACACACATATCACAACTTTTCCCTTGAGGAAGAGAACTCGACTTCAACAATATTTATTGAGTATGCCAGGCATTGTTCTAGATGGTAGATACAGCAATGAACAAGACTGAAGACCCCTCCTGAAAGACATTACATTTAGGTGGGAGGTCAGTGTTCAACTACATACACACCTATAGAGATACATAGTGACAAGGGCCATAAAGAAATCTAAGCAGGTGCAGGGAACGAGGCTGATGGGAGGTGAGGGCGTGATTACCTTCCTGACATGCTGACCTCTGAGCAGGGTCTGAAGGAAGGCCAGGAAGGTACATTGTGCACAGGGCTTTGTCATCATTAGCAAGATGGTGCCGATGATATTTTGCCCTCTTCATTTGGCCTTGAGGCATTAGAACATTTCCTAGAGAGGCATTTTGTTCCTCTTGGGTCTCTGCTTTTACTGCTAGTAGCTTCTCCCAGCTGTTTCTAATTCTCTCTCTGAGTGAATGACTGCTTGATTCAGTGTCTGCAACTTGTGGCTTCTTAAAGGAGCCAGACCATTTTGTAACACAATGAAACATAGCTCAAACCAAGTAAAACCACCTAAAAGCATAACCATAAGCTAGAAAACATAAAATGTATTTATTTTCAACGTCCAGGATTATAAACACTTCAACCACGAAAATAAACATATGCCTGGGTTAAAAAAAAAAATTAGAGGTAGGACTTAATAGAAATCAGGCAGCAAGTCTAAGCTCTTCTCTGCTGCGGCCTCCTATCCTTCTATCTGCCTTGGGAATGACTCTTTCTGGAAGAGCTATGGGGCCAGTGCTGAGGTGTCCTCTTAGCCCCCAGAGAAATAAAGGGCGTGTTCATGGCCAAAAGGGAAGGCCCCATTACGTGTTTTCAGAGTAAATGCAGATTTTACAGGTGAACCCACATTGTTATAGGCTGAAGATGTTTTTGGCTGGTTGTTGAAGCTGCTTTTGCCCATGAGCAACAAACGAATTTATTCAAGACTTGCATTACTGAAAAGAAAACAAACCTAAGGCAGGACAAAATTAATGGGAAATTAAGGGAAAAAGAAAAAAACAACCCACTGCCACCAACAAACAACCCTCAGTTTGGCTGAGATGATTAGAGCCAGATGGAGAAGGGAGCCCAGGTGCCCAGGTGGGGGGATGTGTCTAAGGCCAGAGGCAGCTGTGCCTTCAAATCACTTGCAAAGCAGAGAAATATTTCCTTTCGGCCTCTTTCTCCTCTCCCCACTTCTCTTCTTTCCTTTTTCCCTGTAGCAGTGGGGATGTTCTAGGTTGGAACTTTTCCAAATGAGAAGGCACTGTTTTGGATACCAAGACTGAGGGCTGGGGTGGAGCGGATGGAACAAAGCATCTAGGACTGTAGTCATGATTTCTCATCACTCGCCCCAAACTCCGGATTTCAAAATAAGATTCCCATCCCGGAGATAATAAAAGGCACATTCAGCTGCCTGTATGGCTGTCTTACAATCCATTCATGGCAGTTGTTGGATGCTTTGAGCTTAACCAGACCTGCACATATCCTCAATCTAATTCTCTCATGCAGCTTCTAATGCCATCAAATGTAGCCTCTGGCAACAAAGCCATTTTCCAATTGCTAATATCCTCTCTCCTCAGCACTCATCCTGCCAGAGTCATTTACAGGTCCATGTCTGAATCTCCCCAGAAAAGAATTTTCTTCTTTGTTAAGATGGTTTCCAGAAAACAACCTTTCCATGGGACAAATGAATATAAAAGTTCTGTTCATCACAATCTGCACGATAGTGAAAAAATTCAAGGATCTTGGTGCTGCATAAAGGGAAAGAATGTCACAAAAGTTCTTTGTATAGTATTTTTTAATTTATGGCTTTTATCACATTTGCGATTTCACCCATCTAGTGAAGAACACTAGTTTGTTTGTTATATCAACACTTTGTTAATGTTTCAGTTCATTCCCTTAAGAGAAGCTACACGAGATATAAAGACAGGGACTTTGGTCTATTGTGTTCGAGCCGGTGTTCACAGTTCCTAGTAGAGTAAGTGGCACTCAAGTGTTCATTAATATTTATTGTTGAACGAACTGAGGAGGTATTTTCTAATGGGAAACTGAAAGTCTGGCCATCTTTTGAATTTGTGTGTTTTGTGTGAAACAGAAGTGTTTATCTATCTTGGAGTTAAGAAGGAAAATTCTGACCTAGTTTCACTCTTAGCAAGCAATGAGACTCTTAAAATAGATTTTTATCTAGCTTACTTTAAATTTGCAAACTGCCAGTAGGTATTTAGAAAGTCAATCCTTTCTTCCATTACAAATAAAAATCCTATTTTGTGTCATAGCAGTACTGCTTTGACACAGCAGTTACAAGCTAAGCCTGCCAGCAATAACAAACAGATTGCTCCCCCTACATTATGCTTGAGAAGAGGATTCTGGACTCCGGAGAAGGGATGTACTTCAAATTAGATACGCTAAGATGAAATTTTCTCAATCCTCTTCGTCTTTGGGTAAACAAAGCAAAAGTGAATGCATAATTCTGAAAACACTCCATATTGTTTTACTTGTAATCATTCTTGGCTGCTTGATCCAGTGGTTGAGAATTTGAGAAAATACAAAATTTCAACCTCTGCTTTTCACAGTTAGAAAGAAGCTGATTTAATAGAACTCCAACAACTGTTGGCCAAATCCCAGATGAAGCTGTGCAGTGATTCTTAAGTGATGTTTTGAAAGTCTCTCTTACTTATAATGAAATTGTAAACTAAAATCCAGACTGTGCACAACATTTTCCCAGAGAGAAAAGTCTGTTCCAAATGTGTTGACAGCTAAAGAGTAAGCCAGTGGTACTCCTGACAGTAAAACCGGGCTAGGACGAAAGAGGGAGAACTGAATACTTAGATGGAAATTCAGACGGAGACCTAACAGTTTTCTGGATTTTCTTTGAACCTGCGCACAGGGAATACGTACCAGCAAGAGGTAAAACTAATTTGTGATGATGTCAGACCTGGAGCTTCTAAGAGTGCCTTCTTCCACTCCACAACGTGCATGTGGGATTCCAGTGAAAAGAAAAACATATGCATGAAGAGATTTCCAACGTGCCATTGAGGATTTGGGGATGGAATTTCCATGTTCTTCCTGTTTTGATAGTTTTAAAGCCAATTATGTGTATGATCCAGTTGTGGACTTAACCTGTGGATGTGGCTATCTAGAAAATGAGCAAATCAGTGTACCATTTATCTTAGATAACTGCTGTTTAATGTATTAAATGAACAGTATAAACTATTTTGTTAACTGTAGTAGAAGTGA
Organism: Diceros bicornis minor; assembly: GCF_020826845.1. Taxonomy (NCBI): domain Eukaryota; kingdom Metazoa; phylum Chordata; class Mammalia; order Perissodactyla; family Rhinocerotidae; genus Diceros; species Diceros bicornis. The sequence goes on along the minus strand of NC_080742.1, from coordinate 53,625,393 downwards.
TCATAAATAATTGTTATGTGACTATTACTAAAATACAGAAAGTTAAAAATTTTCCTTTTCATGTCTTCTCATTTTTTCAACTATTTGGAAATACAATCCATGCGTGTCTTCTAGGATTCAGCCCCACAAACAAGAAATGTGATTTAACAGCATTTAAGCTTTTGAGAGTTAAATGGATTTGGCTATTGGTTTCTTACCAGCATTAGCTGGGTTATTATAAATGTATTTTGTTAATTTGGCTGACAATGAGGTTGACACTATAACAGCATTACCAAAAGCAGCTTTGGTTTTTGTTCTTAATTAGAATTTTCATACCATAGCAGCTCAGATTTGCCAGGGATTTGTGCTTTAAAGGGATTATGTTGAAGATGATAAAAGTGGAACAAGGCTGGATGTTCATCTCAGGAATGCAGCCCCAGATCCCTATTGGCCAAGATGCTGTGAATGTTTGCGGATTCCTGTCACACTCTAAGTTGCTGTGAAAGTGTAGAGCACTAAAGAAAAACTCTCCTAAGGAAAAGACTGATTGGAAGTTGGCATGGCAACTGTAAATAGGACCCAACCTTTCCCATTTTAGAAAATTCGAACAAGTCTAAGAGCTGGAAGTTGAATGCCAGAATGATCTGAATAGCTAAAAGATGAGAAGATAGCAAAGTGCTATTTATTTAATTAAAGATGATAAAATCAGAAAACAGAGTTGTGGGGTGGTGTTAGCAAAGAGCTGAAGAGGCCTTCATTCTTTAGTCCAGCGGAAGCAGAATATCAGATGGCTGAGACGGGGACTGAGGCAGCCCCGTGGGGCCGAGGGCATTGTGCTGGTCTGGGCAGCCCTCCAGCCCCCAGGTGGACCAAGGGGGCTGGCTGCACTGGCTGAATAAGAGCACTGCTCACAAATCATTTAAAATATTTCATAATTAAGGAAAAATGGTTTCTAAGAAGCACTGCCTCCAGGAAAGGGATTTGGAATAAGACCAATAATAAAATTAACCGGACCTCCGTTTGAGCCACTACCCTATGTGGCAGTGTTGGCTGTGTCATTAGCTCCTACCTCAAGAGAAAACCTGAGCCCTATTCACATGAAGGAATGTAGGCTCATCCTAGACTGCCAGTCAGATGACACATTCAGATCACATTAATCAAAGAGGGGAGAGATGCTACTAACCCCCCCAACTCACCACATTTACATATTCAAAAGGTGACATAATAGCAAGCCTCAAGGTGCTTGCAATTCATTTGGAAGAGATAAGGCTAGGACCTACATGGACAATATTTTAGAATACTTATCAAGCAATAAATAACTAGCTGCAGATTGACACTCTCTGGATTCCAGAGTCTAGTTTAATCCCATTTTAGCCATTTAGATCCCTAAATAAGAACTTTGGCAGGTATAATTCCAAATGGGGGAAGACACAAACATTGCCAAATATATGCCTTGACAATATTTTCCTAAAATGGAAATGTCCTTATCGCTCCTACTGATTAAAAAGAGAAGAATGAGAGCAACTTAAATATCGATTATCTGGGTCATCTTATATGAGTACGACGCATTCCTTATTTTTTTAACTAGAGAATGAGGAAGTTTGCTTTGTACTGAAATGGAGAGATCTCTGTATCTCTCAGTGTCCAAACAGGAAAGCAGAAACCACTCTGTATATTTCAAGCAGAGAAGGATGCAATGTAGGAAACTGGTTAAAAACTGCTGGAAGGGCTGAGGAGCAAAGAAAGAAGGAGGCTCTTACCTAAAGACTGGGAAGCTGCTGGTGTCCCTTAGCTGGATCCAGTGAGTGGAAACTCACTGCTGATGTTACTGAAAGCACTCCCAGGCTTCTGGAGCCTGTAGCACAAGCAGTCAAGCCCAGCTGCTTGTCCTTGCTGCTGCCAGTAGCAGAGGAAATGACTATCTCTTCCTCCCACTCTGGAACCTACTGCCAGTGCCTCCCACTTGAAGAATCTAACATGAAATAGGCTGGATGAGTGAGTCTGGGAAAGAGAATAGAGAGTATCTAGAAGGATGAATTTGGACCTAACAGCCAAGGGACACAATCCGGTACATGCACTCTTTTGCTACTCAGATCCACACATTCCATTATACCTAACCAACATCATCATACTTCCACCTAACAGAAGGCAACTATATTCCTCACACAGATGAATGCAGGCTCACTCTCTCCCTGAAAGGGGGGAACATAGAGTGGGACCGCTGTGAAGAGGCAGCCTCAGCCACTGTATTCACCTCTGGGTGATGCTAATTCCTCTTCTCTTTCAGTCACCATTGCACCTCGGAGATTCTGTAACCTAAAGGCTAAATTGTAAAGTTAACCACCAACAACACTCAGTGTTACACATAACAAGCAAAGACAAAAATATGCACAGCTGCTATAGTTCTTGTTTTGATAACTGGTAACAAAACTAGTTGATAGATAAATGATAATTGATAATGATAAAATGATAATGATTATGATAATGATAAAAAATGATAGTTGATAATGATAATGATTGATAATGAGCTTCTTCCAATGTCCATTCTATGTTTCCTTTGTCTTTAACCGACACCTCAGTTGTTTGGGGTTTTTTCCTGGCAGGATGACTTAAGCCTTCATTTCTGGAGGGTTTGAGTCTTTAGTAGTCTTGCAGGTTGCAATACTATTCCGATAACTTTTTTCCATAGTGGAAAAAGTTCAATGTAATAAGCTTGCTACCAGGTAGCTGGCTGGTCCCCCTGGGGAATGATGCTACATCAGGGCTCAGCATTGGTCTCTGCTGTCAGCAGGTTAGGCATTCAGCAGTGACAGTAGCCAGATCAGGCTTGGTGAGGGGAAGTCCATATCGTCGAGCCCATGCATAGCTTCCATTCCTGCCACAATGGCCACGCTCTACACGAGCCTACTGAGCAAGCCTCAGGGTGGCTGGGAAAGGGGCACAGTGACATCCACAGAATGGGCCATTTAATTCCAATTGATTGGAATTGATTCGATTCCAATTGGCTGTCCAATTGATTACTGACAGCCTCATCAGTGGATGCCCCATGGTGAGAATTCACATATGACAGTGCCCATATGGAGAGGTCCATCTGCAAACCTCTTCCTCAGACTCTCTTGTCACCAATATGCCAATCAAACCACTAGTCACCCATGACTTGGTAAAACTTCTACCTCTGGCCATCTCTCCATCCAGACAAAGCAGACAACTGCTCAGCCTTGAGAGAACTTCCCTTACCACATTCCAGAGTTGGGCTATAATGCTGTAGCTGTCTACATCCACCTAGTGCCTTCAAATTGTAAGGAACCATATGTGAACCTGGCCCAAATGTCTTCTTCTTCTGTCGACTGTCAATCCCAAAAGGACATAAGTGTGGGTTGAGGGAGAAAAATGCAGCAAGAGGAGGTGCTATGGGAATCTGAGCTACCTGCTCATGAAACTTACTTGTGCATTCAGGACCTGCTCAACTCCAATCTGGTATACACTATTTATACCAGATGATGGATTGCTGCTGTGCATGCCCAACATTATGGCTTAGTAGATCAGTGTATTAGTTATCTATTGCTGCATAACAAATTATCCCAAAACAAGCATTTATTATCTCACCTGGTTTCTGAGAGTCAGAAATCTGGGAACAACTAACTGGAAGGATCTGGCTCAGAGTCTCTCACAAGGTTGCAGTCAAGCTGTCAGCCAGTGATTTACCCACCTCAAGGCTTAACTAGAAATGCTGTAGACCAGTGATTCTCAAATGGGGGCATTTTGCTTCCCCGAGGATATTTGGCAATGTCTGTAGAGATTTTTGGTTGTCACAACTCGGGGTAGTGCTGCTGCTGGAGTCTAGTGGGTGGAGGCCAGGGATGCTGCTAAGTGTCCTACAATTCTCAGGATAGCCTCCCACATCAAAGAATTATTTGTCCTAAAAATGTCAACAGTGCCAAGGTTGAGAAACCCTGCTAGTCAGCCTTCTTTTGCTCTGGTCCCCACACAGAACTGGCAGGCTCATGGGTTACTGAAAACACTGCTTTGAACAATACACTCAAAAAGAGTCTGTGTTATCTCAAAAATCAAAAGAGGTGGAAAACATTGTAGCTCTTTCTTAGTGGTCGATGGTACAAAGTACAGCAATCTGCCTTTCAAGTTGGAGAGGAAATGCCAATATTTCCCAGACCACTGGACCCCTAGAAACTTCACTGAGGTAGTAGGCCTTTGATTTTTCTTGGGGTTTATCTCCCACCCTCTGGCATACATATGTCTTATTAAGGCATCTAAGGTATGTGCTACTTCCTGCTCCCCGTGTCAATAACATAATATATATCAGCATGATGTTCTGGGGACTATCAAGATGATCAAGGCCCCTGCAGACTCGAACTTGTCAGAGAGCAGAAGAGTCAACACAGGCCTGAGGTAAGACAGTGAGGGTGCTTTGCCAATCCTGCTGGTTGAGAGCAAGCTCCATCTGGTGATCTTTGCTAATACGGTATTGAGAAAAAAAGCATCTGCCAACTCAATAGCTACATACAAAGTGCCAGGAGCTCTGCTGTGTTATCCAGTAAAGAGACTACATCTGGTCCAGTACCTGAATAATTTTACAAGAAACCACTGTCATTCACCAATAACCACTTTCCTTCTGCACACGCCACACAGATGAGTTAAATGAGGATATGGTAGAACAACCCCTGTATTGTTCAAGTGTTAGGTGGAGATACTAACCTTTGCAATTCTCCCAGGGTTGTGGTATCACTTTCAGTTTACTCTTGTGCAGAAAGAGGAAATTCCAGAAAGCTTCCACATGGCCCATTTTACCATAACAAGGCTTATTACACAGGTTAGGGAATCAATATGGTGGTTCCTTTAGTTGCTGATGTTACCTATTACAACTCTATTCAGGAATGGGAAAATAACCACAGTGTGGGTGAGTGGACTCATTGTAAGCCCGTGAGGCAGCCACAGGACAAAATTTCATTTATCACCTGATTGCCACAAGTGACCCCCTCCTCCAGGAGTCCAGAGGCATTTGGGGACTTTAGAGATTAGCAATGACTCAGAACCAATGTCCAGAAATCCCTAAAAGGCCTGGATATTCCCCTTTCCTCAGTGCACGGTCACCCTAGTGAATGGCTGCAGATCTTTTGGGGAAGACTTAAAGGAATATTTATGCTAGATACTTAGAGCAATGTTATGGAGTCCCTTCTTGAGGCTTCCCAGTCTCTCCTTCATCCAAGGTTAGAGTTCTCAAATCTTAGCATGCACCAGCATCAGCTGAAGTGCTTGCTGGACCCACCTCCAGAGTGTTCATGTCAGTAAGGCCGGGGTAAGGTCTGAAAATTTGCATTTCTAACCAATTCCCAGGTGATGGTGCTGCTGCTATTCCTTGGACAGTTTGAGAATCAGTGATCTGAGGATTTCTAAGTCTTTGAACTGATTCAGGTCTGAGACTTGGGTGACAGGCTACAACTTTCCATCGAACAACTCAGGTTTCTGTTCACTAGAAATAGAGATTTTCCAATTACATAAATCAACTAATTCTTAGTAGACTGCCCATCTACTTTGGTCCTACTGCCACCATGAACAATTAGCCAACACCAAAGATCCCTATGTGCTTTCTGCTCCAGGCACTCTGCCCATTACAGTAACTGCACCCACCTTGCTTCTGGCTGTTAAGGGCTGCCACTTGGCTCTGCCCCTCCGGGAGCCTGTCATCCACTGAAATCAAGAAGTCTATTTTAATGTTGGTGTCTTTTTCATTGGTGGATCTCTTAAGAACCCCTGAACAAGAGAGTTAGTTGAAACATCTACCAAGTCTGGAAAAGACTGACCATAATAATATCAATCAAGAAAGACCTTTTCCATTTTTCTTAGCACTCTGTCTCCCAAATCCCCATCCCAGAGGGGCCATAAACTGTGGTTAGCATGATAGGGTCGTAAGAGTAGAAGCAGCTGGTAGGCAGAGAGAGAAGGAGCTGATCACAACCCGATCGCTGCTGCAGGCTTCTCACTTCCTTACGGGATGAGAAGGAGGCTTATCTGCAAAGCAAGGTTTAGATTATCACATGGAATTTAATTACTAAAATAAGAGGGTGTTTTGTGATTTGAAGTGACTAGAGATCAATTTGTATTATTTAAGAGTGACGAGAGAACTCAGGGGTGTGCCTGAGTTTCCATCCAGGTGATGGTAAAGAGACATCCCATCCCGTGAATTATAAAAGATACTGGGAAGTACAAATAAGGTCGCTTTGTAATTGACCCTCTAAGACCTGCTTGTTCAATGTACTGGCTATAATGGCAAATGATGTGGAAACACATAGAGATGGGTATGTCTCCATAGAGAAGGCAGGAGATAAAACAGCACGCTCCCAGACACAGCCATGGCTTCCCAGGTCCCCAAAGGACCATGGAGATAGGCAGCTGTGGATGGTACTATCATGAGCAATGAGGATTCCACCACGGCCTGAAGCACACGCATGGGCTTTTATACACTCCTGGCCCTCCCTCACACCCGATTGTTCCAGAGACTCTGCTAATGTGCCTACACACTCACGGGGTGCAAAACAACCCAGTGTGCTTCTGAGTATTAACTAGGAGACTGGGTGAAATGAAAGGCAATATCACAGAATTTCCTCCAGGAGGCTCAGACTTAGATCTGCCTGAGTTCCATTCCTGAATGTCCCCAAACCACTTATTGGAAAGTATATCATTTCCTCTCTTTTTGGTAAATGATAAAATAAGCATTTAAATAAATAGATCAATCTGTTTCTGTATTCTTCTCTTTTCCTTAGGTCTGTTAGCCTATGCCTGAGCTGGCACCAGAAGAACAGCACAAAGGCTAATGGGACTGGAGCAGAATGAGAGAGGAGAAGAATAGGAACGAGATCAGAGAGGAATGTTCTTAAGGGTATGGGATTCACAGTCAGTCTTTAAACTTGGAGTGAGCCCCAGTGGGGTTTTGAGCAGAGGGTGCTTTGATTTGATGGGTATTAACAAGATCACTCTGGCTACTATGTTGTTCTACGGAGAACAGATCGTGGGGGGCAAGAGTGGAAGCAGGATGTTATTGAAATCATCCAGGTGAGAGAGGATAGCTGCCTGACTGGGTGTTGGAGGTGTAAGTGACGAGAAGTGGTCAGAACCTGGATATATTCTGAAGGGAGAGCCAACGAGGTTTCCTAATGTATTGGATGTGACATGTGAGAGTGACATCAAGAATGACTCTAAGGTTTCTTTTCTGAGTAACTGGAAGGATCTGAAATGGAATAGAGTGTGGGAGGAACATGTTTCAGGGAAAATTTTAGACATGTTTAATCTGAGATATCTCTGATATTTGAGTAGAGATGTCAAGTTGGCAGTTCAATACACAAATCGGGTTTAGGAGAGTGATCCAGGACAGGGACAATTTGGAGTCCTAAGATAGACACAGTATTTAATGCCATGTGATTAGATCAGGTCACCAAAGGAGGGGGCACAGACAGGGATGAGGTCCAAAGACTGGGATCTGGGGGGCTGGCCCTATGGCCTAGTGGTTAAGTTCGGTGTGCTTCACTTCAGTGGCCCAGGTTTGGTTCCCAGCCACGGACCTACACCACTCATTGGCGGCCATGCTGTGGTGGCTACCCACATACAAACTAGAGGAAGATTGGCACAGATGTTAGCTCAGGGTGAATCTTCCTCAACAGAAAAAAGAAAAAAAAGGACTGGGACCTGGGCAGTCCAACATCAAGACATCATGGAATTGGGAAGAAACCAGCAAAGGAGAGTGAGAAGGAGCAGCTTGTATGTTGCAGGAGAGTGTGGTACCATTGAAGACAAGAGAAGACGATAGTCCAAGAAGAATGGATGCTTCAGCTCTATCAAAGACTGTTGATAAGCAGAGCAAGATGAAGACCGAGAATTCACCACCCAATATAGCAGTGGGCATTGGAGACTTGCCAAGAGCAGTTTTGGTAATGAGGTGGGGCTGAAAGTCCTAACTGGAGAAGATTCAAGAAGACAGAGAAGAGAAGGATTAGAAGCAATAAGTGTAGGCATCATTTTTCTAGTAGTAGTTTCGCTGCAAAACGGAGCAGACAAACGGAGTAGTAATGGAAGGGGCAAATGGGATCAATAAATAGTTTTTCTCTTATAAGGTGCAAGAAATGACATCATGTTTGTATTCCAATTCGAATGATCCAGTAGAGAGGGAGACGCTGATGTTTAAGAAAGAAAGGAATGAATTGTTAATGTGATGTATGAGCATCCATCCAGGCAAACAAGTACTCTCAAACACTGCTGGGGAAACCATATACTGGTTCAAGCTTTTTGAAGGGAAATTTGGCATTATATATCAAAATTATAAATGCACATATTCTTGGACACAGCAGTTTTATTTCCAAGAGTCTACTCTGCAGATATATTGGCATCTACGTGCAAAGACATATCTACATGTTATTAGAACATTGTATATAATATCAAAAGCCGGGAAAAAATTCAAACATATAATGATAGTGGATGGTTAAATTCACACCTGGAATACTATGCAGCATTGAAAATGAGGTTGACCTACATGTTCTGTTCTGGAAGAATCTCCAAAATTACTTAAGTGAAAAGCATCAAGGTACAGACAAGTGCATGATATGCTTCCACCTGTGAAAAAAAGCAGGAAATAAGATGATACATAAAGAGATTTATATAAAAAATATATGTTTACATGTGCATAGAACATTTCTGAGAGATAAGGACTTACTTTCCATTGGATATCCTTTTCTAATATTTCAATTATTTTTAAAAAATGTATTTGTTATTTTTCATTAAAAATTAATAAAAAGAGAAAAAATCTTTGCTGGAAAGAAAAAAGTAAATTTAACAAATCTGTCTATGCATCATTTTACTAATGTAAAGGAAATTTTCCTATAATAACATTTAAGGGAGAAATGCCATTATCTTCTAGGTTGTTTTGGAAGGTAATGGAAAAAAAAAAGCTTTTAAACTGATTATTTACTGAACCAGCAAGGTTTTTATTCAATAATTTGAAATACTGGAATATAAATACTCATTATGTATACCCAATGTAAAAAATTTTTAGTTTCGATGTGTATTTCTGTTGGGCACACGATAGGCATTGAATCGAATCACTAATTAGATGAATGTCAACCCTAGGCATTTCGGAAATGAAATTTAAATACAAACATATTGAGGATCCCTTCTTTTAAAGGTGAGTTTATAGGTGTGCCTACATGCAGGTGTACTTAATGTAGATTAGGATCTTTTCTTTTTCTTTTTACTTTCTTGGACAGAATATAAGGGTGCTATGAACTAACCAAAAAGTCATTTTGATACAACTTAGCAAACTATTTAATCATATCATTAACAATGGAGAAGTTATCAATTAGGGATGGAAAGGAAAATGAAAAGGAGAAGACCAATTTCCAGAAGCAGAAATTATCTGAGGTTGGAGTTTAAAAATGCACCTATACTGAATTAACAGGGTATTTTAAACATAAAGGTTCTCAAATTAATAGTTCTTCAAAATGAAGAACCATACCCATTAGGTACCTCTAAAAAGGGAAAGTGGAAATTCATCGTTTTTAGCATCTGTCAGCTTGGAATCTCTTGTTTAGTACGTTCATGAGCCACATTCAGATTGAAGACCACATTGATGATCTTGACAGATGACAAGACCTTGAATTGCCCTCTGAAACATCAAGTAAGACTGCATTCCTTTCTATGTTTCTAGTATTAAGCATACTTATTGTAATCAAGACTTTGAAAACTAGCACGCTATGCTACATCATAGCATCATATATAACAATCCTCTCATTTCCCAACCTTAAGGATATTCTAAGCACTAGAGATTCTCTGCTATTTATTTAAGCTTGCATGTTTTTTCTTTCCCTAGTTTACTGAATTATTTATTAGTTACATAGTATTCATGCTCTGTGCTAAGTGCCACTTCTCTCCCCTTTTGCAGCTGGAGTCCAAGTACATCTTCTCTTTCATTATCAATTTTAAAGCTCCCCCAAAGCTACGAAGTAATCATTCATTGTGATGGAATCGTTGGTGTGGTAATATATTTTCAAAAACATTCAGATTTTGTTTTTAATATTGGGTCTATTTGCTGCTTTTTTGTTTGTTAATGATATATAGGCAATATATAAAATCTTCACACTAAAGTGCAATTATCTGTAGGCAAGATCCATAGATTGACGGGGTTCCAAGACGAGAAAAGCTGAAACTTGGTTTGCTGATAAAATGTTCATCTATTTGAATTCAAACAGGAATGGATTGATGGAGCATTCTCATACCTATATGCAAGACTATGCAAGATGCTGTAGACCAGTATTTTTCAAACTTTATGGTGCATAGGAATCAAGAGGGGATTTGTTACCATGCAGAGTTGAATTCACAGGTCTGGGATGGAACCAGAGATCCTGCTTTTCTAACAAGCTCCCAGGTGATGTTGATGCTGCTGGTGCATAGACTTCACCTTGAACAGGAAAGTATAGAGCACTGGTCCTCAACCTTCGCTGCATGACATGGGGAACTAAAAGAAATACAGATGTCCAGGTCCCACTTCGGATCAACTGAATCAGAATCTCTGGGGATGACATTCAGGCATTGCTAAATTTTTTTACAGTTCCCCAAGAGCCATGGACCTAATGTGTCCCCCACTAAATTCATATGTTGAAGCCCTAATCCCCAATGTGATGGCATTTGGAGACGGGCCTTTGGGAGGTAATTAGGTTTAGATGAGGTTATGAGAGTGGAGTCTTCTTGATGGGTTTGTGTCTTCATAAGAAGAGACACCAGAGAGCTTGCTCTCTCTTTCTCTCCGCCATGTGAGACACAGCAAGAAAGTGACCATCTGTAAGCCAGGAAGAGAGGCCTCACCAGAACGCAACTATGCTGGTACCCTCATCTCGGACTTTCAGCCTTCAGAACTGTGAGAAAATAAATCTCTGTTTAAGCCACCCAGTCTATGGCATTTTGTTATGGCAGCCTGAGCAAAGACACCAGATGATTCTAAAAATATGCAGTCTAGGTTTACAACCATTGTCGTAAACGGTATTGAGGCGCCATAATCATAACTCTGTTTTAGAATACTTACAACCTACTTGGGGAGCTAAGACTTGGGCCTATAAAAGCCGTAGGTGGTCAAGTATAAGACTGGGTCAGAGAGGTAAAGAATATTAAGAGATTCAGAACAAGAGAGCAGCCAGGGTGGGAGTGATGAGGGAAGAGGTTGTGTCACTTCTTAAAGAGTTTTGCTGAGAACCAAATTTCAAAAAAACGAGGGCATAATTTACATTATACAATAAAAAGACTGCACAGTTATTAAGCATTCAGTTATGACTTTTGATCATTGTATACACTCATGTAATCACTACCTCAATCAAAACATAGAACATTGCCATCACCTCCAGAAAGTTCCCTGGTACCCTGTCCAGGCAATCCCCACCACTCACAGAGGCAAGAACCACTCTGATTTCCATCACTATAAATTAGCATTGTCTGTTTTAGAACAGATATATAAATGGAACCCACAGTATATACTTTTTTGTGTCTGTCTTCTTTTACTCAGCATAATTATTTGGGGATTTATCCACAAAATTACATGTATCAATACATGTAATTCCTTTTTATGGTTGAGTGATATTCCATCACATGGATATACCACAATTTGTTTATCCACTTAACTGCTGATGGATGTTGAGTTGTTTCCAGTTTAGGACTATTAGAAATATGGCTCCTATAATATTCCTGTTAAAATTTTTTTAAAAAAACATGTTTTCATTTCTCTTGGGTAAATACCTAGAGGTGAGGTATTTCTAGGCTATAGGATGATGTATGTTTAACCTTATAAAGAAACTGCCAAACAGTTCCCCCAAATGACTGTATCATTCTATGCTCCTACTAGCAATGTACAAGAGTTCTATTTGCTCCACATTCTCACCTTGGTTTTGTATTTTTTATTTATTTTTTTAATTTTAATTTAATTTTTGTATGAGTGTGTGAGGAAGATTAGCCCTAAGCTAACATCTGTTGCCAATCCTCCTCTTTTTGCTGAGGAAGATCGGCCCTGGGCTAACATCTGTGCCCATCTTCCTCTACTTTATATGAGACGCCGCCACAGTATGGCTCCACAAGCAGTGTGTCGGTCTGCGGCTGGGATCTGAATGTTCGAACCCCGGGCGGCCAAAGTGGAGTGCGGGAATTTAATTTTTAAAATTATTTTATTGAGGTCACATTGGCTTATAACATTGTGTAAATTTCAGGTGTACATCATTATATTTTGGCTTCTGTATAGACTGCATCATGTTCACCACCAAAAGTCTAGTTTCCATCCGTCACCATACATGTGTGCCTGTCTACCCATTTTGCCCTCCCCCACTCTCTTCCACTCTGATAACCACCAATCTTCTCTGTATCTGTGTGTTTGCTTGTTTGTTTATCTTCCACATATGAGTGAAGTCATTCAGTATTTGTCTTTCTCTGTCTTATTTTGCTTAGCATAGGTCCATCCACGTTGTCACAAATGGCACGATTTTTTTTTATGGCTGAGTAGTATTCCATTGTGTATATATATCACATCTTCTTTATCCATTCATCCGTTGATTGTGAATAATGCTGCAGTGAACATAAGGGTGCATATATCTTTTCCAATTAGTGTTTTCATGTTCTTTGGATAAATACTCAGAAGTGGAATAGCAGGATCATATGGTATTTCTATTTTTAATTTTTTTCAAAAAATTAAAAATAGTATTTTTTTGGGAAGGGGGATTATATATACATTTATTGAGAACCAGGCATCTGTATTTTTTTATTGATGTCATAATAGTTTATAACATGTGAAATTGTAGTTGTACATTATTGTTTGTCAGTCACCATATACATACATCCCTTCCCTCCTTGTGCCCACCCTCCAACCCCCTTGTCCCTGGTAACCACCAAACAGTTCTCTCTTTCCGTGTGTTAGTTTATATTCCACATATGAGTGAAATTACGTGGTGTTTGTCTTTCTCTGGCTTATTTTGCTTAACATAATACCCTCCAGGTCCACCCATGTTGTTGCAGCTGGGACGATTTTGTCTTTTTTTATGGCTGAGTAGTATTCCCTTGTGTGTGTATATATATACATATACACCACGTCTCCTTTGTATTTCTAGATTATCCTCCAAGGACTCAGTACTCCTTACTATGCTAAATTGCTTCTCAAAGGTCTTGGTCTCATCACACAGATGAGTTCATTAAAGAAATAAATGAGGCCTTAAAATTAAAAATACTGTTTTTCAAGTGGGACTTCATCAGTCAAGAGACATTTGGGTTGTTTCCACTTCTTGGCTATAGTGAATAATGCTGCAATGAACATAGCGGTGATCAACCTCTTTGGATTGTTGATTTCAGGTTTGTTGGATAGATACCCAGTAGTGGGATAGCTGATCATAAGGTATTTCTATTTTCAATTTTTTGAGGAATCTCCATACTGTTTTCCATAGAAGCTGCACCAGTTTGCATTCCCACCAGCAGTGAATTAGGATTCCCATTTCTCCATAACTTCTCCAACATTTGTTGTTTTTTGTCTTGGTGATTATAGCCATTCTAACAAGTGTAAGGTGATATCTTAGTGTTGTTTTGATTTTCATTTCCTTGATGATTAGTGATGTTGAACAGCTTTTCATGTGCCTATTGGCCATCTGTGTATCTTCCTTGGAAAAGGAAGGTCTGTTCATAACCTCTGCCCATTTTTTGATTGGGTTGTTTGTTTTTTTGTTGATCAGTTGTGTGAGTTCTTTATATATTATGGAGATTTTGTCGGATAAACGATTTGCAAATATTTTATCCCACATGGTGGGTTGTCTTTTCATTTTGATCCTGGTTTCATTTGCCTTGTAGAAAATCTGTAATTTGATGAAGTCCCACTTGAAAAACAGTATTTTTAATTTTAAGGCTTCATTTATTTTTTTAATGAACTCATCTGTGTGATGAGACCAAGACCTTTGAGAAGGAATTGAGCATAGTAAAGAGTACTGAGTCCTTGGAGGATAATCTAGAAATACAAAGAGAATTGCAGGTGTAATAACCCCTTGACCCAGCAATCCCAGTTTTAGGAATCTACCTACATTTATATCTGCTCAAGGACAAGGTGATAAATATGCAAGTTTATTGACTGCAACACTGTTTGCAATAATAAAAGTTTAGAAAGAATGTAAGGGTCCAGTAACAGGGAACTGGTTAAATAAAGTACAGTACATCCATACAATGGAGCTCTAAGAAGTTCTGGAGAAAGAATGAGAAAGGTTGGTACATACTGACATAGATAGATCTCCAGAACATACCATTAAGTGAAAAGAAGCCAAGGGGTATGTGTATAAAGGGGGGAGGGGTTAAAATAAGGCTATATATCTACACACACACACACACACACACACACACACACACTTACATATGCAAAAAAAAAAAAGCCCACTACACTGGACACATAAATAAGAAACTAATACAATATGGTGATGTGCAGAAGGAGGGAGAGACAAAGTAGAGGGAGCAGGGTGGAAATAAGACTTCTCTGTGAATATTTTCCCATACAGCTTTGATATTGAATTATATAAATGTATTACCTATTAAAAAATTACAACTAAAAAAAATCCTAGAATTGAAAAACAAACCTCAACATGTATCACATTGGTAACAGGATCACAGAAAAACTGTGGAAACAGACTGATTTTGTGAAAATCTGTGCGCTCACAATGATACTCGAAAAAGAGAGAGACAGAAAAAATTCACTTGTCATCCCTGAGGTTGTTATTAACGAATTCCTCCCCTTTAAGAATTGACAATTAAAGGAAGAGGCACTTCTCCTGCCTCCCCAGTCCAAAATGTTTTCCAGGATAACCAAATAGATCTAGTTGATTAGAGAAAGCTCTTCTTCACTAAGGAATGGCAGCTAATACATGTAGAAGAAATGATAACACTGGAAATATCGCCATTTTGTGATTTCTAATGAATATTAATTCACGTAAGGATTGTCAAATGGAGTTGGCTATCTCATGACTGGTTGAGGGAAAACCGCACATCTGTACGGTGTTAAAGTAACTTCACACAGAACGCTTCCTGGTCACCAGGGGAATAACATCACTCGACAGCAGCAAGCTTGGGCGGTCATCCCATAACCCAGAGGACGGTCTGATTCTCAGTAATTGTGGACAGTGGATGGCACCTGCCTCCTGCTGGAATGCCATATAAAACACACAAAAGTACCAAAAATGTACTCTAGGCAAAATTTATTAACACGAATCAACCAGGCTCTTAGCTCTAACTTCCGACTTGCAGGAAATACAGGGGACAGAGGAGCAAGCTAAGTGACCACATAAGGAAGCAATCAGACAAACATTGAGCAAGAAAATTAATAGATGGAAAAAAGGACTGTTTTGTAAAAAAATACATATATGTGTATAAAAAGACCGGGAAATATATATAATAAAAGATTAACATTTAGCAGTCTTTGCTTGGTGGCAGTATTAGTTTCCTATTATTGCCACAAATTATCAAAAACTTGGTGGATTAAAACAATAAAAATGTATTATCTTACAGTTCTGTAAGTCAGAAGGTCAACATGTGTCTCACCGAGCTAAAATCAAGGTGCTGGCAGGGCGGCATTCCTTTCCGGAGGCCCTAGGGGAGAATCTGTTTCCTTGGCTTTTCCAGCTTCCAAAGGCTGCACACACTCCCTGGCTCATGGCCTCTCCTCCATCTTCAAAGTCAGCAACAGCAGGTCAAGTCTTGCTCATACTGCATCAGTGAACTTCTCTTCCGTCTCCCTCTTCCACTTCTAAGGACGCTTGTGATTACATTGGGCCCATCTGGATAATCTAGGGTACTCTCCACCTCAAGGTCAGCTGATTAGCACCCTTAATTTTATCTGCAACCTAACTTCCCCTTTGCCATAAAACCTAACATGTTCACGGGTTCTGGGGATTAGAATATAGATATCTGTGAGGGGACAGTATCCAGCCCACCACAGTGGAAAATGTGTTTATTTTCTTATTGTTGCTTACCTATATTTTTTGGCTTTCTACAATGCACACCTACTACTTCTGTAACAACAAAAGGCTATGCGTCATTTAAAATAATTATAGTGATGAGGGAGAAAGCAATACCATAAGAAGTAATATTGTGGAGATTATGAATATACACCTATAGTAGGAAGAAAGAAAAGAGCTGACTTAATTACATGTGACTCAGTATTAGTGGCTTGGAAAATTTCCACTGACAAGATCATATTAAAAAATGCTATAGTTCAAACAATGTATTTGAAAGGGCAGATGATATATTCCAGAAAATCTTGTGTATCATAAAATGACTCTAGTGATGACAAGGACACTACGGTCAAAGAGCCATGTGAAAAATATGACTAAGAATTTTCATAAAATGTGAGTTCAAGTCCCAGCTCTGTCACTTATTAGCTGTGTGATCTTGTGCCAGTTATTTAACCTCTCTTTGCTTCCATTACATCACCTATAAGATGAGACGAATAACTGTACTTTCCTCACGGGTTTGTTGGGGAAGTAAATGATTTAATACTTGCAGAGGGCTTAGAACTATGCCTGGCACATGATAAACACTCTGTAAATGCTAGTCATTAATGGTTATTATTCTGGCAGGTGTTTGTAGCCACCTGTTTCAGATGGAAAATCATTCTGGAATTTTAGTTAAGCTGGTAGTTCTATTCCACCACCTCAGGGAATCATGAGAGTCATGCACTGGTTATCAATGAGGTTCTTATGCCCAAGGATACCAGAGTAATTAGCCTGAGGGTTTCACTACTGGATTTTTCCCAAATGGCTAGGTTCCCAGGAAACACCCCATTGGTGCTAGCACAGTAGCTAAATTTTTGAAGAGTCAATAGTAATTTAGCCCAGAATCGTCAATATGCCAAATGGTGCTTATATCTATGGGGTTCTAACATCTGTATCCTGGTGGAAAGAAAAGTCTAATAATTTGCTAGTTTGACAACTTGGGGACAAAGCAAAGCAGTCTTCCAAGACTGTGAAGCAGTGGAGACAACTTCAGTATATATTATCCTGCTCACCATGGATTAATATTAAACCAATTGGACACCATGAGTTGCTGCGATTAGTCACGCACAACATGGAAAACCACCTTCCATTGTACGACATGCAAATTTCAAATAAAACACCATATTTAAAGAACTTTGTCAATTCCACTGATATTGAATGCTCCACAGAAGAAATGCAATAGATTCCTTAATGTTTGAAGCTGGAAGGGATCTTAGTGAGTATTTAATCCAGTGTTCCTCAAATTGATAAGCAGTCCTGCCCGCCACCCCGCCATTTCATTCTGTTTTCTGCAGGACTTCGCAAAGCCCTGAATGTGCCATCGTGCACTGTGACTCTCCAAGATGGAGACATAGTATGACCCATCCTGACCACAGATCCTCCTCATTTTTTTCCCTCATAACCTATTAACTTCACAAGGGCCACTACTGACGATAAGAACCCTCTGGGGAAATACTGATGTATCATAAACACATTATGTCATAGAGCAAGAAACTGATGCCCACAGTGGTCAAATGATTCACCGTGTGAATGAAATGACCACAGAGTTGGCCCAGAATCTAGGCCTGTCTGTACAACTATCCAGAGAGAACCCGTGTGCTGAAGACCTTGTACTCTGGGCCCAGGCAGCCTCGAGAACAAGGAAACAATGAAAAGATGGAAACAGAGCCTACAAGGAAAGGTAGAAGAACCAGTTACCTGAGAACATGGCTTCCTCCTCTGCTTTTTGGCTCAGCTTAACATTTATTAAAGACCTGGAGCCGGCCTGGTGGTGTAGCAGTTAAGTTTGCGTGCTCCGCTCTGGTGGCCTGGGGTTCGCAAGTTCGGATCCCAGGCACGGACAGATGCACCACTCCCCAAGCCATGTGTAGCGGTGTCCCATATAAAGTAGAGGAAGATGGGCACGGATGTTAGCCCAGGGCCAATCTTCCTCAGCAAAAAGAGGAGAATTGGCAACAGATGTTAGCTCAGAGCCAATCTTCCTCACAAAAATAAAATAAAATAAAATAAAATAAAATAAATAAATCAAAACTAAAAATGCAAAAAAAGAAAAAACCCACAAAAATTAAAAACAAACAAAAAAACATTTATTAAAGACCTACAATTTAAGAAAAGACCCTGTGCTTGATGTTACAGAGGACACCAAAAAGCCATGCATAAGACACAATCCTATTTTCATAACACTTGTGGTTTCCAAGCATTTTCACACATATTTCCCAAAACTGTTACGTTGGGCAAGAATGATCTGCCCCTTTTCATAGATGAGAAAATGACCCACTGATCAGGGAGACTGTGATGTGGCCCCAAGGTCAGAGACCTAGCAAGTGGACTCCATCTTCTGATCCCCCCCCACATCACGTGGGTAGTTTATGACAAACATTTGGCTTTTTGATGTCATCTGCAAACGCTTTGGGGGTATTTACACTGGACACAATAAATTGTTTGACTCGCCAAGAGTATTTCCATTACCAAGATTGATTTTTATAAAATGTTTATAAGAAAAACCATTTGTAACACGGGAAGGAGGACATGGTAGGACAATGGGGAAAGCAAGAATGAATATGGTATCACGCACATTTTACCAAGTATTTTAACTGCAAAAACAAACGTTCATTGTAGAAAATTTTGATGGTAGAGAAAAGTCGAATGAAAAGAAAATATCTGTTCTCTCACCCACCAAAGAAAAGCAGTGTTCAGCAGCTCCTCACTCCTCAAATTTTTAAGGCCATACATACTACAAAAGTTGACAATTTACAATAAGCTTTTGAAAATTCCTTAATTCTAAATATCTTTAAGTGGTAATAACTACTTTTTTTTTCAACTTACAGTGTATTATAGCTGACAATGAAAAGGATGCTAAAAGCATTCATGTTTAAGGTATATCAATTACATTTTGGGAGTCAGAGGGAGCTGGAAGAGCGTCCTTACAGATCCGTTAGCATTCTACCAACAGAAATATTTGATCCTCATTACAGCGGGGCTCCAGTGCTGTGGCTGGAACCTTTGATCTTGAGTCCTAGTACAGCATACGATGCTGTGAAGCAAATCAAAGTGCAAATCTTTATCAAAGATTACAGAGACTCCGAAAAGGGGATGGATGCTTCCTTCCTCTAATTTCCTTTCCTGCCATGTTTCTGGTCTTAAGGAAAAAACATGTGGCCTTTTGATGAAATCTGCAAACACTTTGAGGGTATTTACACTGTATACAGTCAATTATTTGACTGTCCAGGATTATTTCCATTAGTGAGATTGACAGAATGTTCCTTGCCAGGATAGAGCCACAGTTTTCAGGGGCATGGATATGAAACTGCCTCCCTTATTTTGATCTTATACAGTGACATTAGAATAAGGAGATGTTTGATGCTCTGGAGAAGACTGGGGGTGGAGGGCTTACATGTGTACATCCAGGTTTTGATAATAAATCATTGAAATTTTACAGTATGACTTGCTAATCCCAGGTGTCCCCCTACAAATATTTTTTTTTTTTTTTTTGTGAGGAGATCAGCCCTGAGCTAACATCCGCCAATCCTCCTCTTTTTTTTTTTTTTTGCTGAGGAAGACGGCCCTGGGCTAACATCAGTGTCCATCTTCCTCCACTTTATATGGGACGCCGCCACAGCATGGCTTACCAAGCAGTGCGTCGGTGCGCGCCCGGGATCCGGGCCAGCGAACCCCGGGCCGCCGCAGCGGAGCGCGTGCACTTAACCGCTTGCGCCACCGGGCCGGCCCCCCCCTACAAATATTTTTAAGCCATTCATTATAACAATTCAGATCAAGTTGTGAGAAAAATAGTAACTTTTTAAGAATTAAATTCCCTTCAAATATATCTGTCAGCCCACCGAAGAGAGCAGGAGACAATTTCTGAATTATATATTAAAAACAAAACTCGTTTTTTATCAAAGTTTTGATCATCTTTGCCCTCTCACCAACGTTCTGTTGTTAAGTTTGAGCAATGTAACACCAACGATGCACCTGGGCCCAGAGAAACAGCCCCCAGGCAAGTTTGCAATTTGGAAGTACTTGGACCCAGGGAGGCTTTGTGTGTTGTTTCTCATGGTTACTAATTATTGTGCCCAAGCCCTAAGCAAACTGTTTTTCATCATGTAGTTATTAAGGGGAAAAAAACAGATGTCTAAAGCATCATTCAAAAAGTTTAATCGAGTCCAGGCAAGTCCACTTTCAGCTGGTGGGCACTGGCACAGCTGGGCTGGTCGTACATGGCCTCCGTCTGTGCTGACTGGGCAGTGCCAAACCTGATGTGCTGGTGCTCTTACCATACCAGTTGTTAAATATTTTGAATATCACCAGCACTGGCCTCATTAGTTGTACATAGAGGCTTGTATCAACAGAGAGCCCAGCAAGATCCAACTATAAAAACCTGGGGATAGAAGCCAATGGCTTACACTGTGGTCTGCACTCTACCATTATAATGGTGGATCATTCCAGAAATTAGCTAACGTCTCTAGTTTTTAGCATCCTCTCCTCCAAATGGAGGATATGAACAATCCTCACCTAATGGCCTCCTGAGGCTTACGTTCACGTTAAAACCAGATATTAGTTATGAAAGCATTTATTTAAAAAAATTTTTGTATTGTTTTTCAAAGAAATACATAGTAACTGTACATCATTTAGAAAACTCCAAAAAGTAAAGTGTAAACAATTATTCATTTCTCACCGTGTAAAGACAACTGTTAACATTTTTGAAAATTTTCTTCTAGCTATTTATGAAAACCCCTTGACAATTCAACAACAGCTGCTGAGTACCACAAAAACGAAATAAACAAGGCTGCTGCCCTCCAGCTGGGTGGGGATATAAATGGCTAAATAAATGTTATTACTGTAGTATGAAGAAATCCAAATAAAAGAATAGTGGAAAGTTGTACCACAAAATACAATTACAGGGCTGGTGCCTAGAGATGACAAATATTTTAGTATTTAAGAGACACTTTGATACCTAGAGCATTTCCTTAGGCTACTGACTCAATTGCATTCTAAGCGAAGACACGACTATATTACTGTCATAAAATTTCAGTTACATAAAAACAAACTCTGTACTGTAACCATAAACAGCATGTGGATTCGCCTTATTTCCTAAGTCATCATGCTCCGTCAACAACTGCCTTTCCTTTTTTGGCTTGCAGAAGAGCCTACAGTTCACTATAGTTCTTATAGATATGCAATCTGTTTATACATGTCAGTTTCAAATAATCAGGTATCTTTGAACTCATGGATAAGCATTTTCCTTGGACATCAACTGGGTTAGAAGTAGTCACATTGTAAATGGGCTTCAACACATACAGTGTTATGTGGACTGATGTTTTCTACAAAAGTTTTAGTTTATTATTTTCTTCTCAAAAAATAATTGCTATTACAGCAAATTGTGCTCATCGTATTCATCTATGTTGGCACTATCCTCCTGGATTATCGTCTTATATACATTTAACTCCCCAGCCACGTTGAGCTGGGGAGTTGAGCTCTCAGAAGCCATGGGTCTTGTCAGCCTCCTCTTTCTATCCCTAGGCTCCTAACAAAGGAGACATTGAAATGTCTGAAAAAGCCCTTACGAATTCTTGTTCAGTGAAAACACCTAAGACACCTGGGAACGTGCTAAAGAAAGACCTCGAGGCCCAATTCTGGAGGTTCTGAACCAGATTCTCTGGGGGTGGGCCTAGGATCCTGTATTTTTAATAACCTCCTCAGTTTCCTCCTCTGTAAGATGGGGACAACAATAGTTCCTACCTTACAAGGTCATCGTGCAAATAAATGAGTTACTTTATGTAGTGTGCTTAGACTATTGCCAACAGCACCACATAAGTGCCAGTCATATATTGTCTATTAGTTTTCTCAAATTTGAGTATGCATAAAAATCATCTGGTGGCTTATAAACGCAGGTGCCGGGGCTTTGCCCCCAGAGATTCTGATTTGATAAGGCTGATACCTAGCTGGTGATCTGCATTCCTTTATATCTTTGAGGGAAAAAATGGAGAATCCACATATACTGTAAACCAGTGGTTCTCTTATTCATATTCCTAATCCTCAAGGCAAAGAAACTTGCCTCTCAGACTGGGGCTAAGATGAAGCTTATTCAGATAGAGAAAGAGAGTTTTGGGAGCCGTTTGACAACATGCCACGGGACCACTGGGGATTCTCCGTTTCCTATTTCTGCTGTGTCTGGGGCCACACTGCCTGTCTGGGGTTGGCCCACGTGGGGTGAGGAAGCAGCTGCCATCTCTGCAGGCTGCCCTGAGTAAGCTTTGGGAAACTGCCCCAGTGGGGCTCGGCCAGCTCCACGTCTCCTTGCAGGGGGGATCTGGCCTGAACCCACCTCCCTCAACCCATTCTGCACCAAGGCAGCGCCTGGGCCAACTCATGCCAGCGCCAGGAGCTGCTGAAGACATGGCCCGGAATCTTTCCTGCCTCTACAGCCCAAGTTCAAGGAGACCACAGCGTGCCTGGGAAGAAAGCAGTGTACCTCCCTGGCAAGCCCAAGAAGATTCCACGCCTGGGCAAGAACCCCCGAGAACCCTTACACCACACATATGTGTCATGGAACCAGCCCAAACTTGCTTGTGCTTCTGACCTCTGAAACTACCCCTAGTGCATTTGAGATTTAAAGGGCGAGCTTTCCAAAAGTAAAATGACAAAGCTCTTGTTTCTCTTACGAACAGCATTCCTTCCTGGATTTCCACTTGTGATGATGCAAATTATACATTTAAGCATAATCAATATATGCTTAAATCTCCTGGAACCTGATGAAGCCTGGATCCATCCATAAACAGACATTACACAGTTAAGAAACAGGCATTTAAATAAAGATAACTATGTCCTTGCTTTTACTAAAAAGTATTGCTTTTTATAGAAAATTAGGCATAGCCTATGTTACAATAGTGTAGAATTTACATTTTTAAAAAGTGCTTTCCTTCAAACTCCTCTAATTTTTCTCCTTGTTCTTTCTAAATCAAAGTACATGTACTTTCTCCTCCTAAAATGCTACATGTGGACAGACCTGTCTCCAATATTTGAGAAGCCCAGGGTTAGAGCATGAGAGGAGATCCCTGGCCCACGCTCCCTTTCTCAGCTCTGGCTCCTGCATTACCAGGAGTCACCCTGAAGCCTCTCAGGCATACCAGTGAAATCCCAGCCCACACCTCCCGATTCTTTTTGCACAGCTGTCCTTTGGCCTTCCCCTGGCCCTAGGGGTATATATACTTGCGGCATGAATGGCCCCCAGCAGAACAGATGGGTAGAAGGCCTGCACAGACTTAGGCAGTTGGTCAGGGAATTCCAGGGTCCCAGGAACCTTAAGCAAGAGTGGGGGTGTGGGCTGTGAGTGGGCACATCCCTTTGAAAGCCTGAAATCTTGCTCTTATGCAGAAGGATCCAGCCAGAGGAGGACTGGAACAATGCCCTCTAAAGTACAGGGTCCAGAGTAGGGGCCCAGGCTGCCTGGGTCACAGAGTGGTGCTGTGTATAGACTATCTATACAATGCCCCTGTATATGTTACATAAGTGAATACCTTGGTCTGGATGTTCTATCAACACATGTTCCACACAAACCACTGTCAGAGATTTCAAGGTTCTAGAAGGCAAGAACTAGATAGATAACATTTTCTTTGTATGGCAGCTACTTTATTTAGGCAGAGAAACCTCTTGATGTTGCAGTGCAAATATGACTATGTCAACTGGCTGCTAAAATCCTGAAAGGGGAATAAGGAAATGTTTATCTGGAAGTCATTGTATGAGTAAGGTTGTGTGATACCGTTAAAAAATACAGATGTCAAAAAAATTCTCACCAACAAAGATTCAGGCAGAGATTTGGAGGTTCCTAAATCACTTTCTTGCACATGTCCCCAGGCTTCCCTCCTTGACCACCCTGCTCATCTTCAAGGTAATACTCAGGGGGCCGGCCCGGTGGCACAAGCGGTTGGGTGTGTGCGCTCCGCTGCCGTGGCCTGGGGTTCGCCGGTTCGGATCCCAGGCACGCACCGACGCACTGCTTGGCAAGCCACGCTGTGGCAGCGTCCCATATAAAGTGGAGGAAGATGGGCACGGATGTTAGCCCAGGGCCAGTCTTCCTCAGCAAAAAAAAAAAGGGGGGGGGGATTGGCAGATGTTAGCACAGGGCTGATCTCCTCACCAGAAAAAAAAAAAAGCAAGGTAATACTCAGCACCTCCCTCTTCTGGAAGCCTTCCTCAAGCTCTCAGGCCAAGCCAGGTGCCCTCCTCAGGGCTCCCACAGCTCTTATCACCTGGCACTGCAATTGCTCCCTGCCCATCAGCCTCTCCACTCAGCTGCTGAGCCCTGAGGTCTGGCACTGCATCTCATCAGCCACTGCATTCCCATCGCTCATCCCGGGACTCGGCACACGCAAAATCCTCACTAAATGCTTCTTGCCTGATCACCAGCAGCAATAAGGATACCTAGCAAATGCAGTTTTGGAGTTGCTTTTATAACTTTTCACTACCAGGGGGTTCTAAGTACTGCTGAATTCAAGCAAAACACCATTTTAATTCCTGGAAGACAGAGATGGTCTGAAAATAAATCAAACACCTGAACGTGTAGTGTCACAGAAATGGAGACCACCGGAGGCACACATGAATATCACATAAATGTACTCTGAACTGTCTAAATGTCATTCATTTGTAAAGTTGATCTCAGGTTATATGTGTTTAAAAAGGGAAGCATTTGTTTAAAAAAGCATTTGTTAAAAGTCACACTTTTGCAGAAAGAATTTATATGCACACACACACACAGGTGTGTTATCACTTTAATCAATAGATCTCAAAATCTTACTATTACTGAAACTAGATTGAGGGTGCCTGTGACACCTACCAGAAACTGTTTATACTTACTTGAAATATGGCACATTGTATCCACTTTAAACAAGGTTAATGATATGCGGCAGATGGATTACTTCAAGAAAATGGAATGTTATGGAAAAGCAATTGCCTTTTGACCTGAAACCATGTATGATGTTATTTCTACCTGTAATCTGGGACTACTGAAATATTAAACACTGGGCAATAATATCAAAGCCAGCCAAAACATTAAAAAATACTGAACATCTACAGGGGTCTGATAACTTTGTAAATCTTACTTAGAGGCATCTGTGAAGGAAAGACACCCCCGGTCCCCAACAGAGAGAGAGATAGTGGCCCTCTGAGGGAACACCACCTGCTGTCCTCACTCTGTAAGTTTCCTGTGAAGAGTCAGGAGGAGAGCAGGCTTATGCAAAGGAGTAGGGTGTGATTTCTGTTTTTCCCTCTTCCATACCACACCTCTCTCAGATTCCAGCCTCTTTCCTGTTCAGAAAGCTGTTGTATGTCCCCAGACTGTGGGCTCAAAGCAGATGCAGCCACAGCTCCATACCAGGTAGATCCAGTGGTTCCATTTGAAAGCCAGCAGCTTCTTAGCATTCTTTCCGCTGAAAAATCAGGATGCTCTCTGTTGCCAGCAAGGACTGAAGGTCCTCCTAACAGCTTCTGGGGTCCAGATCAGGCGAGTTTGTGCGACACTGTGCAAGCTTGGGTCTCACTCTCTAGGAGAGCCATACCTTCATAAGGAGGACTGGAATCAAGAACTAAAGGGGTTTCAGAAATTTTTTGCAACCAGAACAAAAACCAAACTACCTAACCAACTGGGTGATTTCATCTCTCATCTTGTTAAGACAGACACTTGGTTCCCCAAGTTCATCTTTTATTCAAAACTCAAAGCAAATCACAAGCAAACTTGGTCTGCTCACTGTGCCCTGAATGGACATTTCACTGCCTACCAGCTTTAGTTCTCCAACCCCACCTCCCTGGAGCTGGGGTCCCTGCTTACTGTAAGTCTTCACTGACCCCATCCCCAATGATCTCATCTTTCCTTAAATTCAGAACCTGTCTCTATCACCTGCCTATATGAATTGTTAAATGAGGCAATTAATCACCGTCAAACAGTGGAATTATTAAAAATCCTCTGGATCTTGCAGCTTTCTTATACCACTGCCTTACAGGAGCATTTAATCCCTCCATGCCTTGATTGCCCTTCCCACTAGACTGTCAGCCTCTTGAGGTGAGCCTATGTCTCTTTCCTTTCATTTTCCACGGAATAGGTCCTTCATATTACATTTTCTGAACACTTTGGGATGGAAGGGAGAAGGGGCTTTTATTTTTAGCAAGATAGTTTGCAGGAACAAATAGTAATTAACAACTACTCCTGGCCCATTCTTATTCTCAGCAGGGGCTGCCCTCAAAGGAGCCATTGATAAATGCTCCATTCTCTATTGATAATAAATGATACTACTTTCCCACCTAAGCCAGGCCTGAGAACTTTTAGGCCTAATGACTTTGAAGATCCCTGCAAGCCCAGGCATCAAGCAGGAGGGACCGGCAGGCAGAAGTTCCCAGAGGGTCTGTGAAGGTTATTATACATATGCACACGTGCAGAGCCTACCCCAAGGGCTATAAGACTGCAGGAGAATTAATGGGACTAAATCATCAAAATCTGACAGATACACTTCCACGGTGGTAGAACCAGTTCTGAGCTTCCTCCATGCTGTCGCCTACAGCAGAGCCAAGCAAATACTCAGTTCAGATCCCTAAAAAGGGGCGGTGTCTCTCCTCGGCTACCAGTACAACGATGTCAAAAATCCCAACACGCAACAGTTAGAATGGGTCGACCCAGTCTCTTCCGACAGTAGCCTGCCCATGCTCTTTGCAGACACCCTTGTGCTCCCCAAAGGGCCTGCAGAATGCTGGAGGACTCCGTGCAGCCGAACTTCCCGCAGGGTGGCACCTAGAAGAGAAGTGACTTAAAAACGAATGAGACAAGCCACGCTCCCACTGCTCCGAAGCGACTGGCGTATTCTTCTAAAATAAAAAGGTCTCTGTCTGCAAATCCCGTTTGCTCGCCCGGTAATCCACCCCCGCCCCCAGCCTGCGCGTCCGACCCGTACAGCTGTTTTTAATCCCTACTTTTCTCACTTGGCGTCCCGGGCTCAGGTTGACCAGACGCGGAGCCACTTAGCGTTTCCTCCTCCCCCTGCCGGGGTCTGTCCTCCCTCCGCCGTCTCCTCTTTCTCTGCTTGCATCCCCGGGGGGCAGAGTGTGGGAAGAACGAATTTCCGCCCGGTTTGCTCGCCACTCGCCGACTTGGGTCCCTTCCGGACGCAGTCTGCGCACCCCCGGCTCCTCCCCCGGCTGTTCCACGGAGGCCGCGCTCCGGTTCTGGGACCCAGAGCGAGGAAGCGCGGGGCTGCGGGGGCCGAGCCGCCGGGGCGCAGCAGCCAAGCCGCGCCCCGAGGAGCTCTTGGAAGGGCTCCCGCCTGCAGCTGGGGAATCCGCTCGGCGGGGAGAATCCGTGCCAGGGAATCCAGCTCTCCGGACTCACGCTGCAAACAAAAAGCTCAGGTCTTGCTCCCTCCCTCCGCCCCCCCCACCCCGACGCGCACCCGGAGAAACAGTTTTCTGCAGAAATGCAACAAGTAGCACCCGGAGCTCGCGAAGCGCCCTGCGCCGCCTGACTTGGCCCGGCGAAGCCCGCCTGTAGAGATCCGCCAGCCACCGGACAAAGGGCGGAGGAGGGGCTGGACCGCGCAGCGAAGTCCGAAAGAGGCCATTTAGTGACTCTGGCCAGGCCAAGGGGAATGCAGAGGAGACACAGAGCCGGCGGGCCAAGAGGACGATCCGGCCTCAGCACGCAGGGCGGGCGGCGATGGAGGCTGCCCGCGCCGTGCGCTTCCTATTCGTGGTGTGCGGCTGCCTCGCGCTCCCGCCGCGGGCCGAGCCTGTGTGCCCGGAGCGCTGCGACTGCCAGCACCCCCAGCACCTCCTGTGCACCAACAGGGGGCTCCGCGCCGTGCCCAAGACCAGCTCGCTGCCGAGCCCCCAGGACGTGCTCACCTACAGCCTCGGCGGCAACTTCATAACCAACATCACGGCCTTCGACTTCCACCGCCTGGGGCAGCTCAGACGGCTTGACCTGCAGTACAACCAGATCCGCTTTCTGCACCCCAAGACTTTCGAGAAGCTCTCGCGGCTGGAGGAGCTCTACCTGGGGAACAACCTCCTGCAGGCGCTCGCCCCGGGCACGCTGGCCCCGCTGCGCAAACTGCGCATCCTCTACGCCAACGGGAACGAAATCGGCCGCCTAAGCCGCGGCTCCTTCGACGGCCTGGAGAGCTTGGTCAAGCTGCGGCTGGACGGGAACGCCCTGGGGGCGCTCCCTGACGCGGTCTTCGCACCCTTGGGTAACTTGCTCTACCTACATCTGGAGTCCAACCGGATACGCTTTCTGGGCAAGAACGCCTTCGCCCAGCTGGGCAAGCTGCGCTTCCTCAACCTCTCTGCCAACGAGCTGCAGCCCTCTCTACGCCATGCGGCCACCTTCGCACCGCTGCGCTCCCTCTCCACGCTCATCCTCTCGGCCAATAGCCTGCAGCACCTAGGGCCGCGTGTTTTTCAGCACCTGCCACGCCTTGGCTTACTCTCACTCAGGGGCAACCAGCTCACGCACCTCGCGCCGGAGGCCTTTTGGGGCTTGGAGGCCCTGCGCGAGCTGCGCCTGG
Source organism: Diceros bicornis minor (assembly GCF_020826845.1). Lineage (NCBI taxonomy): Eukaryota > Metazoa > Chordata > Mammalia > Perissodactyla > Rhinocerotidae > Diceros > Diceros bicornis. The sequence goes on along the minus strand of NC_080742.1, from coordinate 53,596,820 downwards.
AGGGCAATCGGCTGAGCCAGCTCCCCGTGGCGCTGCTGGAGCCTCTGCACAGCCTGGAGGCGCTGGACCTGAGCGGCAACGAGCTGTCTGCTCTGCACCCCACTGTCTTTGGCCACCTGGGCCGGCTGCGCGAGCTCAGCCTGCGCGACAACGCGCTCAGCGCCCTCTCCGGGGACATCTTCGCCGCCAGCCCGGCCCTCTACCGGCTGGATCTAGACGGCAACGGCTGGACCTGCGACTGCCGGCTGCGGGGCCTGAAACGCTGGATGGGCGACTGGCACTCACAAGGCCGGCTTCTCACCGTCTTCGTGCAGTGTCGCCACCCCCCGGCCCTGCGGGGCAAGTACCTGGATTACCTGGATGACCAGCAACTGCAGAATGGGTCTTGCGCTGATCCCTCGCCCTCAGTTTCCCCGACTGTCGACAGCAAGCCGCGGCCCTTACCCACGGCCGCGGGGGGGGAGATGGCGCCCCCTGCAGGTGGCCTCGCGGAGCAGCTGCCGCCGCAGCCACAGCAGCGGGGGCGATTTCTGCCTGGGGTGGCCTGGGATGGGGCCGCCAGGGAGCTCTTGGGCAACCGCAGCGCCCTGAGGCTGAGCCGACGGGGCCCGGGCCTCCAGCAGCCCCCCTCTGCCGCTGCTGCAGCGGGCCCCGCGCCACACCCCCTTGACCTGCTCGAGAAGCCCGAGCGGGGACGTCCGACTCCGGCCGATCCTGTCCACGCAGAGCCCACCCCGACAGCCGCGCCCGCCTCTGCGCCACCGCCCGCCGGCGACCCCTGGCAGCGCGCGGCGAAGCAGCGCCTGGTCGCAAAGCAGCAGGAGAGCGCCGCCCAGGCCGACGCTGGGGTCGGCCTGCCGCCGCTGGTGTCCGACCCGTGCGACTTCAACAAGTTCATCCTGTGCAACCTGACGGTGGAGGCGGTGGGCCCCGACAGCGCCTCAGTGCGCTGGGCCGTGCGCGAGCACCGCAGCCCCCGGCCGCTGGGCGGCGCGCGCTTCCGCTTGCTCTTCGATCGCTTTGGCCAGCAGCCTAAATTCCACCGCTTCGTCTACCTGCCCGAGCGCAGCGACTCGGCCACACTGCGCGAGCTGCGCGGGGACACCCCCTACCTGGTGTGCGTGGAGGGCGTGCTCGGAGGCCGGGTCTGCCCGGTGGCCCCCCGGGACCACTGCGCCGGGTTGGTCACCCTGCCGGAGCCTGGGAGCCAGAGCAGCGTCGACTACCAGATGCTGACCTTGGCCCTGCTGGCCGTCAACGCGCTGCTGGTGCTCCTGGCCTTGGCAGCCTGGGCATCACGCTGGCTGCGGAGGAAGCTACGGGCCAGGCGGAAGGGCGGCGCCCCGGTGCACGTTCGCCACATGTACTCCACGCGCCGGCCGCTGCGCTCCATGGGCACCGGCGTGTCTGCCGACTTCTCTGGATTCCAGTCGCACCGGCCGCGCACCACCGTGTGCGCGCTTAGCGAGGCGGACCTCATCGAGTTCCCCTGCGACCGCTTCATGGACAGCGGGGGCGGCGGCGCGGGCGGCAGCTTGAGGCGGGAGGACCATCTCCTGCAGAGATTTGCTGACTAGCTCCGGGGCCTCCAGGGGAGTGAAGACCTTCTCATTGGCCTTGAGGAGCCACCTCTCCATGGGGCCCCTCAGCCCACCTCAGGGGAAGATCTCATTTTATCAGACCTTCTCCTTTCCACCTTTTGTGCACTTGCCAGAGGCGCCAAAGGGGACAGACAGCCAATTCGGCACCACCCCCCAATTCTCAGTACTCACTCACTAACTACATGGATGGTGTTAGTGGTCACGGCCAAGAGTAGGGAACAAATGGATGGTGGATTCCGGAGGTGGGAGGCCTTATTTACGTGGAGACCTTGGCGCGGCTATGGGAATGGCTTTTGTGGCATTGCAATACAATAGCCTGGCCGCCTTTGGGGTAGAAAAGGGTGCTTGTGCCCCCAACATGGCCGGAGAGAGATTTGGGTGCATGCTTTTGTTTGTTCAGTATCAAACAAAGGAGTTTTGTTTCTATTTAAGGAAAAAGGAACCTATTACCATTACAAAGGAGGCTTGGCAACTGACTCCACTGGTCTGGTGGTCTCTGCCAAGAAGGGCAATGTTGTAAACAGGTGGTAAAGTTTAACACACTCGCCAAGGAACTCTTTTATGTTGGTTGATAGAACATTCAGGATAACTTAATGTTTAAATAGAGACGCTATTTTTTTTTTCAACAATGTGAAGAGCTCTGACATGTAAACTGACGAATAAAGTCAAGGACTGTTTTAGTTGAGCCGGCCGTTCAACTATTTTTACATTAACCCCACAAGAACGATTGCTGACCATAGGGTTCACTAAGATTACACACTTTCTCAGGAGACGGCTGCATGCGAGCCTTCTCTGTCAGGGTTGCCCCTGTGGCTGTTTAAGTTTATTTTTTAAACCTATATATGGAAAAGGAAATTTCAGTGCCAGACTTGATAAAAGAATGTAATGTGTGTGTAACTGATGACCCCATAGGGAATGCCAGCATTCTAGTTCACTTACTACATCTCTGACAGTGTGTTCAAATTGGAATAAGTGTGCTGTGGTACTTCTCATGTTTTTATCAGTGACATGTAGTTGACTGTGCCTGTTTCTCTTGAGTTGCACAGTTAGCTGATAAAGGTGATTTCCTAATAGGAGGGGAGCAAAAGGTGATTGTCAGTTGGTAGTGTAATGTTTGATCACATTGATGTCTTACTCTATATGAAATAGTAGAGGGGAAGAAATTAGTGGGAAAAATGTGAAAAAAATGTACATCAGTGGTTGTCTGTTTCTACTAAAACCAGAAGATTGTTTTGAGTACTTAAACCTCACTGTGAACTAATTATATATTTTGCAAATTAATCCCTTCACTACTCAGTGTTTTACTGTATTATTAAATTTTATCTTTTAGTTAATAATTGCAGTATTTCTCTTAAATGTTTTTGTTTTAAACTTAGGGTTAGGCTTCATTTGCTCAGTTGTTTTCAATTATTTGGGATACTTTTGTTCCCTGATATTTATGAAGTACATGTTTATCACTAAATGTAGTGCTTTGGTTTACATTTATAATTTTGTGTGTGGTCTAAAAATGCAGTCACTAAGAGGGTGTGCACGGCTAGATTCACCGTGGTTATGGGTTTATGGGCAGTGGGGTGCCGTGGAGGCCACTGCAATGGTGCTAAGGCTAACAGTGAATCTTCTGTTTAGGGCCTTAAGCCCCTGAGGGTCCTGATGACTCAGGGAATCTGTCATAGTCCAGGGGTCCTTCAACCCCAGCCTACTCCTTTTATATATGGCCTCCACTGAACCAGGCCTGCCCTCGTCCCAACAGCTGAGCAGGGACCCAGGGATCTAAATGAGCTGATCTTTGTTTATATTCCGATGAGTAAATGTCCAGACCACTTAAAGTACAGCTGCTTTTCTGGCAGTCTTATCTGTGGGGCCAAAACTTAATAAACCACAGGAAATAGACTGTCATTCTTAGTTTGCTTCCGGGGCTTGTTTCAGATTCTGAGCATTTTGGTACATGGGAGAGGTGTAGTTCGCTCTTGTTTGCAACCTTTGGGCTGTCGTACACCCCTCGTGCTCCTAGCTTTTTTCATTCATAGAGTGACTGCATCTCTTAGCTGTTTCTCTTGCCCAGCAGTGTAATATTGAGTCCCATTGAAAGTCTGGAAAAGACCTCTGGTTCTTCTGACCACCCACGCTTTCAAAGGCAGAACATCACTGAAAATGCTTAATGCCTGGATCTATGTAAAAACAGTTTCACTGGAAAGTCTTTCAGTGGGAAATGAATAAATGTTATACATTGTCATGTTCAATTATGTCAATAAACCCGCTTACTAATGGAGATGTTTTATTCTTGGAGTTTCCAACTATTTTGTACACCTTTGCAATGATACACTGCCTTTTTCTACGGCGGTTTTCATCAGTGAAAATGAAACATAAGCTTGAAGTCTTTCTTTCCTCTTTTAATGTTTTTTTATTTCTATTTCTGTGCTAGAGAATGGACTTTATTTTTAAGAAATGGTTGTGTGACTTTATCGCAAAGAAACAGTGAGATGGCTCTAAAAGCAGATGGTCAGCCATGATGTGAAAATACTGTTAAAACACCGGTGACCGCAAGATGATCCGTCTCAGCAGGCTGTTTAATGGAAAGTGAATTAAAAGTCAAGCCCTTTGACTCGCATGGTCAATAATAAGGAATTATCATGAGCTGGAGGTCATTTTTGCCATTACAAAGTTTACGAAAAGGTAAAGTTGCTAAAGAAAAAAGAATAAACTTTGTATGAAGCAGAAGTGTTCGATTAAAGAGCCATTGAAGCAGTCTGGAATGTGGTGGGACCCTCTGCTCAACCAGTAGGATTATTGCTTTCATAAAGCAGACCATTTCGTGATGCAGCCAGGTAATCATTAGCATGTGATCAGAACACCTTTACTAACTGGCCACGTACCTGGTTTTCACCAGAAGTACAGCAATATGGGCAGCTACTGTATATTAAGAAACTACTAAAATAGACGCTGGATTAGCTGGTATTTGTAGTTAACCACTCCCCCACCTGCTTCTAAGACTTGGAGATAAGTGACAATGAAGCATTCTGATGCCAGAAATTTATTCAAAATTCCAGACCACGACCCAGGATCAAAATAGATCCTTGCTCCCTCCTGTGCCTTCACCATCTCAGAGAATTACAGCATCATTAAAGTTCAGAACGATTTTAAGGAAGTGATGAAAGAATTTTAGTCATCTGAGATTGCATTCATTCTCTTTGGTTAATTTTTTTGTGCCTCAGTTTCCGCACCAGTTAAAATGGAAATCCTGAAGTCCTGACTGCATGGTGCTATTGTGAGGAGTCAACGAGTAAACAGTGTTTGACAGCACCAGGTACACAGCAGGTGTTCAATAGATATTAGATACATTGTTAGAGCAGTAATCTGTGGCATTTCTCCTTGAACCCTAACCACTCAGAAAATTCAGATACTAAGATTATAGAAACCCTTTCCTTCTTGTTCTGGTTAATTGAGGCTTTTCTATAGTTTAGTGTAGAAGGATAGCTCTTGAAATACTTGCTCATTACTTAAAAAAAGTGAATTTAGGGCCCGGGCCGGTGGCATAGTGGTTAAGTTTACATGCTCTGCTATGGCAGCCCGGGGTTCACAGGTTCAGATACCTGGGTTGGCGGCTCCGGGGTGGGGGGTGGGTGTTTGGGGCGAGATCTACACACTGCTTATCAAGCCATTCTGTGGCAGCGTCCCACATATAAAGTAGAGGAAGATGGGCACAGATGTTAGCCCAGGGCCAATCTTCCTCAGCAAAAGGAGAAGGATTGGCAACAGATGTTAGCTCAGAGCTAATTTTCCTCACACACTGTCTTGACATGAGTACAGCCATGTTTGGCCGCTCCATTGACCTACAGCCACCAGCACAAAAAGAAATACAAAGCTGCCTTCTGTGTGGTGGGAACTGGCCTTTTCCCGGGAACTGGCCTTTCTCCCACGGAGAGAGTTGCAAGTTGTAACATTTCAAGGCTCTTGGAGCGTCGTAGCATGGGATGGACTGGCCATCTGTGCCGGGCTAGGACGATAACCAAAGAGGGCTATGACGATAACCAAAGAGAACAATGCACGTACACAACTACTGGGCTGGGACGTTAGCCAGGGGGCTCAGTGCACGTACGCCACTGATAACCATTTGTGCATGGAAACACTAAATGCTTGCTCTGCAAACTCTGTAATTGCTTACTCTGAAAATTATTGATGGTATAAAAACTACTGGAAACTGAGACCTGATGAGAGTTCCACCTGTGGAAGGGACACCTTGCCCAGGACGTGTGATCCTTGCCCAGCCGCGTCTATTGACAGGACTCTCCCGGCAGTGGGGCGTGGGTGTTGTGAGTAACTGATTTGATGTGAAGTAATTGATTTGATGTGTAGTAAGTGATTTGATGTGTTCTCTTTTCGGTCAACCTGGTGTTTCTCTCTCCAGTTGATTTGTGTCATTTCTCTTCAGCCGATGTGGGTGTTTTCCCTTTCCAGTCGGGCTGATGTTTTTTCCCTCTTAATATTTGACCTATTTGGATCAGTTTGCAGACAGTCTGCAACTGTATATATATATATATAGAGAGGATATTACTATCCTCTATATAATAAAATATACCTTCAGTCCATTTGTTTGGAGTGGAAAGTGTCTTTTACGTCTCCGATTGAATCCCAGAACCTCTCATAACACACACACATAAAAAAGTGAATATACTAGGGGCCAGCTCCATGGCTTAGCCGTTGAGTGCTCGGGCTCTGCTACTGGCGGCCCAGGTTCAGATCCCAGGCGCACACCGACACTACCGCTTGTTGGGCCATGCTGAGGCCGTGTCCCACACAGAGCAACTAGAAGGATGTGCAACTATGACATACAACTATCTACTGGGGCTTTGGGGAGAAAAAAGGAAAAAAAGGAGGAAGATTGGCAATAGATGTTAGCTCAGGGCCGATCTTCCTCAGCAAAAAGAGGAAGATTGGCATGGATGTTAGCTCAGGGCTGATCTTCCTCAAAAAAAAAAGTGAATATACTAGTATTTGAGCAAACTCTTCTATGTTTATTAAACTGTCGGCATAAGTTAATTCATCATTTAGATCAGGGCCAGGGATGGGTGAATGGTCTTACTTGTATAGTGCCCCCCTTCCCATTAACTTACTGATAGCATCTCCAACTATCCTCTTACTCTTAGTTTACTTAAAGGCTACTTTGCATGCATGCTTTTTTTCTAGGGATTTCAGGTCACTTCATCCTTCTCAATCATGTGGCAAATAGTATTCTTTTCATTTTCCGTGGGAGACAGGTATTTGGAGATTATGCTTAACTATATTAATTACTGAAATAATTAGGAAAAGCATGTAGCTTTCTGATACATTGTTGCTTTTTCTTGGCGCAGAGTACCTAACTATCCCATTATATCTGTTTGAGAGATTTTAAGCTACCTGTGGTGTGATTCCTTGTTGACACAGAAATGTGGCTTTATAATTTGGCTGTGAACTGGCATCAGAAGCTAGACAGAAGTAAATTGTCATGTAGCAGCATTTCAAGCAAGAGCATCTCCTGACTATGTAAATCCATAACGTTCCTTTCAAACTCACTGAAGGTTTGTAACCCCAGCTCTGTGCCATAATTACTGCTGAGACAGGGCAGCACTGTTGTGTGTTAAGACCAGCCATGATCATGTAGCAGTTATTCACCATTCCAAGTTACAGTTTCTGATTAAGTAATACTTACCCTACAGCTGATTCTACACTTCACTCTCAGTTACGTATACTGTAGCCTGTGGAGACATACTTTTAATGACTACCCTCTTATTTCCTTCTCTCCCAGTTGTGCTGTCCTTCTAAGGAATTTTACTGTAGGAAATTAAAATGATTGCAAATGATAACAAACACCCATATTAGTACCACTCAGTAATGGTTAACTTTTTTTGATGTTTGTTTTCAGCCTTTAATGTCTGTATTGACAAAACCCCTGATTTCCTTCCCCACACAATGTCCTCAACCAACTACCAATGTGAGTTGGAATTGTTTCTGCTGAACAGTCAATTCTCCTTATTCACGGAAGTTATGTTGTTTAAGATCCCAGCAAACACTGAATTAGTGAGTACTGAACCATTGCTCCTAAGGGAAATTCAAGATTGGGTTCCTGTGAGCCTCTTGTCACATTTTCACCAACCTATCAATACATAACCTTATTTTATGTGTGTTTCTGTTTGAAGACACCTTATTTAACATATATTCTTGATTCATTAACATTGAACTCACAGCCGAGAGCCCTATAATTCATGCCTGAACGAAGCTTATCTAACACCTAAGACACATCACAGCCTTTCCATGCTTAAAAACAAACACTAGCCAGCACTTCAGCACTATGCTTGGGAGCCCTTTTACACAACAAAATCACCGACAAAAAGCATGAAAATGCAAAAAATGGGGCACCAAATAGGCTGTGAAAAGGACACTTGTTTATAGAATGCGAGCTAAAGCAAGAAGGTGAAACATTGCCTTTTTCATCTTCAGCTGGGAACATGCACAGGCAGCTCAAATTTTCCTCGACTCCGCGCATGTCCTCAAAATGCCATAAACGTGAGGCAGAGCATTGGTTCTGGGGTTACGAATAAATTTTGGTAAGTAGGCGAGTTCACAAATACATAATCTGTGAATAATGAAGATCAACTGTACTTTTTATCTTCCCAGATCGTCCTCCTGTGCCCCCAACCCTTTTCTCCATGCCATAAATTACCATTTTTACCCCTCGAGCAATCTTTTGTCTTTTAAATTGGTAATCACACCTAACATTCCAACTGTATTGTTGGTGATTGTAGCTTTATATGTGTGTGTATTGAGGGTGGAGGTGGGGAGTTTTCTTTTTAACATTTTTAGTTTGTTTGATATTTTCTAGTTATTCTCTTCAGTGTTTTGCTCTCTTGCTACATGTGCATAGTTTCTGTTTCTTCTTTGGGGGTGCTTATCATACCTGAAAGATGTACCTACTTGTGTGTCTTTTCTTTCCTCTGCCGCTTACCTCTCCCCTTTTCTCAGGAACAGCTCCACAATGAAGAAAGTGCTAAGTATATCCCTGGGCTAAGTATATCTCCAGACCCCCATATGCTCTGGGCTCACTCTTCAGAAAGCGTCGGCCTCTGCTTCCCTTTTATTCTGAAAGACGCTCTGACACTATTTGACTCGATGGCATTCTTCTGTGTGCCAAGGAAGAGGATGACTTTCTCTGAGAAGACTATAGTGTGATTCTTGTAAGATCTTATTTTCGTGTTCTTACTACCTTCACACCTAATTTGGTCATCTACTTTTTCTATTTTTATTTTGATTGCCAAACACACACTCGTGCACACACACACACACACACTGCTTTTTGTTTGGTTTTACCTTGTGCTTAATTCTACTTAGGCTGTTCTTATATCTTGTTGGTATCGCTCATTATTATCCTCTCTTTTTCTTATTTAGTTCTTTAAAACAAAAACTTATCATTTTAAACTTACCAAAAAAGTTGCAAGAATATTTCAGAAAATTTCTGTATACCCTTTAACGAGCTTTACCAATTGTTAATATTTTGCCCCACTTGCTTTATCATTCTCTCTCTCAACTATTTGAGAGTGGTCTGCAGACATCGTGCTCCTTTATCCCAAAATATTTCAGTTGTATTTCCTTAGAACAGGGACATTCTCTTAAATAACCACATTCTCTTAAATTACCAAGATCAGAAATTTAACACTGATAAAATGCTATTATCTAATCCATATTCAAAATTTATCAACTGTCCCAGCAATGCTCTTTTTAGCTATTATCCCTCTGGTTCCATGTAGGATCATGCATGTAGTTGTCATGTTGCTATTCTTTCTCTTTCTTTCTTTTTATCTGTCTCTGTTTCCATTTTCTTTGGTTTGATTTTCTTTTTTTTTTAAGTAAGGTATGTTGACATATAATTCATATACAGTCAAATTTACCCTTTTCAAATGTACAGTTCCATTAGTTTTCATAAATGCATATAGTTGTGTAGCCACCACTACAATGAAGGTATAGAGCATTTCCATCACAACAAAAAGTTCCTTTGTAGTCAGTTTCTTTCCCCTTGACTCCAGCCCTTGGTAATCACAGATCTGATTTCTATCCCTATAGTTTTGCCTCTTCTAGAAGTGCATATACATGCGGTTATACAGTATGTAGCATTTTGTGTCTGCCTTTTCCCCTTATCATAGTGCTTCGGGATTCATCCATTTTGTTGCATGTATCAGTAGTTTATTCCTTTCTGTTGCTAAGTAGTATACCATTGTACGGATATACCACACTTTGTTTGTCCATTCACCAGTTAATGGACGTTTGGGTTGTTTTCAGTTTGGGGCTGTTATGAATAAAGCAGCTGAAACATTTACATACAAGTCTTTGTGTGGACATGTGTTTCATTTCTCTTCAGTAAGTACCGGGATTGCTAGGATGTTTGGTAACTGTGTGTTTAACTTTATAAGAAACTGCCAAGTTGTTTTCCAAAGTAGCCACACCATTTTGCATTCCCACCAGCAATGTATATGATTTCCAGTTATTTTACACGCTTGTTAGCACTTGCTTTTTCCGTTTTTAAAAAAAGCTGTCCTAATAGTTGTGTAGTGTTATCTCATTTGGTTTTAATTTGCATTTCTCTAATGTCTAACGATATTGAGAGTCTTTTCATATCTTATTTGCCACTTGTATCTCTTTGGTGAAGTGTTTGTTGAAATCTTTTGTTTTTTTATTAGATTCTTTGTGTTCCTAGAAGTGAATTATAAGAATATTTTATATATTCTGGATATGAGTCCACTGTCAAATATATGTTATGCAAATATTTTCTTCCAGTCTATGGTTTACCTTTTTATTTCCCCAGCAGTGTTTTTCTTTACATTTAGGCCTATGATCTGTTTCAAATTGATTTTTGTGTATGGTGTGAGATATAAATCAAGCAAGGTTAACGTGGTTTTTTTTTTTGCATATGTATATCCATTTGTCTGACAACTTTTGTTGAGAAAACAATCTTTTCTCCATTGAAAGATCTCTTCAACTTTGTTGAAAACAATCAATTGACGCTATACGTAGATCTGTTTCTTAAAACTCCATTCTGATCCATTGATCCATATGTCTATCCTTATGCCAATACCAAATTGTCTTGCTTACATAATAAGTCTTGAAATCAGGCTGTATGAATCATCCAGAGTTTCTCCTTTATCAAAGTTGATTTTGACTATTTAGCTTTTTTGATTGTCCATATAAATTTTAGAGTCAGCTTGTTATTGCTACAAAAAAAAAAATGCCTGGTGGGATTTTGATTTAGATTTCATTATATCTATAGACAAATTGGGGAGAACTGACATATTAATACTGACTCTTGATCTGTGAATGCAGTATATCTCTTAATTTATTTAGTTCTTTTAAATTTCTCTCACAAATATCTTATAGTTTTCAACCTAAAAATCTTGCACCTATATTGTCAGCTCTATTTCTAAATATTTCATGTTTTTGATGCTATTGTAAATGGTACTTTTTAAAAACTTCAATGTTCAGTTATCCATTTCTAGTATAAAGAATAAAATTGTTTTTTATACATTGACCTCGTATCTTGTGAACTTGCTATACTTAGTTCTAGTAGCTCTTCGGTAGGTTCTTTTAGATATGTATATAATCCTACTATCTCTGTTAAACATAATTTTATTTCTTCCTCCTAATCAATATATGTTTTATAACTTTTTCTTGCCTTATTGCACTGGCTAGAAACAACAACACAATGCTGAACAGAAGTGGTGAGAGAAGACTTTCTTGTTTCATTGCTAATCTTACAGAGAAAGCATTTGATCTTTCACATTAATTATGTTATATATAATAAAAGAACAACATATGTATACTCTCATTTAAAAAAATAATTTCTGGTCCCTGACAATTTTTTGGGTAAGTCCCAATTTCCATATGATATCATACTCCTTCTGCCTGAAGAACTTCCTTTAACATTTATTTAGTGAAATTCTGTTGGCAGTGAATTATCTTGTCTTTTGTTAGAAAATGTCTTTATATTGCAAGATACTTTTCCTTGGGTAAAGAATTCTTCATTGGCTTTTTTTCTTTCAGTAATTTAGAAATGTTTATCCATTGTCTTCTAGCTTGCTTAGCTTTTGACAAGAAGTCTGCTCTAATTCTTACATTGGTTTCTCTATATAATGTCTCTCTTTGTTGTGGCTGCATTCAAGATTTTTCTCTTTAAGTTGGTTTTCAGCAGTTTGCTTATGATGTATCCATGTGTTTCAAACATTGTTTTAACTCCTTAGGTCTCTCTGAGCTTCTTGGATCTGTGGTTGTCTTTCAATTATTTTAGGAAATTCATAGCCATTTGAAATATTTATTCTGTTCTGCTTTCTTTCTCTTCTTCATTTGGAAATCTAATTGTCTAATTGTGTATATGTTAGACCATTTGACATTGTCCTACACAGCTCTTACATATTCTGTACTTCTTTTTCTTTTATACTTTTAAAATCTTTGTAATTCAGCTTGGATAATTTCTGTTGGTCAATCTTTAAGTTTACTGATCTGTTTCGGACTGATTCCAGTCTACCAAGTAGCCCTTTAAGGAATTCTTCATTTTTATCTTTTTCTTGCATTCCTTTTGTTTCTTTTTAAAAACATTTCTACCTCTCTGTTGAAATTCTGTCTCTGTTCATGTACGTTATGTAACTTTCCACTAGAACTTTTAATATATTAACTTTAATTATATTAAAGTCCCTTTCCAATAGTTTTAACATCTAGGGCTTCTCTGAGTTTAGTTTTCTTATTTCTTTATCTTTAAAAAGCAGATTTTTTCATGTTTTTTGTCTTATAAGTTTTGTAAGTCTTCTAAGTTTTAATTGAATGCTAGACATCGTGTGAGAAGAACACTCAAGACTGAGATAAATAGTGTTTATGTCCAGAAGTGGATACAACTCTTCTTTTGTCAGCCTAGAACTGTGAGGAGCTGAATCAATTAAGTCAGTACTTGAGCTGGGTTTGGATTTTGTTGTGGCTGTTAGTGCACCACAGACTTCAAATTTCTTCAGTCATATGCAGATTTATTTGTCAAATAGTGTGTTTAAACTTAATTGTATTGGAAGTCCTAGCCAGAGCAATCAGGCAAGAGAAAGAAATAAAAGGGATCCAAATTGGAAAGGAAGAAGTGAAACTGTCACTATTTGCAGATGACATGATTTTATATATAGAAAACCCTAAAGAATCCACCAGAAAACTTTTAGAAGTAATAAACGAATATGGTAAAGTTGCAGGATACAAAATCAACATACAAAAATCAGTTGCATTTCTGTACACTAACAACGAAGTAGCAGAAAGAGAAATTAAGAATACCATCCCATTTACAATTGCAACAAAAAGAATAAAATACCTAGGAATAAACTTAACCAAAGAGGTGAAAGATCTGTACACCGAAAACTATAAAACATTTCTGAAAGAAATTGAAGAAGACACAAAGAAATGGAAAGATATTCCGTGCTCTTGGATTGGAAGAATTAACATAGTTAAGATGTCCATACTTCCTAAAGCCATCTATAGATTCAATGCAATCCCTATCAAACTTCCAACAACATTTTTCACAGAAATAGAACAAAGAATCCTAAAATTTATATGGAACAACAAAAGACCCCGAATAGCTAAAGGAATCCTCAGAAAAAAGAACAAAGCTGGAGGTATCACACTCCCTGATTTCAAAATATACTACAAAGCTATAGTAACCAAAACAGCATGGTACTGGCACAAAAACAGACACACAGATCAATGGAATAGAATCGAAAGCCCAGAAATAAACCCACACATCTATGGACAGCTAATCTTTGACAAAGGAGCCAAGAACATACAATGGAGACAAGAAAGTCTCTTCAACAAATGGTGTTGGGAAAACTGGATAGCCACATGCAAAAAAATGAAAGTAGACCCTTACCTTACACCATGCACAAAAATTAACTCCAAATGGATTAAAGACTTGAATGTAACACCTGAAACTATGAAACTTCTAGAAGAAAACATAGGCAGTACGCTCTTCCACATCGGTCTTAGCAACATCTTTTCAAACACCACATCTGACCGGGCAAGAGAAACAATAGAAAAAATAAACAAATGGTACTACATCAAACTAAAATCTTCTGCACAGCAAAGGAAACCATCAACAAAACGAAAAGACAACCTAACAATTGGGAGAAGATATTTGTAAACCATACTTCTGATAAGGGCTTAATCTCCAAAATATATAAAGAACTCATGCATCTCAACAACACAAAAACTACCAACCCAATTAAAAAATGGGCAAAAGACCTGAACAGACATTTCTCCAAAGAAGATATACAAATGGCCAACAGACACATGAAAAGATGTTCAAAATCACTAACTATCAGGGAAATGCAAATCAAAACTACAATGAGATATCACCTCACACCCGTCAGAATGGCTATAATTAACAAGACAGGAAACAATATGTGTTGGAGAGGATGTGGAGAAAAGGGAACTCTCATACACTGCTGGTGGGAGTGCAAACTGGTGCAGCCACTATGGAAAACAGTATGGAGATTCCTCAAAAAATCAAGGATAGAACTACCATATGATCCAGCTATTCCACTGTTGGGTATTTATCCAAAGAACTTGAAAACACCAAATTGCAAAGTTACATGCACTCCTGTGTTCATTGCAGCGTTATTCACAATAGCCAAGACTTGGAAGCAACCTAAGTGCCCATCAAGGGACGAATGGATAAAGAAGATGTGGTATATATACACAATGGAATACTACTCAGCCATAAGAAACGATGAAATCCAGGCATTTGTGACAACATGGATGGACATTGAGGGTATAATGCAAAGTGAAATAAGTCAGAGGGAGAAGGTCAAATACCGTATGATTTCCTTCATTAAGTAGTAGATAATAACAACAATAAACAAACACATAGGGACAGAGATTGGATTGGTGGTTACCAGAGGGGAAGGGGGGAGGGAGGAGGGTGAAAGGGATAATTCGGTACATGTGTGTGGTGATGGGTTGTAATTAGTATTTTGGTGGTGAACATGATGCAGTCCATGCAGAAGTAGAAGTACAATGATGTACACCTGAAATTTTTACAATGTTATTAACCAATGTTACTGCAATAAACAAAAAATAAAAAAAAAATTATTTATTTTCAAGACCATTTATTATTGTATGTAATACAATATGTATGTGTGTAGTAAATAAGAAATTTTCTTGATTCGACAGACTGTGTTTTTGGAGATTTTGCACACATGGATATATGTTCTCAAGTTAAATTTGTGTAATAGTTTATGCTAATATATATGCAAATTAGTGCCCAGGAATGTGTTTTCTCTTTACTTAATTCTTTCTCCCCTAACAGTGTGTAAAACATGGGGACTCTTTTCCAAATAAAATTAATGTGAGATTCCTTTTGTAATGAACAACTCTATGAATTGGAGTACATTTAGGTAACATGTGAAAGAGTCCAAGTAAAGGAGAGTGAAGAATTGTGTGCTTTTTAAAGCCCTATGGTTGGGGATTTTAGTGTCAACTTGAGAACATTATCAAGCATGGTATTAGGAATTCTCAATCAGACATCTTTCTATATACTACACTTGTTTAGGAAGGAACCCTGTCTTGTAAAAGGCAATGGCTTTCTATTGTACACATTGAACTTGAAACAAATGCTCAACCTGAAACCAAATTGGTGCAAGAGGAGCACAAGGAATTAGATACGGTAGGATTCTTGTCTTGTGGAATAATCCACAGATGCCCCTCTCTTGGCAAGATTGTGCAAACCCAATACTGTATGATGATCATCAGATCTCAAAATTTTAGACAGACAAAAAATAGCTCATTGTAACGTAGAAAATAAAAATACTTAATTTTAATATGCCTACATCAAAGGTATTATTAACTGACAATATATAACATCTTATAGAAGGGAGAAGCTGTATTTGAGGTTTTTTTTTTTTGTGAGGAAGGTCAGCCCTGAGCTAACATCTGCCAATCCTCCTCTTTTTGCTGAGGAAGACTGGCCCTGGGCCAACATCCATGCCCATCTTCCTCCATTTTATATGTGACACCACTGCAGCATGGCTTGACAAGCAGTGCATTGGTGCGCGCCCGGGATCCGAACCCGGGCTGCTGCAGCGGAGCTCACACACTTTACCGCTGCGCCACCCGGTGGCCCTGTATTTGAGATTTTTATCTTGATTTTATATACATATTGTTTCATGTTTGTAAAGACTTAAAGCGGGTATTATGTAAGGTAAGTATGTAAGGCTGAAGTATTGACTGTGTGGGGACATAGGGCATTTAATTTATTTAATTTAACAGACTCATAAGCATATATTTTGTGTCAGGCACTATTTTAAGAGCTTTCCCTACACTAATTCATTCAGTCCTCATAATAACCCTCTGAGGTAAGTACTGCTACTATCCTCACATTAGAGATGGGTAAAATGAGGCATAAAGAAGTTATGTAGTTTGTTTGTGTGTGTGTGTGTGTGAGGAAGATCAGCCCTGAGCTAACATCTGATGCCAATCCTCTTCTTTTTGCTGAGGAAGATTGTCCCTGGGCTAACATTGTGCCCATCTTCCTCCACTTTATATGGGACACTGCCACAGCATGGACAAGCGGTGCATTGGTCCGTGCCCAGGCTCCGAGCTCGCAAACTCCAGGCCACCAAAGGGGAACGTGCGAACTTAACTGCTAGACCACTGGGCCAGCCCCAAGAAGTTATGTATTTTGACCAAGGTCGCTGAGTGGAGAGGTGTTTGAGTTTGGATTTGAAGCCAGGCTACCTGGCTCCAGAGTCTTGCTGTCCATCCTGACACTCTGCCGCCTGTCGTGGGTACACATGACAACTGATAAAGCATCAGGGGATTCCTCTTAAGATTCACTGTGAACGTTTCTTTTTCTCCCAATACAACACTTTAAAAATCATCTCTGAGTGGTTTGGCCTTTATTTTCCGCCTGTTCTTCTCAAGCTGTGTAATACATCAAGGGCAACATCCAGGGCTACGTTACTCATCCTTAAATATTTACTGAGAGACGTGGAGTCCATCTCCCAGCCACAAATGCTTCACTCTGTCTCGACACGGCTGGGTCACTGTCGTGTGCTGTGGGGTTAGTTCTTTCCACTGGTTTGTGAGCTCCCTTAGGACAAGAACCCATCTTGTATTTCTCTTTGAGTCCCCACAGGGCCTGGCTAGCTGAGAGTAGAGTTCCCGGTTACCTGCTTATTGATGAAAGCTGCAAGGCGGCTGTTCCACCTTTTCCCACTGAGGCGCACATACCAGACACTGTTCACAAAAG
Organism: Diceros bicornis minor; assembly: GCF_020826845.1. Taxonomy (NCBI): domain Eukaryota; kingdom Metazoa; phylum Chordata; class Mammalia; order Perissodactyla; family Rhinocerotidae; genus Diceros; species Diceros bicornis. The sequence continues at coordinate 53,579,930 of NC_080742.1, read as the reverse complement.
CGATATACACTCCTGTGTTGGGGCAAGTCACTTAACAGCTGTAGTTCCACCCTAACGTACGTTTATATAGCAATGGGTGAAAACTTATGGATGCTATAAGATGGTATATTTGACTGGGGGCACAATATGATTCTACTTTTTCTATCTTGCTTGCAGAAATACAGTTCTCAAAAAGTGAACATTTGGGAAATTTAATATACATTTCTTCCTTTAGTGTACTATTTATAGATTTCATGTTGCTTAAATAAATCTGAAATTATGTCTTATTTATGTTGGTATTCCTATCATCTAGCATAGTGCATTTCACATAGTAGGTTCTCAATAAATGTGAGTTGAATTTTTGAAAGTATTTTAAACATTAGTCCTTTTAGGAAGGGAGTTATGGTAGGAGGAATTTTTCATTGAAGATCTTTTGGATTTACCACAGCCTGAGTTTTGCTTTCTAGGACGTGGAACAGAATATTCTGTTCCAGTATACACACTGATGACTTTATTCTCCACCGAGTCCCCATTCTTTAGTAACTTCTTCCCCCACCAAACCATGACTGAGACTTGAAAAAACCCAAGGGATAACAATAATTTATGAATTTCTTTCTGCACCAGAAAGACACAATAAGACATGTGTTTTTGTGAGATAAGGGACATTTCAGCGACACCATGAGGCACGAATTGAAGTATAGGTAACTGGTCTCATCAGGTAAATGATTATCTGCAGTCACCAGAGCGAGCAGTCTCAATGGCTGATAATGCTGCTGACCTTGGCTTATTTATCATCATTACCCCAGGGGACAGAAACCAATATCTCTATTCTTGTGAATACACATCCATAAAAGGAGGCACAATCCAGTGGAAAAGAATTTGTGTGTATAGGTGGTGTGTGTGTGTGTGTGTGTGTGTGTGTGTGTGTGTGTGTGAGAGAGAGAGAGAGAGAGAATATTTGGTTTCTTACATTTTCTTTCCTCTTTTAACTTTTTTCTATTTTTACCAAAAAGGGGAGATGACATCAGTCTCTCATCTGAAGCTCAGATCCATAATAGCTACTCCAGTCTGCAAGACTTCAAGGGGCATAGTTTTTCCTTATAAGGGAGCTGAATAAGCCTGCAAAACATGGACAATCTGTGTTATCATCTCTCAGGCTCTGACTGCCATCTGATTAGGGAAGGCCAGAGGTGAGGGATGTGACCTCAGATGATGCTGGTGCCTACATCTCCCCCCACCCCCTACCCCAGCGTGGTGCTAACTGCTTTCTGGCCTGGAGTTTAGAGGCAAACTCTGGGACCTGAGTTCATAGATAGCACCAAGACTGCCTAGGTGATGGGAGCAGAGCCCCACGGAAGCTGTTGTGAGGAGGCGGGTGCGAGGGGGAGGCGCTGGGTGTTCAGTCCACAGAGGTCCTGGGACAAGGTTAAGGAGATGAGCAAGGCTTTATTTCCAGAAAGAAGTTGTTGCCATTTGTTTCCGTTTGCTAGGGCTGCCGTAACAAAGTACCACCAACAATATGGCTTAAACAATAGAAATTTGTTGTCTTACAGTTCTGAAGGCTAGAAGTCTAAGATTAATGTGTCGGCAGGGTTGGTTTCTTTTGAGGGCCGTGAGGGAGGATCAGCTCCATGCCTCTCTTGTAGCTTCTGTTGGTTTTCTGGCAATCTTTGGCATCCCTTGGCTTGTAGACTCTTCAGCCCAATCTCTGCCTTCATGTTCGTATAACTCTCTCCCTGCATGCCTGTCTGTGTCCAAATTTCCCCTGTCTGTGCACAATTTCCAAATTGTAAGGACATCAATCATATTGGAGTAGGGACCCACCCCACTCCACTATGACCTCATCTTAAGAGTCATTATGCCTGAAATGACCCTAGTTCCAAATAACGTCACATTCTAAGGTACTAGGGGTTAGGACTTCAACATGAATTTTGGGTGGAGGGGAACACAATTCAGCTCATAACAGAACTCAATCTGTTGATGACTGATTCGATTGGGGGTATATTCTTGATTATTAGTTAAAGGAAACAGGGAAGGGACATGAAAACAGGAGAGGAAACAGTGAAGCAGTTGATTTTTCTCTAACAAAGAGTCAGGATGGGGGAAAATGCAGCCTGTGGGGCAAAGCGGGAGTCCCTCATCATTCATCAGGACAGTCATCTTTTAGAGGACACTGACAGAATCTGAGTTGAAAGACGATCTGTAGGTCAAAGAGGACCCAAGGCCCCAAAGCTTTTGCAAACTCCCAGTGGTATATGAATTTTAGCTGCCCAGGAAAAACTGGGCAAATGCCTTGGCCTGCTGCCTTCAGAAATATGGGGGTGCTCACCCGAGGAGTCTTTCTCTTTTCCTGTGTTCTCTAACATGGTGGGAACTATTTGGCAAGGAGCAGCTCCTTAGGAAGAGCCCCAACCTTTCAGCCACTTTTCTTAATAGTACAATGTTTTCAAAATAAATGATCTATTTTCTTAACAAATGCCAAAGTAGTATGAAACTCAGCTAAGACCGGTCGCCAGGTGTCTTGTTAGATACTTGTATGCATTATTTCAGTCCTCACAGAAGCCAATAACACTATTATTCCCATTTTCCAGATGAAACAATCAAGGCTCTGAGTTCAGCGACTTGCACAGGAACTCACAGTAGGCAATGGCAGTTGGTTTCTATGCCCTCCATATTCTTTTCACTTTGCCTTGCTACTGCCCTAAGTATTTGAGGGTAAATCTTTGAAGGATGTGGATTTTTTTAAAAAAAATATTAAATATCACATTGAGATAAGAATTCATTTTATCCCTTTGAGCCTCCAATATAAAATGAAGATACTGGATTTAGATGATCTCTATGTGTCCATGTAGCCCCCAAATGCATCTAATATTATGATTTTTATTTTCTATTTTGGATGTAAGAAGGAGAGGATGTAGGCTGTCAATCTGCTTTTTTGTTTTTTTTTTTTATAAATGGAATTTCAACATCTCGTTGTGGAATTTCCTGGTTCTCAACCAAGTATGTAGATCCCGTCTCTCCGAAGCTCGTTTATTTTTGACTGCAATGGGATTATATTCTGGTTCTTTGGGGGCAATCTCTTTGGTGCCTCATATTTTTCTTTCCTCTTCAAGTACGCCTGTGCTTCTACTGCCCCTGCAGACATTCAGAGCTGACCACACGCAGCTTCGTTTGCACCCAGCAGTAGCCAGTCTCCCCGGCCAGGGAAACATGCCTTCCTTTCTCTGCTGAGATCGCCTTCCGCTCTGGGCACGTCTCCTGTGGGCCAGCGAACAGGCTTTGACTGATTCAGTTCACGAAGACTCGCTTGTTTGTGGATGTGGTAATGACGCCAGTAAAATTCAATTACTATGTCCCGGAGGACTGTAGCAAGCGATAATAAATTAGGAAACATGAGCTTTGGAGTATCTGAACTGAAATTATAATGCGGCTATTGAAAAACAAACAAACAAAAAATCCTAAGCATTCATTTAATAATAGATGCTACCGTTGACCCCACCAAAAATTAGTTCATCAACTAACCCTTTGTTTTTGTCATAAAAGGATATGCCTTAGACACAGCCAAGAACATTCTATCCTAATTACTTGGTATTGTTGTCGCCCCCAGAGCACACCTGGCTTCAGGGTAACTGGTACGCAGGGAGGAAGCAGCCTCCTGGAAGGGCCTGCCAAGGCCACGGCACTAATCCATGCCGGGCTCACAGATGCTCGCCGCCCATGGCCGTGGGTTTCAGGTTGCTATCCAGGGCTGCGGTTTGAATGGAGGTTGTAACCTCAGAAGGTCTAGCTAGCACTTAACCACTGACATCCATCAAGAATGTCAAGGCTTGCATTGTCTCATTAATTTGAACCAGCTTTTCTGCTATCAGATCCTTTTTCATTCCTAACCTCTCCATCCTGTCTTTCTTTCTTCGTGGAGCAATTTATAGCCCCTCCTGTTTGCGCCTTCCTCCTGTGAGTTGTGCACTAGAAGGCCTCTCTTGGGGAAAAGGTGCCTTTGCCCTCCTCCCAAGCCGTAAGTGGAACTTGTGGAATTAGTTGACATTTCTTCTCCAACGTGAATTTCAAGCACATGAAGGGAGAAAGAACATTTAAGGCAGTCTGGATATATCTGCAGACTCTATTTTGCAGATAATTTTAAAGTTGAAATGGTTTGTCATTGCTCTCTTCCTTCACTTTATTTTCTTTCCAACCCAGATTCCAACATCCAAGTGTGTAACACAGAATTGGTAAACAGAGAAGATATGGAGAAGATGACACAGGTGCTAAAAAAATTTCTGAATTCAGAATTCAGAATTTAGTAGCAGGTCATTTTCTACCTGTAGTAAATATCTGATGGGGTATCTACTGAGACCAAGCCCTTTTCTTGGAGAATTGCTCCCCTCTCCCCACCACCAAAGGAAGGGCTGTAAGTGTAGATCATGCTTACTTTACATGACCCCACAAAGCTAGCCAACACATGACCTGAGCTGAGCACCACAGGATCTTGCTCCAGGAGCTAGAATGTCAGCCTGTAGTTTGGTTGTGCTGGAGCTTGGAGAAGGTAGAGCTCTGGAGTTTGGGGCCATCATTTTCAGCTATGTGTGCAGAGAGGTGGAAAGCAAGGGGGTGGTAGTTTTGCGGCAAATCAGAGACGTCGAGAGAAGCAGAGACCAGAAACTGTCCATCTCTGGAGAGACGGGCAATTTACTGCCTTGGTTCCAGGTGACTATCCACTTCCTACTTCTAGACCCTTGTGAAGCCTGGCTGTACTTCACTGGTTCTCCCAATAAAGTTTCCTTTTTACTTTGGTTGGTCTCAGTAGGTTGTTGTTGGTGGGTGATGGTGGGTGTGTGTGTGTGTTTAGACTGGCTTAAGAGCCCCATGGCATTACCATCTAACATTTTCTTGGGCTTGGATGGTATTTGAGAAGAGTACCATGAGTGGCTCTAGCATGATGCTTTGAATATAGTAGGCCCCATTAAATATGAGTTGAATGGATGGCTACTATAGACCTGGCAGTGAGACTGGCCTCACTGTAGAAGGGTGAACCTTTTACAAAGGATGACCCTCCATTTCCCCTTTGGCCTCCCGCTGACTCTTGCCTCTGTCCTCTCTGTTAGACCTTGTGCCTAATGCTGCATCTGAGGCCTCAAACCTTCATTCCCTTTCAACTAATTTGCCTCTTGGCCACTGCCTGCTGCATGTCTGTCTTCTAAGTGCCTTGAAAAATTTTTTTCTAAGATGTTCACAGTTGATAAAAATTTAATGTATTATTTCATCAGGGGCAAGGGAACTAGCAATTTGTGGCACACTCTCTTAGGACTTGTCAAAATTAGGGGTAATTCTTTCCATCACAAAGAGACGGAAGTTTCAGGACATCGAGAGACAAAAAGCAGCCAAAGGATTTTATTGTCCCTTTATTTCCAATGAAATACAACGCTAAGCAGTGTTCATATTTTACCCACACTGCTTCCTGTCTTCTGCCAAAGGAGGGATTTCAGCCAACGGCCCAGCTGTTCTGGAGCCTGCACTGGGGTGGCTGGCTGGGAAGGAGGGATGCACAGAAGGGTTTTGCTCACATGCCACAGCTGTGCTTGGGGCCTCTGTGCAGGCAATCAAGTGACCTTCCTTCAGGGCAGAAGCCTGTGGAAATGTCCAGTCTGACTCTCTCCTCCTTTGGCTCAATGAAGGGCAAATGTCTCTCCCTTATTTATTAGAAAACGAATGAGGGAGCATAATCTCTAAATAAGGGGAGACATAAAGAGGAGATTATATTTCCTTTTCCTTGGTGTTAGTTATCTTCTGGAAAAAGGGCGTGGGTCTTGGTATAACTTGTTTTAGAAGTACAGTCACAGTTTATTAACCTCTGATGTTCTCCTTAGAAGGAAAAATCAGAATATAAGGAGTTTGGGCCAACTATAGCACAAACCTAGGTGTGGCAAGCCCTGTGCCAGGTATTTTTGCATGTAGCTCGTTTAAATGTAGTGGTCCTACAGTATGACTACATTACGACTAACTTTCTAAGAAGTTGAGTGAATGCCTAAAAGGCAGCTCAGCTGGTAACTAAAAAAGCTGTTAAGCAAAAAAGCCAGTAAGTAAAAAAATGTCACACAGCTGGAATGTAGCCCCAAGTTTACCTGACTCTTAAAACTATGCTAATTCCATTGCACTCTATAGCAGTATTTCTCGAAATTGTCTGATGAGACCCCTCAGAGTGAGTGCCTGTTAAAAATTCAATCCTGGGTCCCAATGCAGATCTAATAAATTAGAATCTCCTAGAAGTGGGGACAGGAATTCACCCCGGGTGAATCTTATCAGGGCAGTTAGATAAATGCTGCTGGAAAGCCTTAAATGTTTTGGTTTTTTTGTTAAACCCAGTAAACTCTTTGTGAGGTGTGTGCTAAGAAGTCTTTTCTCTTTTTAATAAGCTTTTTATTTTGGAATAATTTTAGATTTACATGTAAGTTGCAAAGGTAATAGAGAGAGTTCCCAGAGACCTTCTCTCACCTGCTTCCACCTAATGATAAGATCTTAACACACATGGTACGTCTGTCAAAACTAGGAAACGAACACTGAATAAATTACTGTATTAGGCAACCACTTATCCTGGAAATAATGACGTAGAAGGAAAGGGAAAGAGGATAGCTTATAGTTCCTTTTTCTTTCCTTATGTCTTAGGAAGTCGAAGGCAGAGAGTGTTGGCAGAAGGTGCATGATCGAGAAGCGAGTTGAGTGCATTTTGTGCAGCATTTCCATTGTTCTGGTAAAAACCAAATAGATATGCATGTAGATTTTCGTGATTACATGTACGAGTTAAATGCACTTCTATTTGCCTTTAAAACTGGCATTATATTGTATAAAGAAGAACAGTAAAAATTCATGCTAACAATTTAAAATTTTAAGTTTTCTTTACTTAGCGTGACATTAACTACCAAGTAAAAAATACCATAACAAGTCAAGATAGAGACTGGAGAAGAAGGCAAAAACTTTATATTTAATTTCTTAACTGCACTTTTTTCCCACTCTTTGGACAAGGGGCACTGCATTTTCATTTTGCACTGGGTCCCACAAATTATGTAGCCAGTCTTGCTGACCACTAGTCAAGAGCCATTGTCTTAACTAAGTGAAGCCACTGATGATGGCGACTGTGGCACCCAGGCAGATGAGTGGAAAGACATGTCAGAGGAAGAGGACTTTTTGCCATCCTCGGTAATTACAGCAGGGGGCTTATTCTACATTAACCAGCCCCGCCTGCCCAGATGGCTATAGGCGCCTCAGGATGTTTCCTAATAGTTTATCACTCCTAGATATGGCCCAGGGGGCAGTAGGATTCCTGTTGGATCTTCCCAGTGGCCAAGTGCTTTTTGATGCAGAAAGTGTAATGGCAAATGCCCCGTCAAGAAGCAGTTAGACACTTGACCTGCCCCAGGCATGCGGCTTCTGCATGTCCCACTCTAAATTGTACTGCTTAATTATTTCTGTGCTCCAGTGGGCAGTTTTTCTTTTTTTAGCTGGAGTATTAAATCAAAGAAATATCTTCTGCATCTACAAAACCTGCTAACTCATTAAACATGGAATGGGGTGTTTCTGTGAAAAGGCAGCACAGTGGGTTTGGGACAGCAGCTTTAATTTATCTCTGAAAACAAATTAGCCTAATGGAGTAGAACAGATACAAATGGCTGCACAGCCAACCTGGACTAGGAAACAAAACATGGCTCTTTGGCTAATTAATAGACACAATGGCACTCTCCTCCATTCTGAAATTTTCATTGCAATCTGCCTTTTAAGAGAAGGTGTTCCTTTTAAGATAGGAAGGATTTCCAGCTGGTGGTGTGAGGTCCATCCTTCTGCATGGAATGAAGCCATGCTGTTGTGACACGTGGAAAGAGACGCTGGCCCCAAGCATCACGAGAAACCCTTCACGTGCAAAGGTGGCTGCTGGCAGCCCTGGGTGGGACTTGTGCTTCTTGTCTGGAGAGTTGTGTCACCCGGTGGCAAGACATGTGACCAAGGATTGGGCATAGTTAGTAGGTGGCCAACTCAAATGTACCCCCTTAATCCCCCCTTCTGTGGCAATCAGAACAGGGGAGTCACTGTAGCCTCCATCTTCTCTCCCTCCTCCTCCCCAAGTCAACCTCATGTAGCTCCTACCAACTCCCAGTTTTTCTCGACATCTTGTTCTCAAGCCCTCCCCAATGCCACACACAGATTCCTTCTAATTTAGACCCTTCTAGTGTCTTTTCTGGAATTTTCTAAAATTGTTTCCCAATTGGTCTCCCTGCCTTCTTCTACCTAACTGCTATACAAAACTGTAAAAATGGTCTTTTAAAAACTGAAATTTGAGCGCTGGCCCTGTGGCTTAGCGGTTAAGTGCGCGCACTCCGCTGCTGGCGGCCTGGGTTTGGATCCTGGGCGTGCACTGACGCACCGCTTTTCCGGCCATGCTGAGGCCGTGTCCCACATACAGCAACCAGAAGGCTGTGCAGCTATGACATACAACTATCTACTGGGGCTTTGAGGGGAAAATAAATAAATAAATAAAATTAAAAAAAAAAAAACTGAAATTTGATGGTTTGGATCCTCTGATTAAAATTCATTGTCTCCATGGCTGTGAGGACAGAGCTTTCCCCATGGTATTCAAGGTCCTATAAGCTCTTTCTAGAATGTTCTTCCCTCAGGTACCAGCAAGGCTCATTCCTCTTTTCCTTCAGAACATGTTTCAGATGTTCAAAGTGAAACCGCAACCCCTCAACGCTCCTTATCTCCCTCCCCGTCGATGTGTTTTGCTATAACATCTGTCAACTTGTCGGATGATATACTTTATCTTCATTTGCCTTTTTTATTGTCTTTTTCTTCACCTGCACCAATGTAATTTCTGCCAAGTCGAGTATTTTTCTCTATCTTGTTCGTTGCTGTATCCTGGTCCCTGGCACACTGCCTGGGACATACTTATTTGTTGAATGAATTGTCAAACGGATCTGAGCCTAGCCTACTTCTCCAGCTGTGTCCTCTGCCACATCCCTAAACCCCCCCTATTCTCCAGCCACGTTGGATCCATCAAGATCTGCATCACAACTCCACACATTTGTGCATGCAGTCCCTTCCTCCTGCAATATGTATCTCCCCCTTCTATGCACACTCAGCTCTTCTTCATCCTTCTGCATTCCACTGGAGCCTCAACAACCCCATACACCTTCCCATAGCGCACACCCCAGTGCTGGACCGTGCTGAATGGTGCTGGTTTAGTCAGCATCCTCCCCCAGAGTCGCTAAGCAACCCCAAGCCCAGACGGTGCCATTTGTGCCTTTTTCCCCACCCTGATGTTTCAGATATTTGATGAACGAACACACAAATGACATGCCCAAAGACACACCACCAGCTGGCGGCAAGGACCAGAGTCGTGCCCAGATATTCTGGTCTTCCGTCCATGGTCCTTTATTTGTTATTTCCGTCACAGAACTCCTTTGAGAAGACAGTCCGCCAACCTCCCCGAAACCTGCAATGCAGTTTCTGCTCTTCCGCAAACTCCAGCTTCCTGGTCCCCGGCCTGTATTCTTTCTGCCCAAACTTTTCCTTAATTCGTCATTCTCCTAATTCCCCACATTAATCACAATGTATCTGATTAATCAGTTTTCAGGAAGTGGCTGTTAAAGCTCAGAGAGACTTAGGCATGAAGATTTTGTTGAGATTTGCAGATGTTTTAAAGTTACTCAAACCAAAGGAATACATCCCAGGCACATTTGCAGGCTGTTTTTGGGTGCCTGTTGCATGAATACATTTTCTTCTTCATGCACATAAAAGTAGCAAGAATAGTACAATAGTAGGAATAGTACAAACCTCATAGATTCATCACATAGATGAACAATTATCAGTGATTTGCAACATTTCCTTTTTCTTTTTTATTCTTTGTTGAATTATTTTAAAGCATATCCCAAACATCATATCATTTTATCCTACTTCAAAATGCATCTTTTTTTTTTTAAACATAACCATAGTACCTTTATCACCCCAAACAAAATTAACAATAATTCCTTGGAAACAAAATAAAATTTTCATGGAGGTATTTGGGGTACAGCTTCTCTGTACCTCTCTAATTGTATCACAGAGCAGGAATAACCCCCACTAAAGAAGCATACGTGCATCCATTTTACCACCGTACACATTTTAGGTAAAAGTTTGAAATGCACCCATATTTTCTTCTTGGTTGGGTGGGGCTTCATGGGGCTTTCTTATTAATCTGGAATTTTCTCCTCTCAGGCTATCAGTAGACGCTGGCTCTGGGGAGCTGCATTCTTTCCGTGGCCCATCCCCAGGTCATCCTCACGCAGTCCAGGACCTTTTAGGGCTGGCACCTCTGCTTACCAACTGTAGGCAGCCTATATGCCAAGGTTAAGGCTGAACTTAGATGACCAGATATTTTCATTTTTTGTCTTCGTTGTTGGCCCTGGCATCTCACAAGCATTGTGACCAGGTAACAATAAGAAGACATTCAGATTAGTTAAGTGAATAACATTCAAGTTTAAACTTTCAAAATCCCGATATCATCTACAGCATCCCAGGGTCAGGAAGAGAGCACCAAAGAGACACCAGGTCTGGATGTCAAAACTCCTGGCAGAGCCTTTTCTTCCTTACAAGAGAGCACTTGGCCATGGTGTGTCCTCCCCTCAAGACCCGCACGCCCCCCCCAGTGGTGCCAACACTGCTCATACCCTCCCAGATTTGGCAAGACTCAATTCCTCCCCCTTCCTCCCTCCTTCCTTCCACCCACCCTCAAAGCTCGTTTTCCTTCCTTCTGGAGCGATGCTTGTTTTCCCTGTTGCTAAGCAGCGTGGCGCTCTCTGGCAGTGCTTGCTGCCGCAGTCTACTCCCCCCCCCCATTCAGATTATTCAGATTAACCCTGTGTGGCTGGACATAGTTTAAACGCCTGGGGCCGTGTGACAGCCCAAAGAACCACCTCGAGGAGTCAGTAACAATCCACACCTTGCATGCCCTGGCACCGTGTCCTGCCTGGGAGGCAAGGAAGCGTGATGGCTGAGGGCTCGGTGGCCACATGCACTTGACCTTGAGTTCTGGCCCCACCACTTAGTAACTGAGTGACTTAGTAACTTCTAGGAAGTTACTCACCCTCTCCAACTAAGTCTTGGTTTTCTCTCTGTGAAAGAGGATACTAACATAATGGTTTCTGCATTTGTCTCTACACTGAGGATCAAATGACTTAAAGTGTGCAGAGTGCTCAGTATAGTGTCTATTACGTAGTAAGAACTCAAGGTATGGTAGCTGATGCCAATACAATTTGCCTGGCACTGCCGTATCTGTCATCTGCTTTCACAACAGTACTAGTTACTTGGTTGAGGTAACTGTTAATACTCCCATTTTGAGAGTTGAAAACACAGACACAGAGAGGTAAAGCAACTTGCTCAAAGACAAACAGCTCAACTCGTGTTGGGGTCAGACTTGTTTCATGTTTTTCCTACTTTGTCGTTGGGCCCCAGAGATATCTAAGTCAGGATCAATTCCACTCAGACTTTCCTTTGGGGAAGAGAATTTATTTGGATACAATCGACCCCAGAGGCTTTGTTTCCCACTTTGGGACAACATAATTTTTGATTAATATTAAATCATCCCCAAGATGAAAACATGTGTGCATCAATTTCCATGTCTGGTATAATGAGAATGGACAAATAATTAGGACTTCAATCCAAATCAGAAGCTGAGGACTGGAAAGGAAAAATTGGCCTTGAGGTACATGGTATTGAATCCTACATCAAATCCATGGAAGTGACAGGGCTGTAGGAAAGCTGAGTATCATAAAAGAAAAAATAGTAAGAGTGTGTCATGCTACCTGTGGAAAAGTAGATAATTTTTTTATTGATGTCATAGTAGTTTATAACATTGTGAAATTTCAGTTGTACATTATTACTTGTCAGTCACCACATACACGTGCCCCTTTACCCTTTATGCCCACCCCCCAACACCCTTCCCCTCTAGTAACCACTAATCTGTTCTCTCACATATGAGTGAAATCATATGGTGTTTGTCTTTCTCTGACTGGTTTATCTCACTTAACATAATACCCTCAGGTTCCATCCATGTTGTGCGAATGGGACAATTTTGTCTTTTTTTATGGCTGAGTAGTATTCCATTGTATATATATACCACATCTTTATTCACTCATCAGTCCATGGGGACTTGGGTTTCTTCCACATCTTGGCTATAGTGAATAGTGTTGCAATGAAAAGAGGGATGCATAAGTCTCTTTGAATTGCTGATTTCCATTCTTTGGATAAATATCCAGTAGTGGGATAGGCAGATGGCATGGTATTTCAATTTTTAGTTTTTTGAAAAGTCTCCATACTGTTTTCCATAGTGTCTGTACCAATTTGCATTCCCACCAACAGTATATGAGGGTTCCTTTTTCTCCACATCCTCTCCAACATTTGTTATTTTTTGTCTTGGTGATTATAGCCATTCTAGTAGGTGTAAGGTGATATCTCAATGTATTTTTGATTGCATTTCCCTGATGATTAGTGATGTTGAACATCTTTTCATATGCCTGTTGGCCATCCATATATCTTCTTTGGAAAAGTATCTGTTCATATCTTCTGCCTACTTTTTGATTGAGTTGTTTGGAAAAGTAGATAATTTTAAGTCTTTTCCTCCAGGCTCCTAATGCTTCTAATTATACCACTCCCACTTTTTAATCTGATTAATTCACCTGGTTTCCATGGAGGCAGAGGTGCAGATTTGGTGCCTGAAACTGCTCCTTCCCTTAGTTCTGTCTTGTAGCCCCAGGCTGCACTTGACCCCAGCCTGGTCCCGGGCTCTCAGGAGTGGACCTAGTGAGGGCAGGCGGGCCATGGCTTTTGGCTCTTTTGGAGCATCAGCTCTAAGACTATACAACACTAGGTGGCATTTGAGTACTACTTTCATAATTTTTGTTATATCTCAAACCATTTTTTAGTTAATATTTTCTTTAAATTCACTCACTTTTTTTATAATTGACAAAAAATTAAAAGTCATTGTATTAGTCAGGATACAATGGGCTTTGTTGCAGTAACAAATAAACCTTGATATCTCAGTGGCTTCACAGAGCAAAGGTTATTTTTCATTCATGTAAAATCCAGTGTGAGTCCGATGACTTTCCAGGGCAGCTTTTCTTGAACATGACTCCTAAGACAGTGACTCTTACATCCAGGCTCCCTCCATCTTATAAGGCCACCATCTCAAAATGTGGTGAAGGGGTTCAGGACATGCTACCCCAAAATGCGCTGCTTGGGTGTATTGATATTTTGAACTGAAGGCACTTGAAAAACAGCAAATGCAGGGAGAGACTTTCTCTGAACTCCCCTTATCTGCCTCAAGACGGATCGTCCAAAAGGAACTCAATGGTCATAAATCTCCTCCCTGGGAGTTTCATCAACCGGAAAAAATTGACTTGTCACAGGAGAGGAGACTAGAAGTCCACACCACACCCAGACGAACTTTGTCACAAACAATCATACCTCCCATCTATTCTTCTAAGGGCCCATTCATCTTTCCTAAAAATCATTTACTCTCCCCTCAGCTGCCTTTCCCTATTAAGACGCTATATGAGCTCTCAGATCTCACTGCTTTTTTGAGTATTTATGTCTTTTCCTGTGATGCCCCCACACACATAATATTAAAAATTAATAAATTTGTATATGTTTTCCTCTGTTAATCTGCTGGTTGTCAGTTTGGTTTATAGACCCAGCTGTTGAAGCTAGGAGGGGGGAGGTGAAGTCTTTCCCCTACAGTGGCATCCAGGGTCACTAAGGCAGCAGGAGAGAGGCCAGACGGCTGCACACTGGCTCATGAGCGTCTCAGCTCAGAAGTGACATAGTTTCCACTCACATTTCCCTGGTGAGGATCAGTCACATATCCCTCCCAACTGCAAAGGGGCCTGGCAGTGGAGCAGAGCCTGTGGGGTATTTGCTGAGCACAGCTGCCTCTGCTACAGGACGGAAAATGGAAAACTACTGTTATCGCCTGCTGTGAAGAAGAGATGGTCATACCTAGATGTAATGAGAACAATGCCTTAAATTCTAGGTAGATATTTTTGCCTGCTAAACATTCCGACTCTTAGGTTTATTTAGTTTGTCCAAGAGGTGTTGAGGGGTGGGGACAAAGAGAGAGGGAGAGAGAGAGGGGAGTTGAAGACGTATTAGTACCAAATGGAGACTTTCTCCTTGAAAGAATCAGAAAGTTTGAAGGATAATTGAAAGAGGAATGACTTTCTCGTTATATGATTCAATGTTGTTTAATACCTTGTCTGTGTCCTATCTAAGGTCATCTCTCCTTCCACCTAAAATCTTCCGACGGACGGCACTGGTCCACATGCCTCACCCTGGGAAACGCTGCCTCATGGGCCTGGGTCAGCGTCTTTCTCCAGGGCAGTGGCAGACATTTATGAGGTTTGCTGTGAGCCCCGAGCTGTGCTCCGGCTACTTAGGGCACAGAGCGATTGATGACCGTCCCTGCCTTTAAGATGTCATAGAATGGGGAGGTGGAGAAATAAACCAATAGTTACAACACAGTGTAAGACATGCATTTGGGAACCACAATGTGTTATTGGAGTGACCCTTGAAGGACAGCAGATTTTTCAAGAAAAATTCTGTAATATCCTAGTTCTGCTGTGTTCACTGTTTGATTTTGTTTCCTTTAATTTTTTCTTTTGGTGGCATTGATGGTATTCTATTCAAGGTGAAATCCACTGGTAGAGGTGAAAAAAAAAAAAAAACAGCTGATGTTTTCTAGGTATTTTGAATTCAGTGCCCTTGAGACATCAGACGTTCTCAGAGGGCCACGTGAGAAGAAACGGAACACCGTTTCAGGATGGGGGGAAGCCGGCTTGCAAGGCGTGGAGAAGGTTAATAACAATGTCAGATCACTACTGCAGTTATTGATTGAACTCACTAAATGGAGGGAAAGGCGGCAGGCTGTGGGTCTGGCCCGGGGTCCCGTCCTCCTCTCTCTGTATTGTGCAGCATCGACTCCTTTGTGCTCAGGTTGTCTTCTGGTTGAAATTAGAAGATTGGACCAAGTGTGCAGCTCCTGCACAATGAATGTTCATAGATGCAAAGGAAGCTCTCCCCTCAAGCCCACCCACGGAGAAGGGATGACCTTGGAGTTCTTGCACTTTAAGTTTAGCCTCAGCCCTCCCATCATTTGTTTTTCTGGAGCATTTGAGTTCCATTTTTAGGTGTTAGGAGATAGTATTAACCTCATCACTGTTGTTTTCATTTACTTATATCTTATTTAGTGCTTACCACGTGCTAGGCACTGCTCCAGGTGTGTTAGCAGTATGAACTAATTTAATCTTATAACAATGGGTACTGTTATCACACCCATTTTAGAGGTGGGAGAACTGAGGCATAGGGAAATCAAGTAACTTGTTCAAGATCAGATATCTAGGGAGGGGCAGAGTGAGATTCCGTCTCAGGCTGTCTGGGTCTAGAGTGCAATCAGCAGCCTGCATGGTGTCTGGGCAAAAGAGTTGAAGGTGCTAATAATGAGATGAGGCAGGTAATAAAGACACATACAAAAGAAGTATTTTTTGAAAAATTAAAAGTGATGAGACAATGAGAGATGTTGCCTATGCACTTGGGTGAAATCCTTTTAGAGAAGAAACAAAGTGAATCATGCCCAATGAGAGTGAGAGAAGAGGAAAATGCCTACCACCGTTCACACCTACCGGGTTTTACATAGATTAGCTCCTTTGCTCCTCACAACACCTTAGGAGGTAGGTGCCATTTCACCCCCATTTTACAGAAGAGGCTAAGTGACTTGGTTCAGGTCATATAGCTCGTATGTGATGAAGCCAAGTCCCAGGCCAGAGTCCTGGGGGCAGACTTGGTGCTGCTGACCACTGCCTGGTCACCTGCAGGAGTGGGGCTAGGGGATCCACATCTGCGTCAGTCGAGGACCCAGGAGACCAAGTGTGGTGAAGGGGCAGCTGGTGACACCTTTGCTGGGGACACGGAGGGCGCCCTGAGTCCAGCGGCCCCGGAGCAGATGCCTTGAAGTGAAGGAGTCTCCCGGGGCTGGCAGGGATCTGAAAGACCAGTTTATCCGCCTCCACGTAAGACTGACAGGTCGTCTTAGGGGAAAGATGCACAGTGCACAGAGGATGCATACAGACAGCATGAAGAGCGTGCCTGGTTTAGAATGCTGCGGGGCTAGATTGCACCCTTGTTTGGCGGAAAAGTGTCTACAACCTGTACCGTCGCTTTGGACCAGGGTTCCTCAACCTTCGCACTACTGACATTTTGGGGTGCAAAATCCCCCTGGGTGAGAACCACTTCTTTGATCTTATATTTTGGACTTATGAGCGGACAATGTTTCCAGAAATTAGCCTGTTCTGATGTTGAGGAGTAACATATTCTCTAAAATTCTTCCAACTCTCAGAACCTAAGAGAAAAAAATGATGGATTAGCACGCACAGTACTTTATCATTCGGTTAATTTTTGATATTTTGTCCCCAAATACAATATCAATGTGTATGGCTGTGGAGAAGACGGATTGGAAAGCATACTCGGCACACTTCTTTACAAGACCTCTATTTTATCTATATGTCTATTATTTCACCGCAGTGTGATCAAGTTCTTGTCTTGACCCATATTGCCACCTAGCGGTCACTTCGTTTTGTAGCACCCAGAAGAAAGGCGCTAATAAAACTGCTTTTAAAGAATAAAGCCCAAGAAACTTGCAGGGGAAGTGGGCGAGGCTCAACGAACAGCTGTAGCTTCTCGCTGCGCCGCATCGTGGTCCATGGGCTCCGCCGCGCTGCACCCGTTTTCTCCCCCAGCCCCACCCCGTCTTCCGGCGACCCCACTTCTGCACCTTCCAGCGCCCAGTGACCCCTCGCTCCTTCCCGCCAGCGTGTTGGGCCTCTTCTCTGCGGAGAATTCAAATCTGCGTCCATTTTGAACAGAAAGAGCATCCTGCGGCTGGAAATATCCGACGAGAAGCGTTTCATGAAGGCCTTGAAGAGAGTTGCTACATGAAAACTAGACAATTCAGCTGAAAAAATATAGATGATTTGTTGTTGTTGTTGTTTCTAAGCTGGACCTCAAAAACTTCCACAGGATGTCTTTCCTCCTAAGTGGAGAATGCTACTTTGCCAGTGTCCCTTTATTCTCTTCACCCACTTCCAGACCATTTACTTAACCCCAGAAGGACAGGAGCAGCCCTACAAATGCATGTAGTTGTCTTCTTAATAGCTTTGGTAAGCCGACTTAAATTTCAGATAACTAGCGACCGTTCTAATGGCTTTCTTCTGTCAATAGGTGACGTAGCGTCGTTAGTAATCCTATAAAGCTTATGAGGGTAGCTTCTTAAAAAAAGATGGAAACCAAGAGAATGGAGACAAAGAAAGCTATTCTATAGAGTTAAACCTTGCCTTCAAGGAGGACAATTTTTAAAGTAACTTTATATCTACCTGTGGGCTTCAATTATATATTTAACAGTCTGAACATATGTCAAATATCAACCCACTCAAGCTTGGATGGTGAACTCATGATGGATATTTACTTTATTGCAAAGAGTGTTTTCTATTTCCAGAAAATAAAAATTTATTTAAAGCTACGGGAGCTATACTTTCTTCTAGCAATTAGATAAAACAAAAGACCCAAAACTGTAATTCTAGACCAGAGCTACTAAAGGAGTTCTGGTTTTAGGTCATATCAACAAAGGACCACAAATAACCAAGAGCCTGGAAGGGTAGATATCGTGAACAGGAAATTTGCAGAAGCCCTGCAGATGGGCAGCAGCTGGGTTTCTGTAAGATTTATAGGCTTAATAGGATAAACATGCACTTGTTTATTTCTGTCTGTATATGAACAGACACCAGATGAAGAAACCCCAGAACTCCCTTTATCCTGCCACATTTAAAGAAATTTCTCCTTTTCTCTTCTTGTCTCTCAGTGCGAATGGCTGAAGCAGCAGCTTGTGTTTAAGACCATAAAACACGCACAGAGTTTTATAAGAAGAAATGGAAAAGATAGAAATCTCCTGTGTATTTGTTTATATTGCTGAAGCTTGTTTAACCTTCTTTGTCACTTTACTTGGTTTGACCCTGACACCCAAAGTTGACATGAACCTAAGCCCCAATACTCTGGTGCTAGATACAACCTAAAAGAAAAGATGGCATCTGCGGAGGTAGATGTGAGCTTGTCAGTATGGTCAAGATTGAACTCGCCAATGTGATCAGTGTAGATGGGAAACCCAGGTGGTTTGGGCCAATGAAGTTGTACGGCAGTTGAACCATCCATCCTCAGGTCCAAGGATCTAAACTGCACCTACAGCTCTGTAGACAGAGCACCCGGGATAAGCGCAGGGAGCTACTGTCTGATGAAGGAGACGGGCGGCTGCTGCAAACTTCCATAACGAGTGGGTGAATTGTTTAAGGAATTTCGAGACCCTCTGACTGGAGGAGCAGGACGAGGACAAAATAATATATGATGGGTCATCAGTGGTTAATATAATTGGATGATTCAGGTTAACAAAATGTCAAAAAATCACAGGAACAAAGTCTAGATCCTGTCTCTAGTCACACAGTGTCCATGACAATGTACCCTTATTATTGAACAGTCCATTGAAGCTGTCCTAGGTGCGCTGGGACTTTCGTAAGAGAAGGAGATCCAGTTTGTTTAGAAGGTTGATTTTTTTTAAAGGGCGCTCTTAACAGTGCTGACTCTCCCTCCATGGGTTATACCCATTACTAACTCTTCACATAATCCCGTTCATTTCCTCCTTCCCTCCCTCCCTCTTTCCCTCCTTTCGTTTTTCTTCCCTTGCTTCTCCTTTTCCAGGACCATGATGTTTCAGGCACCATGCCGATCAGTGACAGCCTGAAGATTTATGAGAAACTGTTGCAGCCTTTTAGGAGACGAGAGGCAAAATATTGAACAACAGAGTCCCAGGCAGCGGCAGATCCTGACTCTGGAGCCTGAAGCTTATACAATTTGGGGAGCTCTCTTAAAAAAAGATATGTAATTACAAATACAAAATAGGCATGAAAGTGAATATTTACTAAGAATGAAAAAGTAAATTACAACAAATTACTGGAAACATAGAGGTTTAGGTCCTTTCTCCTAAAGATCTCTTTAGGCAATTTACCAAAAACACTTACTTAGAAATGCTTTCTGATTGCAACCTGGCTTCCTCTGCTCCCCCGAACACTTAAGGACTCCTCCCAGAACTCACAGGGACCAGCGCTGAAGAAGGCTCTGAAGCCTTCGGCTTCATTTACTTCTTCAGATTCCGCATCTAGTCTCAGGCCATCACTCAGAGTGGCGAGCAGCTGAAAGCAGCCAGTGGCTGTGCGGGTGGGTCCTGAACAGCCTCAGCGAGCGTGCGTCCTGGAAGCATGCTGGGCGCAATGTAGCTCAAGAGCAAGAAGACCGGTTTGGGTGTGCTAGGCAAGATGGGTTCCAAGTCCTGTTTGTGAACTTCACTTCTCGAAACCTCTTTTTTCGTGTCTGTAAAACAAGGGTAACTAAAAGAGATGAGGTATATAGCACGCGGTCAGGTGCCTGGCACAGAGCAAACGCGCAGTGAGCCTTTGCCTGATGGAGGAATTTACTTTGGAGTTTGGTACTGAAAGTTATTTGCGTGTCTCTTTGCATTTGTCTCATCCCCACCTCCCTTCGCTGTTGACTACAGGAGACGTTGAATATCAGTGAAAAATCCGTTCCCTAGTTAGTGTTCTCTGTCTTGCCTTTTGTAATGTCTGTCGGATCCAATCCATCACGTATGTAATCATATTATACATTGCCTTCTCCATGAATAAGAAATGAGGGGATGGTGTTTTGTTTTCTGCAGGCCCCCATCATGAGAGACTAGATACAGGATGCAGATTTCTGCTCCACAGAGGAAGGGAGGGTGCACATAATAAATCATTTTACGTTTCTGGGATGGGAGACAGGCTCCTGGGGATTCTGTGACTGTGGAAGCTGCGGTCTTCTTGGTGATCAGCACTTTGGACGCTGGGCTGCGCGGGCAGATGGGGAATGAAAGGAAACGTCAGGATACAGCCGTATCCGCCTGGGTGGGGGTGGGGAGCAGTCAAGAGCCACAGAGCCGCGGTGCTGAGGTGAAGTGCCTGCGGGATTTACACTCCCTCACAGGCGTCAGGAAGGTGTTAGGGCCGGTAAAGCTCCTTGGCGCTGCAGAGGGTGTTGCAATCTTGGGATGCCAGGAATGGTTACTTAGCTTCTTAACGTCTGTTTCCTTAGCTGTAAAATGGGAACGAAAGGGCTCTTGCCTGCTTCAGTGGATCATGTGGAATTCAAAATACAGTAATGAAAGTGAAAATGCCTTGTGCCTTCAGGGAGAGCTATAAAATATTGCTATTAAAAGCAATAGCGTAGGTTATTATTATGGAGCCTTTATGCATAATTTCTCAACCCACTTTGCAGCAATGATTTCCTCATACTCCTTCCATTTGTATTTTGGTGCTGCTTTATTGTTTAGATAGTTTATAGAAATTAATTCTAAATGTTAAACTATACTGGATTCTTTCATTCAAATTGAAGTAATACCGAGAAGGCGATTCATTCATATGTTCTTTCTGTTTTCAGCGCGATTGTCTCTAGCCGGTTGTTAAAGCATTTCTCAAATCAATGAAATAGCGCTACCTCGTGGCCGCACGACTTACTGCCCTTCACTGCTCATTTGCCTTTGAAATTTTAATTATAAATATTGGCAAATAAGTATCAGAAAGTCTATTTTCTGTTTAAATAAAAACACGTCTCTCTATATTTACCTGTAAAATATACAGAATTAATGGAAATTTAAGGAAATTCAGTGGAACCCCACCGCTCCCCCCCCCACCCCCACTGCCTTTGTGAACTACTTGTTAGTGAAAGTATCCATTTGTACCTCGAAAGAACATGCTTCAATAACGTTTGAGAGTGATAACAATCTTAATCTCGCTCACAGTTCTGCCTTTGTGATGGTGGTAACTAAGAAAATGTGCTTTTCCCTACATATCTTGCTAATTCTCTGATGAAAAATTATGTATAATGTGTATATTTCACAAAATACATTTTATTGGAGGAAAGTATGTAAGATAATACGTATTTAACAAACAATAAGAATCAAAAAAAGTTTTTAAAGTACTTAGCTAGACTCGCTTATCTAGACTTGAATTAAAGAAGCAATTCAAGGCAGAAGCACTTTTAGCATAATAACCCTGCATTGGACCGATATTAAATGGAAGAGCCTGAGCAAGGATGTATTTGTTAGGGAGAATAATCACAGCAAGGGATGGTTTTCTATTTTTTTTCAATGGGATATGAACGACAATTATAATAACTTATTAAATGTTTATTTAGCAAGGCACTGTGTAAGGAAATTTACCTGCGTTGTTGCATTCAATAACTGGAGAGTGGGTTCAATCACGTTTCTTTAAAACATTATAATGGGATATTTAAAACTAAAGCGGCCAATGTGAGCAGAAACAGATCTTCAAGCCAGGAGCTAAGCATCTGCCTGCTGTACTAGGGACTCAAAAGCTTTGAATGCGCTGGGTGGTTGATGCCCTCTGGTGGCCATTATGGGAATTTACGAATTTAACACTGAAATTGAAGGCAGTCATGAACACCAGCATTATGGTGCCTGTTGAGGAGTGCCGAGTCCCTTCCAGGGAACCTGAAGCCTCTGGTATGTGACCAGTGAAGTACGACCATCTTTGTTCTCATTGAATTCCTGCTGTAGATGAAAGAGATGATCAGTAAGTGAATTCAGATTCCCTGCGGTGTTAGGATTCAGTGTGTAATGCCTACAAAATGATAATCACGGCCGCTGTCTGTTTTCCCATTTTAGCTGTTAAATCAAATGGGAGAAAACTTTAAAAAAGTAAAACAAATCACCAGAAAGGTAAACAAGCTGTGGTATATTCAGTTGATCCATTTACAATGGAAAGCTTCCTTTTGTGATATACATACCATATCTATGCAGGTACACATACATTTGTGTGTGCATACACATAGGAAATTCCAGAAGGATAGATACCAAATTGTTAATAATCGAAACCCCTGGGGCTTAAGATGAGGAGAGCAAGAGAAGGAAGGTTTTTTTTAACTTTATCATTCATTCATGTATTAACACGAACTTGTATTTCTTTCATAATAAAACAATCATAAATAAACTAAACAGATTTTTAAAAAGAATCAAACATACGCCCACCTGAAACATAACATGCCCTAAAAATATGATAAACAGGTTAGGGAAATGTAATATTTTTATTATTTAGAACTTGAAAATATACAGCTTTATATATTAGTTTTGGTAGAATTTGCATTAATTCCCTGGTATTTTCCTTGCTCCTTCAGATGAAATGGAGGAGTTTACTTGAGTAGATCTAAAATATTTTCATACCTGCTGAGGAGTGTGAAGCAGCAGTTAGAGCAAGAAATTTGGAATCCTTCTTCCAAGTTCCATTTTGGCTATTTCTGTATTTGTTGATCTTGTTAAAAAATGTCCTTCTTTACAAAGCTGACACAAGGCAAATAATATTTCATAGGCCAGGATTATTAAAAGTCACTTGGTGCCATTTGTTTATACCAGGCCTTTGTGTCAAAATTCTTAAGGTGGTTTTTGGAATCTATATAGAATACAAAATAACATAAAATAAAAAGAGGTGCGAGGGAGAAGGAGAAGGGAGAAAGGGATAGAGACATAACATGGAACCAGACAGGAGACAAGTCCACAAAGTGCACCAATGAAAATGAAGTTGTGTGAAACTTCTGGTAAGGGTGAATCATAAGTTTGGTTTGGAATTTGCTAGCAATTGAAGCAAAGAAGAAACATGGTTAGTTCCAGGAGTCACAGGTCCATAAGACAAAAACTCATCAGTAGTTGAGGAGAAACAACAGCTTCTGGGCTATAAAGACAAGAAAAAATTGTCCCTGCTTGACTGGCTTCTAGATAAACTCAAGATGTTGTTCATCCATTGCAGAGGAAGATGATGGCACACAAGTGCTAGAACACTCCTTCGTCCTGGGCTTGAGGGAAGACAGCTACTGTTAGCCAGTCTTTGACCCCCCCAGAAGTTTTCATTGTCCAGTTTTGGTGGTCTCCCTTTTCTGTCTTCCAGATCTCGAACTCAAACCCACCTTCTCCTTATGGGGCCTTAACTTTTCTCCATTGCTTCTTGGTCAGACTGCTCAATGGAATGGCTCTATGACACACTTACATATTCATGGGTAAGTGATTAATAATACAACTGTGCCCCCTCCACACTTAAGGTGTTTGCATTTATTTTTATTCTCTTAGAATGGCAGCTGGGCAGGCAGGTGTCATTATTCATTTTTTATAACAATGGTTCCATTTCACTGGGCAACATCATTTAGCATCTCCTCTGACTCTTCACTGTATTTACAAATTCTCCTTTGGCTGTGGAGAGCACAAGTGAACCCTAACTGATTAAATTATGTCAACTTTATTTAATGCATCCTGGTGTTATCTTCCACGTATTTTCTTCTAGAATTGTTTATTTTCTTACAGCCATTGCACACTGATATTCAGGTTAAGGTCTACTATGACCCCATCGTCTTTTAAATCAGTCTTGAAACGAACCCATTCATTCCCACTGGCTGTCTGTGTCCTTCTCCCACTCCCTCCCCTGCTTTAAGTGTTCATTTAGCATCCAGATTCACACACAGAAAACACATTGCGCAATGACCGTGGTGTCCTAACCCAGGGCGATCAATGGACTATTCATCTCGCCAACGTCTTGGCCTGAGAAGGAGACTTGAAAGGAAAATAAACAAAGTTGTGAGTTGGTGTAGGTGGAACCCTCCAGATTTCCTTTCCCAGACAGCACAAGAAAATTAGGCCAAATGCCCATAAAAGAGTAGGCACTGACATTCTTTGCTTCCGCAGTTTTCCTGTACATAAGACAGGAAAGCAGTGCTGAGTCCGTCAAGTTTTATACACTAGGTAACAGACGGGCCAAGTCAAAGACCAGAGATTCTCTTTGGGACCAGTGTCCCATCTAGTTATTTTTGGTCATGAGCGGATGATCAAGCTCTAAAGGCAACAAACTTTACAAAGCGGGCACACAAGGACCAAGACCAGTGATGGCCTTGGGGATGCATCAACGCTGCCGGTAGCCCAGAAACCTTCTCATCCCACTTTGGCCCATCTGATGCAGCCTCATCTCTGCTGTGTCACCTCCCCTCCCAAATGTACTTTCCACGGTGAGGACAAATTGTCACTCCTCCTCTAGAGGAGGTCCATGTGCTGAACCTGCCGTTAGTAGCTGGTTGGTCTTCATGAGGAACAAGGCCATATTAGGTACAGGTTTTCTGACCAAGGAGGTGGCACTCGTGCAACTAGCCTTAGCAAGAGGAAGTTCAAGTTGCAGACTGTCCTTGATGTCATCCATTATTATGCACGTGTTTATAAATGGGCATCGACATGGTATATGCTCAACATATACCCTAACAATATTTTTTGGCAAGTGTTTTCTCTTTCAAGATTTTGCTTAATATAACTTGATGCTAGTTCATTTGAGGCATAGAGGTTTGCAACTGATTACCTTTGTGGTTGATTGATCCGTTGTCAACATAAAACGGCATTCTTTGATTCACTCAATACTTCATGCCATGAAATCGCCTTTTCTGATATTATGGTTGCTACCTTGCTTACTTTTAGTTTGTATTTGTTTGAAAAAATTGCCTATAATTTGCTTTAAAAATTTATATTGAAGTATAATGTACATACAGAAATGAGAATGTATAACTTGATCAATTTTCCACTGTGAACGCCCCAGTGTAACCAGCTCCCAGATCAAGAAATGGAACATCAGCAGCATCCCAGATGGTTCCCTCAAGCCCCCTCCCTGTCACAACCTCAACCAAAGATTAAGCTGACTTCTAACACCAAAGATTAGTCTTCCCTGTTTTTGTCCCTTTTATCAATGAAACAATACAGCTTGTACTGTTTTGTGTTTGACTTCTTTCATTCATCATTATGCTTAGATACTCATCCATGTGCTTGCATGTAGAGACAGCTCATTCATTCTCATCGCCGCATAGAAGTCCATTCTATGAATATACCACGATTTATCCATTTTATGGTAATGTACATCTGGATAGTTTCCAGTTTTTGCCAATTGCATAGTGCTGCTCTGAACATTCTTATACCTGTCTTTGGTGCACACATATATACATTTCAGTTTGATGTAAAACTAGATTGGAATGCTGGGTAATTGGATATGCTGATGTTCAGATTTAGTAGATAGTGCCAAATAGTTTTCTAAAGTAGTTGTATCAATTTCTCTCCCCAGAGTGGTGGATTGGAGCTTGAGTTGCTCCACAGCACTTAGTCTTGTCAGTCTTTTTCCTTCTAGTCATTCTAGTGCATGTGAAGTGGTATCTCATTATGGTTTCCACTTGAGTTTCCGTGATATCTAATGATATTAAACACCTTTTTACATGCTTATATACAGTTGAATATCCTCTATGTGAAGTGCCTGTTTGAGGCTTTTGCCCATTTTTCTATTGGGTTGTCTGTCTTTTCCATTTTAATTTGTAGAAACTCTTTATATGTTCTCCACATAAGTCTTTTGAGAATATGCATATTGCAAATATCTTCTCTGTGATTTCCCTTTGCACTCTCATGATGGTGTCTTCTAAGGAACAGATGTTTTTAATTTTAATGGATACAGTTATGTTTTTCCCCTTTATGGTTAGTGTTTTTTGCAACATGTTTAAGAAATATTCTCCTAAGGTTTTTTTTTTTTCATAGCACTTTATTGTTTTGTATTTCACACTTGCCTTTATCATTTTCCTGGAATTATTTTTGTGTATGGTGTGAGGTAGCAGATGAGATTTTTTCCACCCGTATGGTTATCCAATTAACCCAGCACCATTTGTTGAAAAGTCTATGCTTTCCCCACTGCACTGTAGTGTTGCCTTCGTCATGAATCAAGCAACTATATAAGTGTGTTTCTGGATTCTCTGTTCTGTTCCCTGGTCTATTTGTTTATCTATGTGCTGTTACCACACTCTCTTAATTGCCTACAATTTACCTTTAACTTTGGTTTAGGCATATCCCTTATTAGCAGCGTGTAACTGGATTTAGGTTTTCTAAACTCACTCTGAAAATAATTGTCTCTTGAAAAAGGGGTTTCACTAAACCATTTATAGTTATTGTTATAGTTGATATGTTTGGTCCATTTTTTTGTTTTCTGTTTTGATTTATTTCATATTTCCTTTATTTTCTTTGTTTTATCTTATTTTTAAATCACCTAAAAATTAAACAATTTTAACTGTTAAAATAGATAAATTTACAAGTATTAACTTCTTTTCAGTCATATCTTTGGTATCAAGTCTGTTGTAGCTTTCCTTGACTGTTTCTGCCCTTTATAGGTTGGAATCCCTGTGCTTTATAGGTCTAATCGTGTTTTTGGTGCACACATATATACATTTCTATCATTTCTCATTGGCTTCATCATGTTGTCCTTTCTCCTGATCCTTCAAGAGATTTCTCCACCTCAGTGACTTGTCCTAAAGAATCATTTTTCCTCTTGACCATCTTACTGTTAACTTTATTTTTGCTGTTGTAATTTTAGTTTTCTGGTGTGTTAGCTAGTCTCTTAGTCTCTGAGCCAGAAGTCAGACCACAAGGGAGGCAATAAAGCCTATTTCTATCTTTTTTTTAGTATTTGCAGGTTGCTTCTGTGTTGCTAGCAAAGTCTCTGGGCTTTAGTGGTCTCGCGTTTTCTGTCCCTGGTTATGACAATAAATTGACTCTTAATTTTAGTTTTTATGCTGTGAGATTTCATATCATCTGTTAAGTAGGATAGATGTTAGTGAAGTATTGAGAGATTTCCTCTATTGCTAACCAGAACCTCTCCTTCCAACATCGTGTATACTACATCTTTCTAATGTGCTTCTCCAAAAATATATTTTTAAATAATAGTAACAAAAATTATAAACTTAGAGGTTTCATGCTTCAGCAATCTTTCAACCTCAGATCCTCATGAATTCTTTATAAATCATTTGATGCCATTTATTCACCCATTTAATAGCCTCCTTTATGAGCCAGAGTCTTGAATCTTCCACTAGAAGTATGTTCTTGTATAAGTCACTCACCCACTGATGATCTTGGTTTCCTCAATTCAGACGATGAGGTGATGGAATTAAACTGATCTCTAAGATTCCTTACAGTTTGAAATCCTGTGGTTCAGTGAAATGCCGTCCACACTCATGCTTATTTTAAAAATCACACTAAAAATGGTCACAAAACAAAACCAGCTTGCAGAAATCACAGATCTTGGCATTAATAACCTTCCTTCCTAACAATTTCTTTTAGTTGACTTTTGCCCAGAAACTACTGGCATTGTGACAGTGAAGCGTTAGTTCATAATCAAAATATACTTGCTCTGCTTCTTTTTGTTGGTTAGGATGGGAGAGTTAATGCATCCTCACTAGGTACACTTGTTTATAAGACCTTTGAAATTGCTACCTCACAAGGCTTCTGCGGAAACAGCACGTAGCTAACACATCAACCCACACTTTGAGGACCAGCAAGATCCTGCAGGGGGGGTAAGAGGAATCCTTTAAGTTCTCTGAAAAAGATAAAAGATAATAAGGAGACATCAATGACTCTAGAAAAAAATGAAGTTATGACCTGTATCCTCTTTCATGTGCACAAATTTCATATTGTTTTCCTACTATTCTACCTGAGAAGGGAGACATTTCTCTGTAGTGTTTTGTTTGCTTATTTAAACCAAGATTAGTCCTTTTTGTAGAATACCCTCCTAAGAATAATCTATGTCAATTAATCATCACATAAAGCCAGAATATCTAGATATAAATAAAAGAAATTAAATCCCAAGTCTGAATATTCTATCTTCGCACTGCTGAACTTGGGTACTTTGCGACAACTGCATAATTGTTTTTTTTTTCCTCTATTTAACTATTTGGAGCTGTGTGCATGGAACTTGTGTATGGGAATGTGCACAAGATGGCACTGGGATGGCAGAATATCTCTTTCACTGTTTAAATAACTCCCTATAAAATGAAATTGTTTTAAATGTTAAAAGAAATTTTGATAGAGATTTTAAAGTGCTGCCTCCAAACAGTTTTTTGGACTCCACCATAGGAATGATTTCAAAGACATTGGTTCCAGCCTGTAAAACACCATTTTTACCCACAATGAAGCAAAATTTAATCCTCAGGAAAGCAAGGTTAGCACAGGCCTGTGGTATTTTAGTACCGGAGATTCTTGGAAATGACCTGTAAGATTTATAAAAAGGTTGCACCAGTGAATTCAGAGGAAGATGAAATGAAATGCGTCCAACACTCTAGCCAGGATGCAGTCACATTGCATCTTAAATGAGAGGCAGGTGTTGCTCTGGAGCCAGGTGAGACAATGATCATAAAATACACAGGTATCTACTCGCAGGTTGCAGGGCAATGACCATTTACATCAAAGGCGGCATTAGAGTACGCAGCGATCCTCAGCCAGGCTGCTCAGAGACCCATGGTCAGAGTGTTTTTAAAACCAGAAAAGTTGGTGAGGAAAAATTTCAAACAAGAGGCCTCTGTCTTGGAGTTCTTTTAAAAACAAACCAAAATTTAAGGCAATTCAAAAATAACCCCAAAAATGTAGCATCAAAAGAAAAGGAGTATAACACATATTTAAAATCTGTCAGCAAGAGTTGTCACTTTCTAAACAAAAATTGTTGAGTTCTTGCATTAGGAGGAATCTTAGAGATTATCTCGTCCAACCTCTGTGTCACATTCATTTAGGCCACAAATATTTATTCAGCCCTACTATGCACCAGGCAGAAGAGAAAACTGAAGATTAGAGGAATTAAGTGTTTTTTCCAACATCACGCTGAATCTAATAGTCATCTATATAGGTAACAAATTACCCCCAAATTTAGCAGCCTAAAACAACCTATTATCTCAGTTTTTTGTGCATCAGGAATCTGGCACAGCTTAGCTGGGTCCTCTGGTTCAGGGTCTCCTCACAAGGCTGCAATCAAGGCATCAGCTAGGGCTGGTGTCTCACCTGAAAGCTCCCCTGGGGAAGAGTCCCCTTTCCAAGCTTGTTTATGTAGTTGTTGGCAGAATTCAGATCCTTGAGGTTGTTCAATCTAGGACTTCGATTTCTCACTGGTTGTTGCCTGGAGGCTTCGCCTAGTCCCTTGCCACACAGGCCTCTTCAATGTGCAGTTTTCTTCATCAAAACCAGGAAGACAGTAAGTCTGCTAGCAAAATGGAAGTCATAATCTTTTGTAACCTGATCACAAAGTGATGCCCATCGCATTTCCCATATTCAATTGGTCAGAAGCAAGTCACTTGGTCCAGTCAAGGAGAGGAGATTTTATGAGGGCACCCAAGGGAGGGGATTATATAAGGGCATAAATACCAGGAGGTGGGGATCATTGGGGACTATCTTAGAAGTTCACCTAATGTGTTCCTATGCTACAAACAACATACTTTAGGTAAATAACAGAGAACAATGGATTCCTCTTTTCTGAGCCATGTAGAGTGGTATCTGCAGAGAAATCCAGTTGATTTCCATCAATAATTTTTTTTTAGTATTTCACCATTTACTTCGTATTTTGAGCAGGTGGTCAAAAAGTGCTTTCAGTATAGCAGTTATAATCCAAGGAGCCCTGTCTCCTCACTCTGCACTTTAATCCACTTATATTAGAGTGGCCATATAATTTATCATCTGATTCAGCACACTTTGGGAAGTGAAAGGGGATGGTATGACATTAGAAACTACAAGAGTGAACCAGGACCATCCTTGGTAAACCTGGACATATAGCTACTCTACTTGTATCCACAATGGAAGAATAATCCTTCTCCAATTTGAAAACTCAAAGCTTGATTGGTAAGGAAGGAAAGAGAGCCATGGAATCAATCCTGACCCTCAGTGAGGTTGCAGTTCTGCAGCCAGATAACCCTCCCATCCTGCTGGGAGCCTTTTCGTGAAATCAAGGATCTCTAGAAGCCCAAAGAGATTCTTAATGCTCCTGTATTGCCTCCTCTCACTGTCACTTTTCATTCCTTTCTCTATTACTTTAATGAATAAATATGATATGCACCTTGCCTCTTTCATGGCTTTGTGATAGTTCTGTTGTTTTCAGCCCTTTTATTTTATTTCATTTTTAATATTTCCAAATGTAGTTATGCAGGATAGGTGGCCAAGGTTGCCAGTGATTGACATTTGGATGAATCAGTCATTTCTTGATATAACATTGACAACAGATTTTCAATGGAAGATGATAATCCAGTGTTTCATCAAATGCTTATTTAAAAATGAAAATCTGCAAGACCACTGTCTATTAGTTGTCAATTCCTCTTCCTCTTTTAACACTCATGCCATATACTTCCAAGTTAGACACGTAATAGGCATTCATAGAGCTTGATAAATTTATTAAAGGCAGCAAGCATTTGCAAATATTTGTTGAAGCTCATGGAAACACTGCCTGCAAAGCAAGCATTTCTTTGGTAAAAATATTTGTTGAAATGAATACTTTCATTGAAAAACAAAAGCTAGTAAAACATTTACTTCGTTTGAATTGATATACTTACTACTTTAAACAGAGTTCTGAACATGGAAATCATTTCTGTAAGCCCAGGGCATCAGTTAAAACTGAGATCAGACAGAGAAAGATAAATACTGTGTGATCTCACTTATATGTGGAACCTTAAAAAACCTATACCCATAGATACAGAGAACAGATTGGTGGTTGCCAGAGGCGAGGGGTGGGGGGTGGGCAAAGTGGGTGCAAGTGGTCAAAACACACACTTTTGAGGATGTAATGTACAACATGGTGACTATAGTTTAAAAAAAAGGTAAGGTCTAGAACAATATCTCCTGTGAAAGAATTTCCCGTACAGTATATGCATGATTGAGTTGTTCTCTGGTAGCCTTTTAGAGGACAACATACCCTCCATGTCTAAGCTGTCCATCGGGGGGTCTCTTATTGTTTTCTAGCCACTCAAATAAGAGAACCAAGGTAATGTTCATGTTCACAATTCTACCTTCACATCCGCCTGGCCATCTGTGCACTTGTTCTTGAATATATGTATATGTCTACATATATGTATATATGATATGATATGATAAAATATTTCAAACTTTACAAAACGGCCTACAATCAAACCCACATTCTCTGGGGCAACCATTATTAATGATTTCTTATATATCCTCTTAGAATTTTTCTATGTATATGCAAACATATAAACATTTGAATATATGTTTCTTTTTTCTTTTTTTTTACACAAAAGGGAGAATATTATCACATTAAAAAAAATTAACACTATACTTTGAAGGTCTTTCCAAGTGAGTACTTATTTGTTGATCTGCCTCGTTATATCTAGCAATGCCCCAAGCAGTCCACTAGTGGATGTGCCACATTTAATGTAGCCAGCCCTAAACGTTTAGATTGTTTTCTGGTATTAACAACTAGCTGCTGTGAACATCCTTGTCTTTTTATGTGACTGCGATTACATCCATTTGTAAACCCCTAGAAGTAGAATTGCTGGAGCAAAGGGTATACACATTCTTTATTCTGATAAATATTGCCAAAGTGAGTGAGCCTATTTATACTCAAAATATCTCCAAATACACAGCCATCTCACACTTCCATTCACAGAGAATAAACATGTCATTTCCCTACATCTTTAACTAGTGTGTCACCAAACTAGTTCATCATTGCTTATCCCATAGGTGAAAAAGTTCTTTTTTTCTGATTTGATTTTCTTTGATTACGATTATGGTCAAGCATCTTCTAAATATTTGTATTCTAGTTATATTTCATTTTCTGTGAACAGCATGCTTTCAGATTACTTGCTGATTTTTCTATCAGACTGTTGGTTTTCCCTGGTCTGAAATTTGAAAAGTTCCACTAGCTTTGGGTAGAGTTTTTACATAGATATATACCAAATTTATATAGATATATACCAAATCCTGGATCGAGTGTTCTTGGGAACAGTTTAACCACCATAATGTTCTTAAATATGATTTTTATTATCCTTTAGCTGCTATGGCTTTGGGCTTTAAAAAAATACACAAGGCTGGTCTTTTACAGAATGGATTTCAATTTTTAATGTCAGCTCTTAAGAAAGCCTCACTCCCGTCGTTCCCTTAATGATGTGCTCACGCTCCGCATTAGCGAACAGCATTTTGTTTCTATAAAAGCATTAACTCTCTCTGGTCCTGGTTTTCACTGGCTTTCTCTGGATTGCTGTCAAATACTGTGGTAGTAATAAAAGTAATTCTGTGCTTCACTTTGAAGTGTTAAAGTTGAGGGTTACTTGGAGAGGCTGATTTATTTGGCCAATGTGGGAAGGCTTTACGAAGCTGGGGCACATGGGTTTGTCCTGATCTAGCTAATGCAACGCTTCAGGGAGGCTGTGCAAATAGAATATATTTATCCACTCTTTTGATTTATATATTTTCTTAAAGGTCATGATTTACATTCTGGTTCTCTATCTCTCTTTCTGTTGCTTTCTGAGAAATGCAAAACCTGTAGGGAGAAAGAACTGTATTCCAGGATCTGGCTTTGGAGAGATTTTCAAATGTAACTCCCATTAGTATCAATGAAGGCGGGGCTCCCCAGTCCTTCCTACTCTAGCCAAATGCCTGCAGGGTAATGGATTATCTTCCTCTCAGCCGACTCCATGGGAGATATTCTCAATGGTTTATGCATTCTGGCCAGAAAATACTCCCTGTGGACACGAGAGGAGATTTCTTCCTGTGTTCTCCAGCAGAGGTCCGCTGGGATGGAATCTGGCTCACAAAGTGTAAACCCCATGTCCTGTAAAAAGAAGATCAAGGGCAGTGTTGGCACTAAGTGGTTGTTCAAAAGTTTCCAACTGTTCTAACTTTTCAAAAACAGAGAATGTGTTCTTGTTGCTTTAGCCTTAGGGAATACTTGAAGAAGGTGTCTTTAAACACCCACTCAAAATGCCCAGATTTTAGGAGGAGGAAGGAAAACCATAATGAGAACAAAGCTATTGGTTTCACGTTTGAAAAACGTGAAAACCAAAAACAGAAAGGCAGGAAAAAAATAAAATGCAAAATCTTCCAGAGCAGACTTTTATGTTTGTCTGTGCAGAAGGCATTTTCAAACCGAAAGCCAAACAATGGGTGACCAAAAAATTATTTGGGAGCTCAAAGATATTTCCTTGACGTGTAATTGTATTGCGTTAGAGTTTAGGTATCTATAACATCTTTTGTGATGAAGCAAGGGGTGTGCTTAGTAAATGAATAATGTGCTTTTGGAAAATCAGCAAGAAAATCTGAGCGCAATCCAAAGAAACAAAAGAGCTTTCTAAAAAAAATCTTCAGGGTGGAGTTGTTTCTGTGTCTCAAATCCTGGATGGGAACTATTGGAAGATTGATGCCGTTACCCAGCGCGCTTTCAACCAGTGCAGCTTCATCACATAATGTTTTTCTGGTTGCTCCACAGAGTTTAAAGGACAAAAGGTTAGCAAACACTTAAATTACTGGTCACATCAAGCTTTTGTTTTGTGATTCCTAGGCTCCAGGGAGGCCTACAGTTTTGGACTTGAGTTGATAAAAGGCAGATTCAGAGAATTATTTATTTTGCTCTCTTTCCATCTGGGCGTCCACATTAATTGAATGGATTCATTTGGTGCCATTTTCGCTCCCTTTAGAATTTTGGTCATGAAAATTAAGAATCATAACTCTAATATCTCACACAGTCTGTGAGTAATGGCAGGACACTTTATTGCTCTGACCTTTCCAGTTTTCTAAGTTTTGATTTGCTGAGTTCTTTCCTCTTCTTTCTTGCAGTTTACTTATTATAATTATTAATGAGGAAGCAGAAAAATGACCATTCAGTCAAACTTTAGGGAATGGAACATAATAAATGGTCTCTGTCTAGGATCTAACATTTGCCCCTAAATACAATAATTATTAGGTTGCCTGATGATATGCTGAATTTTACAAAGCTCTTATTAGGGAAAGAAAAAGAACATAATAAATCCACTAATGTGGGTAATGACTGGTATGGAAATTGAAAATGGTTCAAAATCAACCTACTGCTTTTTTCCATCTTCTAAATGCCCCCTGGGTCCTAATATTTTTCATCATATAAGTATACTTGCTTTTCTCTCATTTCAATTAGTTCTGCATTGCCAAGAAGCTCCAGAATTATTTGCAATTAAGTGCTATCTGGCCTTACCCAAGCACTGCCGCCAAATTAAACAGAATTTGAAGAAAAATATAACAAACCTGCATTAGTAGATTACTAAAAGCCTTTTGTGTCTTGCTCATTGTTTGTTCCCTGGCACTAAACAACACGAACTGGGAGGCACGCAGTGAGTGGAAGCTCTTAAGTGTTGTCAGTGGGTCCTCAATGATGACTGATGAAGTGTTGAACAGCATGGTTTTCTCCTTGGGCTTTCCCACTTCTTAGACATAAAGGTGATCTTAACTTAAATGTAGGACTTTTTATGTGCTTTGTAGAGAAGCCAAAAGACAGAGTGAATGGGGTGCATGGTGAAGGTTGAGGCAAGGAGAGTATAAAGGAATACTTTCTATTCCATGGTTTAAAGAATATTTGAGATCTGAATCTTCACTATTTGCAGTGCTATTATCTACCTTTCAGGTTGTAGAAAATATTGTGTTTACAAAATATTTTTTGGAATAAATTCCTTGTCATTCACAAATGTAATCATTTGTTGAGGACAAAACTGAAAAAATAGTGGGATTGAAAAGAGACCTTAATGTCACTCCAAATCTCTCTTCCACAGACCTCCTATTGATGTGTGAACATTTTTTAAAGCTTAACTGAAGTCAGAGCAGAGCAGTGGGAAAAAAGTCAGACCCTGAGAAACTGGGACCAAATTCCAGATCTACAAAGCAAAATAAACAACAACAAAAGAAACAACATCAACCAAACAAACAAAAATCCACCAAACTATGAAGTGGAAGAAGAAGTGTGTGGAAGACGTAAACTATGAAGAGAAGGAAGTTGCTCAGCCTAATAAAGATTAGCTATTGGAAAACAAGAGCAAGCATCATACTGAATAGCGCAACATTAGAAGTATTCCTTTTAAAATTGGAAAAAAGAAAAAGATGTCCGTTATTACCATATAACTCAACACTATATTAGAGAGTTTGCCAATGTAATAGGACAAAACAAAGAGATTAGAAGTATAAATGGAATAAGAGGAAGAAACAAAACTAGTGCTGTTTACAGATACGATTGTTATTATGGGCTGAATGGTGTCCCCCCAAATTTATGTATTGAAGACCTAACCCTCAGCATGTAATTGTATTTAGAGATAAGGTCTTTAAAGAAGTAAGTTAAAATGAGGTTTTTAGGGTGGGCCCTAATTCAATATGACTGGTCCTTATAAGAACAGGAAATTTGGGCACACAGAGGTACCAGAAACATGTGCAGACACAGGGGTGACCCCGAGAGAACACGGTGAGAAGGTGGCTATCTGCAAGCGGGGAAGCGAGGTCTCCAAAGGGACCAAGCCTGCTGACACCTTGATCTCAGACTTCGAACCTCCAGAACTGTAAGAGAATAAATCTCTGCTGTTTAAGCCACCCAGTCTGTGGTAACTGTTATCACAGACCTAGCAAACTAACACAAATATCTACTTAAAAATGCAAGTAAATCAAATAAGATCAATCAAGTGGCCAGATAATGACCAACATATAAAAATCAATTGCGCTTTTCTGCACTGTTGCCCTGGGGGAGAAAAGATCCCATTCAAAATACCAACTTAGTGTCGGCCCTGTGGCTTAGTGGTTAAGTGCACACGCTCCGCTGCTGGCGGCCTGGGGTTCGGATCCCGGGCTTGGATCCTGGGCGCACACCGCTTCTCTGGCCATGCTGAGGCCGCGTCCCATATACACAACTAGACGGATGTGCAGCTATGACATACAACTATCTACTGGGGCTTTGGGGGGAAAAAATAAATAAATAAAATCTTAAAAAAAAAAAATACCAACTTAAAACACAAAATAAACACCGAGACCAAAAATGTGCAAGACTTTAAAAAAGAAAACTATAAAATTTTACTGAAAGACGTTAAACAAACAAAAATGCACCATGTTCTTGCATAGGAAAAGTCAATTGTAAAAATGACAATTCTGTCCCCAAATTAATAAAAAAATTCAGTGCAATTCCAATGAAAGTCCGATCAGGATATTTTTATAAGGCATAGTAGGAAGATTATAAAAATTTGAAAGAGAAAACATGAAGGAATTGATAAGCAATTTTTGAAAAATTAGAATAAAAAGGAGAATACTTTCCTATTGGCTGTCAACGTACCATGAAGATGTAGTAATTAAATCAATGAGTATTTGTTTAGAACTAGATCAGTGGAGCAGAATAGAAAGCATGCATGTGTACATAGGAATTTTTAAAATTATAGTGTTTCAAATGAATAGAGAAATTATTGAATAAATGCTGTTGAGATAATTGACTTGCCATTTGGAAAATAGTAAAGCTAAACTCTCACTTGACAGCATGAACTTAAATAGATTCCAGATGGCTTAAAATGTTAAATATTGAAAACAAACCCAAAGAACTACCAGAAGAAAATACAGGAGATATTTTTCACTATAATTTTAAGAGAGGAAAGGCTTTAATAAACAAGATACAAAACTCAGATCCTTATAAAATGAAACACAATAGAAAACTTCTGTGTGATAGCATAAATAAAACAAAAAATTATGCCACAACCTGGGAGGAAATATTTATATAATATGTAGTAGACAAAAGATTAATATTCAAAATTTATAAAGCAAGCCTACTAACTACTAAGAAATGATCAAGAAGCCATCAGAATAATGAACACAGGAAACAGTTAATTCACACCAGAAGTACTATAAATGGTCAATAAATAGGAACTCTGAGCCTCTTTAGTAGTCAAGTAAAACAATGAAATATCAAATTCTATCCATCATTGGTAAAAATTGAAAGGATTTATACATCAAGAATTGGCAAACATGAAGAAAATAATACTGAGGAAGACTTTTTGGAAGGCAATGTGGCAATATCTGTCAAAATTAAAAATTCATTATATGCTTTAACTTGGGAGTACCCTTCTAGTAGTCTAGCCTAGAGAAATAGTCACACGTGCACAAAGATGAGTGTTCACCAGAGTGGTTTATGTAACTGCAAAAAGTTGGTGTATTAGTTTGCTCATGCTGCCATAATGAAGTACAACAGACTGGGTGATTTATTTCCTCACAGTTCTGGAGGTTATAAGTCCAAGATCAAGGTGTTGTGTGGCAAGATTGGTTTCTTCCAAGACCTCTCCCCTCGTAGATGACCATCTTCTTTCCGTGTCATTATGTGGTCTATCCTCTGTGTGTGTGTGTCCAATCTCCTCTTCTTAAAAGGACATCAATCATATTGGGTTGGACCCCACCCTAATGACCTTATTTAACCTTAATTATCTCTTTAAAGACCTATCTCCAAATATAGTCACATTCTAAGGTATTGGGGGTTAGGACTTCAACATGGGAATTTTGAGGAGACACAACTGAGCCATAATAGTTGGGAATACTCTAAATGCAAAATAGGAAAGTTGTTGTAGTAACTCAGGCTATGGAAGAGTATACAGTCATTAATAAGAATGAGGTAGACCTATGAAAGATTTTCAAAACGTTGTTAAGTGAAAAAAGAGTCACAGTGTATAAGTGTGTAGCATGATTCCATTAATGTATAAAGAAGAAAGAGAAATTGATATGGGTACATACCAATATATATTTTTAGAGAGAGAGAGAGAGAATTGCAAGAGTATACACCAAAAGTATGCTTTTGCTTCTGGGAAAGGAGTGGAAATTGGGCTAGGATAGCAGATAAAGAGTAGGGTAGCAGATAAAGGATGAATTTTATGTTTTGCTCTGTATGCTTCCATTTGAATATTTTACAATGGGAATGAATTTTTAAATTACTTAAATAACCAAATAAATAACAAAATAAAGTGACACATACACTACACAAAAAGAAATTTTGAGTTTTGATTTGAGCAAAACCGAATTTGTAACTGTTGGGTGTTTTCAAAATTCTACTCTCTGACAGAGTCCAGAGCAGCCCTAATTCAATTTCTTCCCTCTCCTGCTGTTTGCTTCCATGCAGAATGTGAATTGATGCTCAAATCAACTGGCATAGTGATGTTAAAGTATAAAACTCAAAGGAGGAGCTAGAGAAAATGCCTTCCAGCTTTTTCTAAGGCAGCGTCACTGAAGCAGGTGGTGGAAGACAGGTAGTGCTGGCAGGGCAAGCCTGTGATGAGAGAGGAGGAATTGCTGTCTTTCTGGCTCCTCTCCCTCTCCCCCTGTCCTGGGATCCCAGGACCTGTCAGTGGGGAGATTGGAGCAGCAGCTGGCCCTGAAGCTAAATCTTCAGAATTGGCTGGAGATTAAGCCCCACTTGTCTGGAAGCTCTGAACTGGTGCTTGGCAGAAATTATGGGAACCCTAGACTGGCAAAACTTCAATCCTTATGCCCCACAGCCTGAATATGTGCTGTCACCCTCCAAAAAACTTAGATCCAAATATAACACTCAGTCTTTATCAGACATGCCATTGTTTAAATAAGAGCAGAAATAAATGATTGGTTTGTTCAATCGAGCGTGGCTTTTAAGGCAACTGCCTATTCAGCTAAAATTTATATTTTTTAAATTCCAAACAGTTTTCTGCCCATAGAAACTGCCACAGGGAGGAGTATGGTTGGGAAGGAAAGTTACAAGCGTCAACATAACATGAAGATTCTCAGAAGGTAAACAAATCAATTTGCAACCCAATATTTTAAATAATGTGTCATGGGGGAAAATCGCTCAGGACTGTGGAGCTGTGTAGAGGAGGTGGGATTTGAACTGTGAGTTCTGGGGCATGGTGGGCTGGGGAGATGGTGCAGTGACAGGGAGTTGTGGTGTAATAATCAGGAAGAGGGAGGTTGTTCCTGGCATAAGGGAAGCTGAAGTGAAGACTTGGGGTGTGAGAGTGCGGCCAGCGAGAAGGATGTGCGCACAGGGAGATGGAAGGTGTTGTTTGGGGAGGAGTGAGGTTGCTGATAGAAAGCATTTTAGTCTTTCATGTGGCCTAGGCTGATTTGCTAATATTTCTGTCCCTTTGTCTCCATATGAAAGTATCGTAGGTAACACTGGCTGCTTACCTTAAAAGCATTATGAGAATTAATGAATTCAATTTCTAGTGCACTGTGAAATATCAATACCTTTATTTACAATTACCAATCTTTTTATTTTATGGTTATTGTTAGAATGTCTCCTCATTTCATAGAGCAATAGAACAGCCACCAACTGTATAGAGTCACAGGGGGTACAATCTGCTTTCCCATTTGCCCAGGATGGAGCCTAGCTTGGATGAAGTGCCACAGAGTAAGAGGAGGGGCCTTCAGAAACTGATGACGTGGGAGAACTAATCCAAATTTGCTCATTTTCTTCCTTCTGTCAAAATAACTTGCAATAGAAATAAAAATATGTGCTAAAAATAAGAATTCCTTAGCTTTACTCTGATATAATCTCATTCAGTGTCCCTCTGTATTCACACCCATTCAGAGCAGCATTTATGAGGAATGCAGAACATTAATTGGACTGGAACATCCTTACCTAGTAAACAGCAGACACTACCAAATAGTAATAAGATGCATCTGACCCTGGGTCACCTTTCTTCCTTTTAAAAGAAACTTTTATTTATTGAAGTATAACATAACATACATTTCTTCCTCACCCCCTTCAGTGTGATAATGTTTCTCATTTATGATGCAGGTAACTCAATTTGTTATGTTTTTATTCCATTTTCAGTTCCCCTCACAACTGGTTGGTCTGAGTTGTTTATTTTCTGGATATGTGTAACATTACTATGGTTCTAGGTGTGAGATGGATGCAAAAGACGCACCCAGAGAAGCGCTGCTCCCTCCTCATCCCTCCTCCTCTTTTCCATTCTTCTCTTCTATCTCTCTCTTTCCATCTACACCCTATAGTTACTGGTTTATCTTTCAGTATTTCTTTTGCATAAATGAACAGAAATGTCTGTGTTCTTCTGTTCCTTCTCTTCTACATGACAGGTAGCGTAGTATAGAGACCCTTTTTCACTTTGCTTTGTGCACTTAGCACTATATCTCGGAAATCACTCCACATCAGGTAATAGAGATCATCCTCTTTTTTCACAGCTACATAGTATTCCATTGCATGGAAGTACCACAGGTTACCCAAACACTTTCCAAAGTATGACATTTAGGTTGTTTCTAATCTATTGCAATTTCATGCAATGCTACAATGAATAACTCTGCATATACATTTTTGTATTGTTAGAGGCGTGTTTTTAGTGTAGATTCCTAGAAGTGGTATTACTGGTGCAAAAGGTAAGTTCAAGTGTAGTTTTATTGGGTATTTCCTAATTTCCGTCCAGGAGGATTGCACCAATTTGTATTCTCTCCAGCAATGTATGAGAGTGCCTGTTTCCCCAAACCTTGCCAACAAAATGTGTTGCCATATTTTTAAATTTTTGCCAATCAGTTGTTGAGAGATGGTATTGTTTTAATTCTCATTTCGCTAATTATGAGTGAGTATGCACAGTTTTTCACGTTATAGGGCCATTTAATATGTTTTTGTGAATTGTCTATTCATATCTTTTTCCATTTTTCTGTTAAATTTTTATCCCCTCTATCCTCAATTTTTAAGCATTCTTTATATATTAGGGATATTAGCCCTTTTTCTGTGGCATGTGTTGCAAATATATTCTCCCGGTTTGTCAGTTGTCTTTTGGCTTTTTTAAAATGATATTTTGTTTGTTTTTGTGATGCAAAACCTTTGCATTTTTTATTAGTCAAATTTATCTTCCATCTCTTCTTGTATTGCCTCTGGATTTTGAGTCATAGTTAGGAAGACTTTCCTATATTAATGTTAAAGAAAAATATAGCCATATAAACTTCTAGTACTTTAGGTTTCATTTATTTTCCTTTATGTCCCTGAGCCATTTGGAGTTTATTCTTATGTACAATGTGAAATATGGACTTAATTTTATCTTTTGCCAAACGGCTACTCAGTTGTCCAACATCACTTATTTTAAAAGTCCATCTTTACTCCAGTGGTTTCAAATGCCACCCTTATCATATACTAAATTTTCATATGTATTTGAGTCTATTTATAGATTTTCTATTCTATTCTACTGGCCATATGCCAGGATCACACTGTTTTAATTACGGAGACTTTATAGTATGTTTTAGTCTCTGCTAGTCCCCCTTCATAAATATTCTTTTTAAATGTTTCCTGACTATTCCTGCATGTTTGTTTTTCCATATAA
The DNA here is from genome assembly GCF_020826845.1 of Diceros bicornis minor. Classification (NCBI taxonomy): domain Eukaryota; kingdom Metazoa; phylum Chordata; class Mammalia; order Perissodactyla; family Rhinocerotidae; genus Diceros; species Diceros bicornis. The sequence continues at coordinate 53,538,647 of NC_080742.1, read as the reverse complement.
ACTTCGGTATCAACTTAACTCCATAAAATAGTTTGTTGGTATTTTTATTGGGATCGCATTGCATGTGTAAATTAGGGAAAACTCACATCTTTATTGTGTTGAGCTATTCTGTCCAAGGACAGAAGATGTCTTTCTCTTTGTTTAAATCTAATTTTTTAAACTTTCAAGAGTTTATTAAGATTGACCTTGTATAGATTTTACACATTTATTATTAAATTTATTTGTATTTTAGCTTTTTTAATGCTATTACAAATGAAGTTTTCTCTACTATTATGTCTTCTAACTTTTCATTGTTTGTGTATATGAAAGCTGTTGATTTTTTAATGTTAATTTTATATCCTGCTACCTTACTGAATTGTTTTATTGTTTGAATTAGTTTCGTCATTGATTTTATGGGGTTTTGCTAGTATGCTATTATATTGTCTCCAAACAGATCATTTTACTTCATCTTTACTAATTCTTATACCTCTGATTTCTCTTGTCTGATTACATTGGCTAACAACTGTAGTACCATGTTGAATAGGAGACGAGATTGTGATAATCCTTGCCTTGTTCCTTATCTTAGTGAAAATGCCTGCTAATATTTTAACAAGTATGAAAAATCATGGACATTGAATATAAAAAATTGTAGAGAACCTGGCTAGTGTTATTTTCCTGAACTTCGATGTGAATTTTCTTTTGGCAAGCATATAGCATGTGAAAAAACCACCTTGATCCAGTTGAAGACTGTCTATTTCTCTTTTTCCGTTACTTTTAAGGTGGATCACTTTCAGAGCTTTCAGCTAAAAATCATTGGAGACTCCTTTTTGTAGACTCTGCTCCAATTTTGTCTAGTTAGCAGATACTTTTGGTTTAGTTTCACAAATCTCACCCTGCACATATACATCTTAGGAGTCAGCAAATACCTCGAGGGGAAACCAATACAGACCATTGGGCTCTTCTCAATGCGCTTTTCTTCTTGCCAGGATCTTAGCACCTCAAGTCTTGGTTTCTTTGGATACTCTCTGAAAGTTTCAAACAGCTGGATTTTTTCTTCTTTGTATTTTATCCAACTTTGATGGTTGTTCTCAGCAGCAGGGATAGTCTGATACCAGGTACACCATTGAACTGGAAGGAGAAGTCACCTTCAGATCATCTGTCTTTTTTTTTTCTTTTTAAAGAGTCACTCTGAGCTAACATCTGTTGCTAATCTTCCTCTTTTTTTTCCCTCTCCAAGGCCCCAGTGCATAGTTGTATATCATAGTTGTAAGTTCTTCTAGTTCTTCTATGTGAGCCGCCACCACCGCATGGCTACTGACAGCTGGGTGGTGTGGTTCTGCAATTGAGAACCAAACCCAAAACAATGAGACTGCCGAACTTTAACCACTAGGCTATCAGGGCTGGCTCTAGGTCATCTTTCTTAAAGTGAATATTACTCTGGTGAACTTTGAAGGCCCAGTCAGTCTAAATTTTGAAGATAACTGGGTACTCACATTGGGAATTCATGCATTTTTTAACTCAAACTTATTACTGCACTGTCATGCAAAAAATCCCATGCATGTCATTTATATTGGAAATCCTATTAGTTATGTTCTAGTGGATTTTAGTTTCAGCAGATTCAGGTTAGAAGTTATGGTACATCTTCCCTGGGTTATAATATTCAGACTAGAAAACTTAGGTATTTTTACTCTACTCTCCTTCACTTCTCTTATTAGGTCAGTCTTAAAGATCTATTTGTTTTACCTCTTCAATGACTCTTTTCTATCCTTTACTTTCCATTCTCAATGATAATGCCGGGATTCAGACCCTGTCATCCTTTCCCTGGACTATTGCAGTGGCCAACTATCTGGATTCTAGCCTCTCATTTTACCCACCTACCTCCCCTCTAATCTACCTTGTATGCTGCTATCAGAGGTGCTCAACCTAATATACAGCTCAGAGGATGAAAATCAGCTCCTCAGAAACCTCTCCACTGCTTAATGAGTAAAGTTTGAACTTGCGAGTGAAGCCTTCATTATCTGATGTCATGTTATGTTCTCCTCCACAACCTCTCCTATTCTTATTTCATGAATCTCTGACCCAGTCATTCTGTGCTTGAACATGACACACAATAGCTCACCTTCATACTTTGTGTCATGTTGTTTTCTCTGATGAAACCGTTCTTTTAAAATCTTTTCAAATTTTTGAAATCCTGCTCATCCTTAAAAACCCGGCTGAAGTGCTATCACCTCCTTGAAACCTTCTCTATTCCTTCAAATCAGAATTAATCATTTCCTCCTTGGTATTCTGTAGCATTGCTTGTAACAATATTTAGCATTTACCTTATGTAATATAAAGAGTTAACATACGTTGAGTGCATACTATATGCTAGAGAGGGAGTTATGCTCTTGAAAAACATATCTCCTTTGCCCTCTAAATTCAATGAGAAATGGACTCTTGCTATATCCATGTCATTTGAGGTGCAGAACTATCTGATAAATTAACAGCTACTATCCCAGCACCTTCTATAAAGTAGACTCTTGTTAAATCAGTTTTTCTGAAACAAAGAAGCTCTTTATTGGATGACCACTCATTGGCCTGGAAGTCTTATTATTAACAAGAGGTCAATTCCTCCCTTCAGGAAAGTAAGTCAGGTAGCATTTATTAGACATTTATCATGTGAACACTTGTATGTTTCATATAATCTTTAACACAGGTTCTATTATGTTTCCCATTTTACATTTGAAGAAACTGAGGTTTTAAGGAAGTTAAGCAACCTGCTTGTGATCACATTAACTAGGGTCGAGCCAAACTGGAATTCATGGTTTTCTGTCTCCAGAGCTAGAGCACTTAACTATTATGCTATAAGGTCCTAAAGAGCTAATGATAATTGGAATTTGTTCCAGATTTGATATCTCAGACTACCTGTTACAGACCGCTATTTATCTCTTTAAATTCATCCTCCTTTTCCTCCTGGGAACATGGCTTCCCAGCTGGAGACTAAATTTCCCAGCCTCCTTTGCAGTTAGGAATAGCTATATGGCTAAGTTTTTTGCCAATGAAATGTAAGCTTCAGTGATGTGAGCAATTTCCACCTCATTTGTCTGAAAGACAATTGTTTGCCTTCTATTTCCTCTCTTTCCCTTTCCCAAGGGTTTAAAACCAGGCAAAGCAATAACCTAATTTTGATCATTTAGACAGAGATAACGTTTTAAGGATGGCACAGCAGCAAGATGAAATTAATCTAAGTCCCTTAATGGTTTTGTGGAGCAGAGCTGCCCCACTACCTATTTATGTGAGAAAGAAATAAAATCCAGTCTTATTTAAGCCACTGTATTTGAGAGGAGGAGGTCTCTTTGTTACAGCAGCTTAGCCAATGTTCCTCTAACTAATACACCATCTATTTCAAATTAATGCTATGCATGCTTTTCTGAAGACAATTTGAAGCTTCTCATCACCAGATTCTCAGAGTAGGGGACAGATATGGGCTAAGCAGGTACTTAGAAATGCATCAGTAACAAACCAAGCATCAATGAAAAAATTACAATACTAATGACACAGTTGAAACATTTTTCATCATGCTTTATGATTCCCAGTTAGAATCTCTTTCCATTGTAAACTTCATTTCTGCAACCAATATACTATAATTTATATTAGCTTACAATCCAGCCACAGAATGTTAATATTTTCTTAAGATAATATGGAGCAAGCCCTGAGAATTTAATGAAATAACCAGCTGGGTGACACTGAATATATTCTTCTCAGTTCTCTGGATGCACAGAGCAGGGAAGAAAACAGCTCCATCAGGGGAATAAAAAAGGGAAGACACCTGGCCAGATGATAATGAGAACCACACCAGCCTGGAGAAGGCAGAATAGGCTCCAGAGGACTGTTCAAATACCGAAGTGTCAGAATATGAAAACTGTCCAAGGGAAAAATCATATTTATCCTATACATGTCACGAGCCAAGATGGGGCCTGGTTTGAAAAGCTGAAGAGATTTAGGTCAGAAAAAAAAAAAGAAGGGTTAAGGATAAGAGAATGAAAGGGTGAGAACAAGAAGAAAAGGTAGCAGGAAAGAAAAGAAGGAAGGAAAGAAGGAGGGAGGGAGGGAGGGAGAAAGGAAGGAAAAGGGATGTATGGAGAGAAACAAAAACCAAGATACACAAACTGTATACATAGGTTAGTTCATGTTTCTCCCTTAGAGGCCGTAAAACCTTCCTGTGCGCCTCCCTCTGCAGATGTGTGACACGCCCAAAGGAAATCCGTGTGGGGGTTCAATGACACAAGAATCACACCTCATCTCAAGGCCCTCCAGCTTCTGGCAAGGCTTTTTGTGAACTTTACACTTAGGCAGAGTTTCATCTCTTAAGCAGGCACCTCCCTTGTATAAGTAGGAAAAAGAGCCAGAGGCAACAAAGAAGCATCTTTGCTCCAAGATCTAACTTCTTTGGGGTTTTTATATTTTCCAATGGTACACTTGCCATGTCACCATATATCCTCATGGAGGTTAAACTTAGGAGATCTAAGGACTCCCACAGCAAGTTTGCTTCTTAGGACATCAAGGAGAGCAGATGGACAGGGATATCCACAGACCTCCCAATGAAGGAGAAGGCCTGGGGTCTACCGTGGGTTGGAGCATGGGGGACCAGGGCTTCAGTGGTCTCCAGACGTACTCTAGTCTCCTAGTGAACTCCATCTTTACAATCTTTTCTCCTTCCTGGAAAACTCAGTCCTTTCACTTTTTGTACATTTTTTTTTCCTGGAAGACTTCAGCCAGTGGTCCCAGGTATTGGAATTTTTAGCTATAATAGATCTTAATTATAAATTTGCAATAATTTATATAGATTGTCCAGAAATAGAAATATAAATTTATATAGCCCAAGATTTACTGGAAGGATATTCTTTTCTGTCTGAAGTCTAATATGAACTCATATTTCACAGCTAAATGTTTTCTGGTATGAATCATTTAGGGGTGTTGGTGAGTTTGTCCCTTTAAAAGCATCATTGATAAAATGTTAAAGAGATAGATTTAAACATTTTTTCACAGACTGACCTCAAGAGGTTGTCTGGAGGACTGTGAAGGATAGTAAAATAATATATTACTTAAGTTATTAGAAGGGAGAAAAGATATAATTAAAAATTAAACCAAAAGATGGCAAAAAAAGAATAAATAAAAAGGATAAATAACAAGTGGGACATGTAGAAAACAAATGGCAAGATGGCAGATTCAAACTCAAATATATTGGTAATTATATTAAATATAAATGGATTTAAAATCTAGATAAAAGACAAACCTTGTTAATGAATAATAAAACAAAACCCAAATATATGTTACTTACAAAAGACTCACCTTAAATATAAAGGATATAGAAATATTGAAAATCAAAGGATGGAAAAGGATATAGAATGCACACATTAAAATAACGAAAGCTAATGTAGCTATCTTGCTATGAGACAAATTGAACTTCAACACAAGAAATATTACTAGAGGTAAAGACGGATATTTTATAAACATAAAAGATATAACAATTGTGAATTTGTATATAATAAATAACATAGTCTCACACTGTATAGAGGAAACACTGACAGAACTAAAAATAGAAATAACCATATGCACAATCATAGTTGTACTTCCCTCTCAGTAACTGATAGAATAAATAGATAAAAATTCAATAAATACATAGGAGATTCAAAAAGTAGGAGTAACTTCACCAAATTTACATGTAAAGAACACTGTACCCAGCACCTATAGAATAAACATTCTTTTCCAATGCACGTGGAACATTACCAAAAGAAACCGTATACTTGGCTATAAATCAAGTCTCAACAGATCTCAAAGGATGGAGATAGGTTATCTGAATACAATGGAATTAAACTTGAAATCAATAATAATAAAGAACCACTATGGGAAAATCTCCAAATGTTTGGAAATTAAGCAATTCATGTCTGAATAACCCGTAGGTAAAGAAGCAATTAAAATGAAAAACTAAAAATAATAAATTGAACTAAATTACAATGAAAATATAACATAATAAAACCTATGGGATGCAGCTAAGGTTGTGTTTAGAGGGATTGTATAGTTTAAAATCTGTGTATTAGAAAAGAAAGCTAAAGATGAACATTCTAAGCATTCATCTCAAGTAGCCAATTAATCCAAAGACAATGGAAGGAAATAATAAAGATAAAAGCAGAACTAATATAATAAAAGATAAATATATACACCTAGAGAAAAGCCAACAAGACCTAAAGGTGGTTTGTCAAAAAGACCAACCCCTTCCACAGGTAAACCCCTATGGGTCACCTTCCGTAGGTAAACCATCAAGAAACCAAAAGAAGTGAGAGATTACCAAAATCAGGAATGAAGAAGGGGTAGTTCTACAGAAAACCTCAAGTGTTTAAGGAAGAAATATACCAATTTTATATAAATTCCTCCAGAGAATTGAAAAAGAGGGAATAATTTCCAACTCATTTTAGGAGGTCAGCAAACCTTGATAACAAAACCTGAAAAAGAACATTATAAGGGAAGAAAATCATAAGCTCATCTCTCTTATAAACATAGATTTTGAAAATCTCCAACAAAATATTAGAAAATGAATCCAAGAAGACATAGAAAGGATGATCCTTTATGACTGCTTTGCATTTCTTTCAGAAATTCAAAGCTGGTTTAATATTTGAAAATCTATGTAATTCATCACATTATCAGAATAAAGAACACCCAAATGATCATCTCAATAGCTGTGGAAAAAGTATTAGATAGGATAAACCCCCATTTGTGATAAAAAGTCTTAGCAAATTAGGAATTGAAGGGAATTTAAAAAATTTTATCAAATTTTGGAGAGTATCGTCAAAAAAACCCCTCCACTTCTTAGTGTGGAAACATTGAAAACTTTCGCTGTTAGATCGCAAATGAGACAAGGACATCTGCTGTCATTGCTTCTGTTCAATATTGTCCTGGGAGGTCCAACCATGAAACAACGCAAAGACTCCCAGGGCACTCAGAAGTAGCCGAACTTCAGGGAAGGGTTAGCCTTTGAAGGGTAGAATCCCAAATCAAGCGGCTTATTCGCAGAGAAGTCTGTGGTCTCAGAAGAGTTGTGCTGACAGGCATGAGGAGGAGCCTTACGGTGTCTCTGATACTATCTAGGATTGACAAGAAGCCATTCTCCTGAATGGCCAGGAGAGAGAAGGAGAGAAGAGCCTATTTCAGAGAGCTGAAATCACTCTGGAAGGACCTGAGAGAGGCACGCAAGTATTAAAGAATCATTATTCACAGTATTAATCTTTCTCCAAATTTTAAGAAGTATTTCTGTTTGTTCTGCTAGATTTCCAGGCCTTTGTTGTACTCCACAGAGCAAAGAGTGAGCAGAACAAAGTGACAGAAAGGGCTCAATGAGCATTTGTAAGAGGGGTAATGTGCAACCTGGGGATGGTGAGGGGAAGCAAGGACATTGGTGGTTGGATGAGGGTAAGAGAGAGGAAATGTGAAAGGGGACCCAAGGCTGACTTTGTTTTTGGTCAGGATAGAGCAGAGAGATTTGGGAAGTAGCCAAGGTGAGCAGAATCTGCAGGGGATAGATAAGTAAAGGGGATTCTTTGGAAGAAAACTCCAGTGAAGACCTATTATACATTACTTTTCAAGGTTTTCCAAAGTATTTTTGGGGGGGAGGGCATAAATGCCCAGTTTTATTGGAGCCACCTATAGAAGATCCTCTAATTAGGGTTGCCAAATAAAATACAGGATGCCCAGTTAAATTTAAATTTTAGATAAACAACGAACACTTTTTTTTAGTATTAGTATTTCCTGAATCTTGCATGGGACATATTTATACTAAAAGAACTCTTTCATTGTTTATATGCAATTTATTTAACTGGGCATCCTATATTTTTATTTGATAAATCTTGCAACCCTATTAATATAAGAATTATAAAAGACATAGAAGAATTTTTATTACAGCATCACCATCATTTATCCATTGCAGTGTTTATTTGCATTTTGGTATATGTAAAAACAGAGTAAAAATTCAAAAATTACACATTTTCTCTTGATAAAATTTTCTTCTAATTCACTATGGTCAATGTGCTTCTAGATTATACAGTTTGTGTTGCTAACACACCACTGAGTGAAGAGATTTTTCTAGGTTGCAGGGCACCCAGAGAAATGTGATCTGAAAGGAGGTTTTACAAGTGGAGAGGGAGGAGAGTTTATAGGAGCTTCAGGACCCTGAGTGGTAGGGAAGAGAGGAAGATGGGAAGCTGAGAGCACCCAACACAAGCTTTAGAGAATGGATTCTGAGCAACTCTTAATTTGTAACCATAGCAAAAATCAGATGTCCTTTTACTGTTTTTTCTCCAGCTGAAGCTCATCAATTGTTATTTTTTCCACCTCAGCACACACTAAAAGTGCTATTCTATAGCCAAAATTACTGAAAAATCATCTTCCTATCATTTTAACACTTATGGAAAAGGCTTCTTGATATTAGTTTCAATTCTGCTCTCTTTTCATTACATTATTTTCTTGCCTGAATATGTTTCCTGCCTGTATTTCATTTTTCTTATTTCTGTCCATTTTCTCCTTTCTAAGCAATTGATTCTTGCTCTTGAACCATGAACCTGTTCTCTCTAGTAGGTGATATTTAAATGTATATTACCAATTCTTTGCAACTTTACTATTTCTTTGTAAACCAATTTTCAAAGTTCTTTAAAATATACATTTATATAGGTACACATTTAACAAGTCCAAGGCTACTTTTTATGCGTTCTACCCTTTACTAGACTGAATTATGAGTACTGTGCATACTACCTTATCTCTTTCTGCACCTTCATAGAGAATATAAAACTCCATTCACAAACATGTCTTACAATACATCCTGGGCACCACATTTAAAAGACTGTTCAATTTGTATGACTGTATCTCCAGTGAGGAAGTCCAAATAAACAGCTTAAGGAGTCAATGTCACCACTGAAAAGAATTTATTCAACATTCACTGGATGGAAAATGCTCAAAAGATTTGTGCTGTTTATATAGAATGAGTTATAAAATGTGTGGTCCAGAGAGAGCAAAGAGAGTTTATAGCAGAGCCTCTAAGACCCCCCTGAGGAAGCTTCGAGTTCATCCAGTCACCTTCTCTTAGCTTTATAAACACGAAGCCCTGTATAAATAACTCTGAAGAAATGCAAAGACATGTTGCATTAGAGCTACTTGAGAATAAGCACAAAAGAAACATTTTAATGTGGCTTTATTTTCTAAGGGGACAGAAAGAGTTGATCTTTTTTGCAACATATCTCAGCTGATGCCTTAAAGCAAAAACAGAAAAGTAAAGTCAAATGTCACAACCTTCATCTGAGTCACTGAGAAGTCTGAATTACTTATGTTTAAAGCAGTAGCTGGGTTACCTGAAAATGGAGTATATACATCAGCTGGAATAACTAACATGCCTTTCCAATAACAGCAATCTTAGTCTAGCCTTAAGGAGCAGAAGCCAGATAACAGATATTATTTTTAAGTAAAAAATGGGCTAAAATCTTTAATATCTTTTCTCTTATTCTCTTAATTAGAATGTTTGAAGCTTATTCTTTCCCTCAAAGTCTAGTTGTAACCCAGTTACCAGGAGGCCCTACCAGATATCAAGACTTATTACAAAGTCAGAGTACAGTCATGCATCCCTTAACTATGGGGATATGTTCTGATAAATGCATCCTTAGGTGATTTTGTCATTGTGTGAACATCACAGGGTATACTTACACAAAACTAGATGGTATAACCTACTACACACCTAGGCTACATGGTACTAATCTTGTGGAACCACCATGGTATATGTGGTCTGTCATTGACTGAAATGTCATCATTATTCAGCACACGACTGTAGTTGAGATGGTACATTTAGGTGCAGGGAAAGACATATTGATCAATGCAACAGAGCAGAGGGCCCAGCAATGTCCATACATGAGGCAACCTTGCTACTTGGAAGAGGTGGCCTTGCAGATGACTAAGGAGGTGGATGGACGAGGGAGTCACTATCAATAAATATGTTGAGATAATGGCTTTTCCACATGGAAAAAAATTCAATTGGATCCCTACCTCACACCATAGGCAAAAAAAAAAAAAATCCCCAATAGATTAAAAATTTAAATGTTTAGGGGCCTGCCTGGTGGCACAAGCGGTTAAGTGCGCACACTCTGCTGTGGCGGCCCGGGGTTCGCTGGTTCGGATCCCGGGCGTGCACCGACGCACCGCTTGGCAAGCCATGCTGTGGCGGTGTCCCATATAAAGTGAAGGAAGATGGGCATGAATGTTAGCCCAGGGTCAGTCTTCCTCAGCAAAAAGAGGAGGATTGGCAGACGTTAGCTCAGGGCTGATCTTCCTCACACACACACACAAAAATTTAAATGTTTAAAGCAAAACTTTAAGACTTTTAGAAGACAAATGAAGAGAATATTTTTATGAACTTGGGGCCGGGATAGATGCCTTAAAGAAGACACAATGAAAAGACTGATACATTTGACTTCCTCAAAGCTGACAATTTCTGTTTCTTAAGACATCATGAAAGAGCGAAAAGACAAGCCACACAATGAGGAAAGATATTTGCTCTACACATAGTTTGGCAAGAGATTAGCATCTAGTATTTATAATGAACTGTGATAAATCAACAAGAAAAAAAACTAATAGAAATAAGAAAAATAAGTGAAAAAAATACGCAATTCACTGAAAGGAAAATGTGTATGGTAATTAAATTGTGGAAAGATACTCAACCTCATCAGTAATCAGGAAATACAAATTAAAACTATAATGGGATTTGTTTTCTATCTGCTTGATTGGCAAAAATTTAGGAGTCTGACAATACACAGTGTTGGTGAAAATGTGGTTCAACAAGAACTCTCATACTCTGCTAGTGGCTTATAAACTGATAAGACCACTTTGGAATAAAATTGCAAACAACAGTTGAAAGGCTTATAAACCAGAAATTGCATTCTGAGTTACATATCCCAGAGAAGCTCTTAGAAATGGGTACCTGGAGACACACGCAAATTCATTGAGAATAGAATTGTTCATAATAGCAAAAATGGAACAGCTTAAAATGTTTATGAGCAGGAGAATGAATAAATAAACTGTAGTGTATTTCTAATAAAGTATATTCTGGAGCAGTACAAATGAATGAACTACAGTGACTCCAAACCATGAAAGAATTTCAGGAACATGATAATGACAAGGTGCAGGAGATTATATGTAACATGATGCCATGTTTATAAAACTCAACTACCAGGAAGACTAAGCATTGTATCCTGTATGTTCAAGAATGCACATATTGGATATAACAATTTTTCTAAAAGCAAGAGAATGATAAACACAACATTCCAGTAGTTGTTTCCTTCAGGAGGGAGGTGGCACATACAGGTAGATGCTGTAATACACTGGTTTTTAAGTTGAGTGGTGAGGTGTCATTTTATGATTATGTTTTAAAGTACATATGTGCTACATATCTTCTCTTTCACGTATCAAATATTTCATCATCTTCATCCTCATCCTCATCAAAGAATCTTACAATTTTCAGAGATATGGTCTCTAGCTTCTCTCCCTTTTTGAGAACTAGGCTATGAGACCCTCACAAGAAGCACACCCTCCTTCCATACTTTTTCTCAGCAGTTCCACCTTCAGAATTCCTTCATTCCTCCCTTCATCTTGCCAGTTTTCTGTCATTCACCCTTCTCTCTGTCCACACCCTTGGGACTCTTGGCCCAGGCAGTCCTCACAGGCTCAGGGATACTCATAAACACTCAGGTGGCCATACCCACTTCTCCTAAGACCTCAGCCTCAGTTCGAGCCTCAAGTCCCACCAGCCTGGGAGAGGAGGGTTGAAGCAGGCCCCAAGCATGGCAGGACCCAGAGAAGCATTAGCAGAGAGGCCAGTCTTGATGCCTGGGCAAAGGAAACACAAAAGGACTCATAGACCATTTGCTAATGGATTTAGTAAGCACTTAGAGCTCTCCAAGAGGGTTTACCTCATTTAGCACAGGCTTGGGCAGATTCTGAATAAGTAGGGATAAGATTAATAAAATTATATTGTCACATACTGCTTTGACTGAACTTGAATTCATGGTGTCAGGGTTCTGTGAATTATTTAAACAGACAGATTAAGTTTTTTATTACATGCTCCCAAGCTGAATTTTACACATGGGTCATGGGAGATTGAATAATTGGTTGCATTTCTTTACTCTTCCCTGTATCCACAGCTTTTACCATGTGACTTTGCAGTTCTTCCCATTAGAAATGGAGGGGAAGTCCCTGCCCCTTGACTAGGGTGCAGGCATGTGACTTAGAGATGCAAATGGAGGCATTCTGCCTCCACCGTGAGTGAGAGGACTACGCCAGTGGCAGCCTGCTCATCCCAGACAAATGAGAACTCCATAGAGCAGACCTGATCTGAACCCCTAGGCTGGAGCCAAGCCCCAGTGAGGTCAGCATAGCCGCCCCAGCCAACTTGCAGATGCGTGCGATAGAATAAATGCCTATTATTGTATGTCACTGAGTTTCGAGTGGTTGACACATTGTGTTTTGTCACCAGGTGACTGATACACTGGTCTAAGGATTACCACAGCCTTCCAAGAGACATCAAGTACCACAGGGACCACTTGGCAGTAATGACACTTTTCACCACCACCACCACTATCATCCCTTATCATCATCATTATTAGGAAAGCAGAATTGCTACGAGTTCTGAAGCCGTTTCTGAATTTGATTCCTGGCTCTGCTTCTTAACAGCTGTGTAATTCTGGGCAAGTTTCTGCCTTAAGCTGCAGTTTTCTTATCTACTTACTGTGTCTACCTCTTGGGGATTCCCAGTGCTTATTAACATAGTAAAGGCTCTGAGAAGTTCTATAATAAAGAAGGCTTTAAATGTCTTTAATCTGGGTTTCTCCAAAGTTGTTTAACCATGAAATCCTTTCATTTGCAGAAAACCATTTAACATCTCACAGGACACATATCACTTGGGACAGGAGAACTGATTCTTAAGTGTTGGTTAGTGGACAGTAACGTGGTCAAATGCCCTGCATGCGGGGGGGGGGGGTCTCTGCCTGGTTCTAAAATATTTTCTTTCCAGCAACAGTAAAACTTTACTGCCCTTTTCTCATTTTCTCCTTAATATAATCATGATCAGCAAAGCCTTCCTCTAACTCTCTAATTTTAAGCGTTAAGTCTTTGGATAACTTCTCAAATATGAGACAGAACTCCATCTATTTAAAAGTGGAATATTAAAGTCAAAAGTATGCTGCCTATGGAATTGCCAATTTTCCTTCATCTTTTCATGCCTATGTGCACTGTTCCAAAAGCCAAACCTTCATCGCTGAGCCCTGGCCAAAGGACCAGATTCACATTTACATCCTCCTGCTGAGCATTTTTATCAGCACCTGAAAGTCAGAGTGTCCAGAATTAAACCAACTATCAAGTGAAGCTGCTCTTCCTAACTTTTTCAGTAGAGTTCATGACAATGCCGTTCTCGTGGGACCTGGGCTAGACCTCTCAGGAGTGTAGGTCCTTTCTCTTGCTCACGTTATCATCCAAGCCCAAGCAGTCATTGGGTCTTATAGTTTAGAGCCCTGTCCTCTCCTTTACTTCGGTCACCTATTTTTTACTTCTGATACTCAGTGTCAGAGGTGGCAAACTTTTTATGTAAAGGGCCAGATCGTAGATATTTTAGGTTTTGCAGGGTTGTGTGGTCTCCACCACAACTACTCATCTCTGCCGTTGTATCTTGAAGGCAGCGATAGGCAATGTCTAAATGAATGGGTATGGCTGTGTTCTTGCAACACTGTATTTGCAAAAACAGGTTGACTGAATATGGTGGAGGGCTATAGTTTGCTATCTCCTACTCTAGGCCAATCTTCACCTCCACAGCCAAAACTTGCATTTTTCTAGGGATTTATGAGTTGGGGGGTGTGTGTGTGTATTTCTTTGCAAGCTCCCAGCCATTCCACACTGCAAATATTATCTTAGTTGGCAGAGGAAAAAAATGAGTTTGGAGAGATTAAGTGACTTCTAAAGTTCCCATAGATAGTAAGTGGCACAGCCAGGATTCAAACCTATTTTCTGCCAGAAAATCTGATGTTCTGCCCACGGAAGTTGTCTGACTCCTTAATAGCCTCCCAATCTTCTGCCTCCATCTTCAACATTTGCCCTCATGAATGACCACACCATTTTCCTAAGTTATAGCCTGCTTCATGTTATGTCTTTACTTAGAGCCCTCAGTAGCTCTCTATTTCTCAGTTGGGTGCAGACTCCTTATCTAATCTTCAAGACCTTCCACAGCAGAATCACAATTGCCTTTCCAACAATAACTACACGGTTGACCGGTTGAAATCATACTTGTCACCCAAGACCTACTTCCTACACCAAGTCTCTTGTGAAGAATTTTCAGATCTACCCAACAGTCGTGGGTTGGGTTCCCCGGGAAGCAATCTCTGAGCCAGAATTTAGCATGCAGGATGTTTATCAAGGAGTGCCCTTGAGGTCGACACCTGTGGAAGGGAGGAGATGAAAGCAGGAGCTGCCATGAAGTCTCAACAACAGATTCAGCCAACATATGGGGAGCTCTGGAGCCAGAATGGTCCTTAAGAGGTGTCACGAGTTGAGCCAAGATGGTAAACTTTCATTCCATGTCAAAGGGAATGCTGAAGATTGTATGTCACCCACACTCCCAGGAGCTGGGACAAGCCCTTCATTGAAAGGGGATTATCGTGATGTCTACCACATCAAGCATATGTTGAATTTCTTTATAACTCAGTATTTCTTACACAATTTACTATAATCATTTATCACCTGGCTTGATCTCAGCTTTGCCTCTTACTAGCTGTGTGACCCTGGGCAAACTCCTGAACCTGAGTGGGCTCCTGTTTCCTGATGTGGAAAATCACAGCACCTACTTCACAGAGTCATTGTGAGAATAGCGTGAAATGAAAAATACAAAATGCTTGGCTTACAGGAGTGCAAGACAAATATTAGTTTCCTCATTTTGAAGGAAGAAACTCATTTTGGCTTCCACCAAAGCAATTGTAATAGTGCCATAAACATATAAGGCACTTGATACATCTTCATTGAATTGAATCTTTGAAAGCTTCTTTAAATTCATTCCTGCTACTAATATGAATTCTTCATACATAGATGGCCTATCCATGTTAGATCTAACCCAGAGACTTTGGAAAAAGAACTAAGTGAAGGGGAAGGGAGGCTCAGGAGAGAGAAGATAAAGGATCTTTTAAGGTTTCTTTGTATGGAGCTTGAGTGTCTGTGTATGCATGAGGCCATTGGGACCTCTGGGTAAACACTTCTTGAGTATCTCTTGTTGAAAATCCATCATTTAAAAACCATCTGTCTTAAGAACCATAAGACAGCAACAGAATTACAAAAAATTAACCAAGGCCTTTGTTCTCATAGTTGGCAGTGCTAATGACAGTTCTGGCCCTCTCTTCGAGGCTACAATCTCTTTTGCAGCAACAGCAGTAAATGTCAACTCTGAAAGCCACCCAGTTTGACAACAAATGATTTAAGCACTAAGGGTGACAAGAAGACCATATTTTATTGAGCCATTGGGTTGGCTTTGAGGACTGACTTGCTGGCATTTTATATCAGATGGGCAAAAATGCCTACAGTAGCAGATGGGAAGTATCAGCCTGAGAGTTTAAATATATATATTTTAAAACCTCAGCTTGCAAGGGATATCCTTGCAAAGGATAGAAACTGGAGCTGACTTTCTACATTAAAAAAAAAAAAAAGAATTTTGGGTGTTCTCATGGTCCACATTCATCTAAGTATAAAATTGGTTATTCTAGAGAGTGATACTATTTTAGTGCCAATTAGAAGCTAATCATGCATCTGGGAAGCTATCACTCATAACTTCCCCCAAAAAACCCTGAGATTGGGAGCAACTTCTTGATTTATGTGAAAATTCATCATTTTGATGGAATATTATAAGTGGAATTTTGCAAAACATGAATCTTGCTGACACATGATGTATTTTTGCTTAACACTGCTGCTGCCTTGAATGCAAAGCCACAGCACACATTTGTGCAGGCTGTTCCTTGCACAAAGGCGCCTAGCCAGGTAGATGAGTGGGGTCTGAAACCCATGTTTAGAAATCAAGTTCTGGCTGCATCCACCACTGGGCTGTGTCCACCACAAGGGGACGTCTTTTTCTAAAAGTGCAAATGCTTTCATTAAATGCAAATAATTTTCATAATCCTATTTCTTTTTGTTATGCATAAAAGTTTTTAAAAGCTCAAAGAAAAATAGATACTCTATGGGGAAAGGAGAGGAAAGGAGGTGGATATGATTATAAAAGACTAACATGAAAGATCCTTGTAGTGTGGACTGTTCTGTATCTTGACTGTGGTGGTGGATACACAAATATGCACATGTGATAAAACTTCATGGAACTTACACACACGCAAATGAGTACAAGTAAAACAAAGAAAATCTGAATAATATCAATGTCAATAATCTGGTTGAAATATTGTTCTATAGTTTTTGCAAGATTTTATCATTGGGGCAACTGGGTACAGGGCACGTGGGATCTCTATTATTGCTTACAATTGCATGTGATCTACAATTATCTCAAGATAAAAAAGTTCAATTAGAAAATAGATATTCCAGACTTCACAATAGGCTATGCCTTTTACAGGGTGGTCCTCTTCCTATTTGTGGCAAGGCTTCAACTTTCTCAGCTAGTGGGAAAAGATGAATGGCTTACCCTGTTTTATTAATAATAACATGACTTGGCCAGGACTGGAGGGAAATGATTCTTGATCACTGTCTGTGTGCATTACAATGACCTTATCATGAAGATTTTTTCCATTGACATTTAAGAGAGAGTATAAATATGGGTGTGTGTGTTTTAAGCAAGCCCCAAGAGACAGGAGCTTGAGATTACAAATCTTCAGAAGTGTTTTAATAGTCTGTCAAACTCAGTTGACAATGTTTTATCAATTATGGAAGCTATTTCCATAATGATAAAATTAATGGTTGAGAAGGAGATGGAGAATTTCTTTGACATCTAAGCACAAAAGTCGTCCCGGGGGTTTTGCAGATAAATCAAACCTAGTGCTCCCTCTGTTAATGAAGAGAACCCATTTCAAGAGCATACTTCGGTTCCAGAAACATCATTAGCCGAGAGGGAAATAAAAAAGAAGGCACAGGGAAATGTTCCAGGATGTCAGATAAAAGGCAGTCCAGATTAAGACAATATTAAATACTTAGAAAAATGAGGTCAGATGTCACGGAAAACACACAGCACTGTGGCGATGGTTGGGACTATGGTCTTCATGTTCTTTCCATCTTCAATTTGCATAAAGGACTTCAGGGGGCAGAGAGAGACTCCCCCTCAAAAAAAGAGTGTGTATTATCTTGTCTCCCTGTCCCCATGCTTCCACAACTCCACACTCAGCCCATTTTTTTTTTTTCTGGAGAGATGGAGCCATAGGCACACAAACCATAAGCACGTCTGAGAGAGTATTAAGGAACCGGTTTTTAAATGTTGTGTGTTCTGCCATACTCCTCTCTTTTCACTTCTTAATTCTGCCTCCTTTTCTTCCATACCTATTACCTCTTATAGATTTATTTAGTAATGTTCCACCAATGCTGGAGGAAACTTAAGGATGAGCCCTTTTATCCCTTAAATAGCTTTAAAGTCAAATAAATAAATACATGTTAAATGAGTCTGACACAAAATAACATTTTTTATTTCCCCAAGCTACTTCAGAGAGGGATAATATCCTTCGCATAGAAGGTACCAAGCGCCCTTGTGCTTCTGTAGTAAAATTGATGGTTTCATTTATTATTGTTAATGGTAGCAACGAACTTGGCCAGTGGTTTGTCCAGATCAACCAGACCCAGAGCCTTTCATTACAAAACCTCATGAGGCGAACTGATGCCTGTAAGAGGCAAAGGGCAGGTGAATTTCTTCCCCATCTGCCATTTTAGAATCACAGAAAACTTAAATTTTTATCTTTGAAGAAAATATTTCTTTATTATTTGAGAATAACAGGGTTCAACGGGTCGGTTGGGAATCATCTAGGGATCAACTGATGTGGTCAGATAGATAGTTTGACAAGGCTATTTTGTGAATAAACTTTATTCTTTTGGAGCCTTTGGCTCATGGAATCATTTATGTTTGTACCATGTAAGTTTTCATTTATCTAGCAAATGGAGCATTCTGGATTTAAGGCCCTTGAGGACAGGGGCCATTTATCTTTGTATCTTTTATTAGAACGGATCCCAGTGTCTAAATTGGATGTACCTGAATATCCCCCCAGTGTGGTCATATTTCTTTCTCACACCCTCTCTTTCTCCTGCTCCACATACTCACTGAAACCCTTCACTGGATTCCCGTGGCTCCTCAGATCTCACGGTAATGGCTAACGTCCTCAGTGTCACTTTCCAGGCCCCGCGTGACTTGCTCCTACCTACTCCTGCAGCCACACTGGTCTCTCGCTTTTCTTGACCCCATCCAGCTCCTCATCCCCAGGGAAGGGGCTCATCATGTCCTCACGAGTCTCCCCTGAGCTCCTGGACCAGCTCATCCCCCATGAGTGGCACTTACAGCCCCTGCACCTCTCCAGGCAGCCCCCACCGAGTGGCAATTTTCCATCTATTTGCGAGATTTTAAAAATTAATTCCTGGCTTCTTCAGTAAACCATAACTTTCCTGGTGGCAGAGATTTTTTCTTTTCCCTTGCTTTGCCATTAATACCCTAGCACTTATCGTTGTGGCTAGCACATAATGAGTATTCAGTAAATGTTTGTTAAATGGATTCATGAATGCATGATGCAAAAATATTTTATTGATGGCCAGGTTTGAGAGTGGGTGAGTGGGGGAGAAAAGGAATAGAAGGAATAGAGTATGGGAAAAGCAGAGGGAGAGAGAGACAAGGACTATAAGGTATGTCTAAATATTTTACAAAAGCAAGGAAGGATCATGTCCTTACATCCCAAACACAAGAGAATGGCACAATGTAAACTGAACCCATGTAAAGAGGCAGGGATGGTTTTGCAGTTCGTCCTTTCAACCAAATATTTCTTAATCACTCACCAGGAACTGTGCTCAGTGCTAGGGACACAGGATGGACAAAATACTCTAAGTTCCTGCTCTCAGGGAGCCTGAGTTCTATATTTGCAAAAAAATATTTAATATATAAACTGGTGCTAGAACTATGTAGAAAAATAAAGTAGGATGAGAATTAGACAATATAGAAGGTGCTATTTTAGACAGGGTGGTCAGGAAAGGCCTCTTTGATGTGGCAGAGACCTGAACAAAGCCGGGGAAGAGCTTTGTGGATCCTGGAGCAATAGCCTTCCAGGCTGAAGGGAGAACAAGTTCAAAGGCCCTGAGGCAGCAGTGTGCTTGGCAGTGGAACAGTTAGAGAGGAATGCAAATGCTTTCTGCAGAAGTGGGGTTTTTCATCTTAGTGCTTACCCACTGGTGCTCTCCTTCTGCCTTCTCTGGGTAAGTTCTCTTGGGCCTAGTCAGGGAAGGCTCTCCTCCTTTAAGCCTTGAGGAATCTCAGTAGCCTATATAAAAGTATCCAGCAGCCAGGAGCTTTGGGGGGCTTTGCATCTGATTCTGTCTTGACCCTGACTTATTGGCCACCTACATTTCCCTTTGGACTCTCCCCATCTTGCCCTTTATGGCTGACTGCCTGCAGTGCCATTGCCTTCTCTTGACTGTGACATTCAACCTAGGGTGGCCAGGTTGACCTGACCTGGGATCAGGCTCTCATGGCACTGACCTCCCTCTCAGGGATGCTCCCTCTGACTTTATTAGGTTCCTGGAGCAGAAGCAGCATGGGTTAGCCATCAGCAATCTTTGCCAAAGTGTTATCTGATAGACTTTGTGTTAGCCCTCCAGAGGAAACTTTAGCGTCAAAAATACCAAGTGATTTCCAAATCCAAAGGCACACTTCTTAAAAAGATGCAGAAGACATTGCAGTGTAGGGGAGGGGGTTGTCTCTGGTTAGCACACTGAAGTCACATCCCTGATATAATCTCTACATTATTAGAACATTGAACATGACTAGCAATGACATTGGCAATCTTGTGTCGCCTGGGAGAGGGAATTCATGGCTGTCCATGGCTCCCTGGTTCTGTTCTGGATGATAGCCTGTAGAAAGGTTATGGAAGACAGACAACACCACCCCTCCCTCAGAAATATACCTTAACACTCAGTGACAATCCTGGAATCTCCTTGGCTGCTTTCTGTCTTTCCTTTGGAATGCAATGAATGTTTTCATTTCTCTTAAGAAGACACAGTTAATCTCAAGATACATAGAATAACACGCAGTTTCATGGTAGTTTGGCTTTTAACAAATGCGACTAATCATTTCTAAGGGGTGATGGAAAGGATTGTAGCAATAGTGTAGGTGGAGAAAGTGACAAAGCCACTGTTCTTTATTATTGCCCTAACATGCTGTTAAAATAGACTCAAATATTGTAACGAAGAGAAATATCACTTTTTTCTAAACTTGGATAGGACAGAAGGAATTCTTTTAAATTCTTAAAGGTTACTACAAAATCCAGTTTATAGGGGCCGGCCCGGTGGCGCAAGCGGTTAAGTGCACGCGCTCCGCTGCGGCGGCCCGGGGTTCGCTGGTTCGGATCCCCGGCGCGCACCGACGCACTGCTTGGTAAGCCATGCTGTGGCGGCGTCCCATATAAAGTGGAGGAAGATAGGCACCGATGTTAGCCCAGGGCCGTCTTCCTCAGCAAAGAAAGAGGAGGATTGGCGGATGTTAGCTCAGGGCTGATCTCCTCACAAAAAAAAAAAAAAAAAAAATCCAGTTTATAAGAATCAGCTATTAAATAACAGGTGAGAACTTGGATTCTAGATGCACACAGAGTGCAATAGAATCCTCTCGTGACCTTTCTGCTAGTGATAGTATATATTCCATGGTCAGCGATCATTGATTATCAAATTATTGATAGAAAGTGCCTCTTTTATTTGTTCAACCTAATAGTTGGTTATTTGAACAATAGTTTCTGTAATAAGACTTACTAACACATCAAACTAATATTTATTTAAGCCTTGGCAAATGATACATCATACCGACATCTATTCCGTCTATCCCTTGGTTTGTATACCTAATTTGTCCTATTGAAAATACAGTGTTTAGAGATTAAGGGCCTTTAATAGGATCTTTATTTGCTGTTTAACTCAAGACAATGATGAATATCAATGACTGCATGTGCCTTTTCTGATGAACAGACACAAACACAAAGAAAGAGTATGTCAGTAATTTAAATAATAAAAGTTCCACATTTATGCATTCAGGTTATGATTACTTTAATTTATGAAATGAATGAATATCCCTTAAGAAAACAAAATATAGAAGGGTTGAACTTTGTGTTGGGTGTTCCCTCATTTCTGGCTGTCCTTTCCTATTGGCACTCCACTTTCCTATGGGGGATTATGGAATCTCGGGGCAAGTCTCCCGGGAGATTGTGGTATAAGAATCCTTTTGGCTTAAATTTACCAGAAAAAGTTTCTTTTGCTTTCAGCCAAGAATCCTAACTGTTGGACACTTTATGAAGAAGGAAAAGAAGTATATAAATAGTGGTCGGAATTTAAGACATTTTTAATAACTGTTAACCTGATGAAAAACTAAAAATATAATTTTTGTCTATATTCCACAGTGATCCAGTGGGAAAGGAACTTGGCATTTAGGCATGTTCTACTTGGGCACCAAATTATCTTCCTCTCAAGAATAACATATTCTTTAGTTTCTTCTCTGTAAATAGCAGATAGGAAAACACCATATCTTAATGTCCAGGAACATGGTGGAAATAAATGGGTTAATATTCATGCTTTGTCTTAACTGTCTTTGGATGGAAAGCGCTTCGTTAGGGCAGCAGATTATTGTTACTGACTGCTCACTGGGGTATGAAGAAGAGAGGAATCAATAGTCACTAAATTCCCGGTCAATAGTGTTTTGAGTTATTTCACTTTTTTTTTTTTTTTGCTGAGAGAGAGTCACCCTGAGCTAACATCTGTTGCCAATCTTCCTCTTTTTTTGCTTGAGGAAGATTAGCTCTGAGCTAACACCTGTGCCAATCTGCCTCTATTTTATATGTGGGTCACCACCACAGCATGGCTGACAAGTAGTGTAGGTTGGTGCCCAGGATGCACACCTGTGAACCCGGGCTGCTAAAGCGGAGTGCACTGAACTTAACTACTACGCCACGAGGCCAGCCTCTTTTTTCACTTTTCTTTTTGGTGAGGAAGATTAGCCCTGAGCTAACATCTGTTGCCAATCCTCTTTTTGCTGAGAAAGATTGGCCCTGGGCTAACATCCATGCCCATCTTCTTCTACTTTATATGTGGGATGTCTGCCACAGCATGGCTTGACAAGTGGTGCATAGGTCCACGCCCAGGATCCAAACCTGGAAACCCTGGGCTGCTGAAGCAGAGCACACAAACTTAACCACTACACCACCAGGCCAGTCCCTTATTTCACTTTTTAAAACTGGGTGTCATGAATAAAAAATTAGCATAAAGTAGGATGCTTCTAACGCTTAAAAAAATTACTTCCTATTTATTCTCCTTTATTGTCTACTCACTAAAGTGCTGTGTGTGCAGCCTCTCTCTGACAAGGAGGGTGTGTTTTAGGGTACTTCCTGCACCATCAGCGTCAGTAGTGGGGCTGAATGACCCAGCACCCGGGCAGATCCAGTGGTGGTGGGGAACTGCTGTTCTCCTCTCACCCCCAAATACTTACATTTTACTACAAGACACCTCCTCCATGGGCTACTGAGACAATGATCCATTTCCTCCTAGTATTATCTGTTCAGAATCCATAGAACTTTAGATGTAAAAGACACTTTAGAGATCATTTGGTTTAACCTGGTCACATTTTGGAGGAGAGAACAGAAGCTAGTCTAATATAACACACAATTTTGGTGTGAGAAAGCAGACCAGATTTTTATTTCTAGACATGACTTCCATCCTTTCATTGAAGCCACTGAATCTCTCCCACGGAAATCTTTTTGAGGAGTGGTACTGTGGTAAGTGCCTTATCTAGTAAAACCGTACATTTGTTTAATGCTGTGGGTAACACTGTCCAATAGAACTTTCCACCATGATGGAAATAGTCCAAATCAGTGCTGTCGATATGAGTAATGAGCACTTGAAGCGTGGCTAGTGTGACTGAGAAACTGAATTTTCTTTAACTTTTTATTGTGCTAGTACAGAGGGTTCCCATGCACCCTTTCCCCAGCTTCTCTTGATGTTAACGACTTACATAACCCCATTACATTTGTCAAATCAAAGAAGTCAACCTTGGGACAATACCATTAATTAACGTACAGGCTTTATTCAGATTTCACAAGTCTTTCTACTACTGGCTTTTTTCCTGTTCCAGGATCTCACACTGCATTTACTTATTACGTCTTCTTAGTCTTAAAGAACTGAACATTTAATTTGATTTAATTTAAATTTAAATGGCCACATGTGGCTAGTGGCAACTGAAAGGGACAGTACAGCCATGGAAGGTACAAAACACGTTCACATCCACTGCCTTTTTTAATGCTGACAACAGCGCAACGTGGAGCCATTAACACTTACAGGTTACAGAGGAGGAAAGGGAGGCCTAGAGAACCTGCGACTTACTCTCGTCACATCACCAGTGGCAAAGTGGTTGAAAGCTTCCAGGGTTTTCTGACCCTCGGCTGCCTGCATTTTCCACTCTCCCACAGCTGCTTCCCCACAGTGACATGTGTGACTTAAAACCCACAGGAGACTCTGATGTAACATTTATTACTAAGATATGTGGAAAAATCTATATGTCTTAGGACATCTTTTAAAAAGCAAACAGCCCTTTGGAGTGGAAAAGGTCTCAGCATTCTGGAAGAGTGGCTTCTCCTCTCCCTGACCTTCAGATGGATGTTGGATCCCAGACCCCTGTCCTGGGACCTCTTCTGTATTTACACCCTCTCCCTGAGTGATCTCATTCCGTTTCTTGGCTTTAAATAACATGTATAAACTGATGGGCCCCAAATTTATATCTTCAGGCCAAACCCTGCCCTGACACTCCACCTGCTTCCCTCCCATAGTCACGTGAATGTCTAATGGCATCTCAAACTTAGAATTCTTTTTTTTTTTCCCTGCTCAGATTTTATTTTTAAGCTTGATGCGGACGACCATTACACAAGTTTGATTAAGCCCCATGGAGACAATTCCTGACACTGCACCGTCCCCAGTGCCCCCACTGCAGGCTTCTCCAAGCCTCCTCATCTCTATAAATGGCACCACTACTGTTCAGTTACTCAAGCTGAGAACCTAGAAGTCATTCTTGATTCCTTTCTCTCTTGTTCTCATTTGCAGCATCCAAACCATCGGCAAGGGCTGTTTCTCCAACATATATCCATGATCCTCCACCTCCTTTGAAGCCCCATCCTTTCTCACTGGGGCTGCTGCCACAGCTCCCTATTAAGCAGTCTCCAATCAAATCTTCTAAATTCCCTCCTTTGATTCATCTAATGGCTTCCCAATGCCCTTAAAATAAAATCCAAGCACCTTGTGATGGCTTAAAAGGCCCTAGATGATCCCCTCTCTACTCCTCTGACTTATTCCCTATATTCTTCATTCACGACATTCCAGCCAAACCAGACTTCTGTCAAACTGAAAACTCAAACTCACCAAATAAGAACTTGTCCACCTTGGGGCTTTGCAGCTACTGTTCCCTCTGTGTGGAAGTTCCACTTCCAGATCTTTGCATGGCTTATTCCTGTTATTAGGGTCTCAACTTCACTGTCGCCTCCTCATAGAGACCCTCCTTGACTGCCCACTCACTCTCTACCACATTGCCCCAAACGTTTTCTTAGTAGCAGTTCTCTACTCTCTGAAATGACCTTATTTGTTCTTTTTGTACCCTTGGTTATCTCCAACTACAATGTCAGCTCCGTGAGACCAGAGACCTTATCTCTCTTGGGCGCCATATCTCTACTGCTTGTAAATGTTTGGTACATGGTAGAAGTTCAATAAATATCATTGAATGAGTGAATGAGAGAGGGCTTACACTCTGATAATTGTGTGTCAGGCCCTCAGCAGTAATGAAAATCCATTCCTATTGCCTGGCTAATGATTTTCTGAGTGGCACTCCAGGGTCAGGCCATTATTAGTTCCATTTCTCTGGTGAGATTGACAAAATGGTCAGCTGCAGCTCCCTGGGCCTCACAGACATGTGGATAACAGAATGATACACCAGCAGTCAAAGCCATTGTATTAGATTGGCTAGACCAGGCAAGGCTGCAGTAACAATACTCTCAAAACTTTAGTGGCTTAACATAACAAATATTTTTACTCACACAAACTCCAGTGCAGGCTGGGTCACTCTCTCGGGCACCTCTTCCCCATGTGGCGATACAGCAATCTAGACTGTTTTGATATTATGATGCTGCCATCACAATGAATGGCTTCCTGGTCTCACAGCAGGTGAAGCGAAAGCTGACAGTTCATACACCAGCTTCTAAATGCTTTGGCTCAGAAGTGACAAACACTATTTCTGATCACAGCCCATTAGCCAGAATTGCTCATGAGACTCTAATTGCAAGGGAGCTTGCAATATGGAGGAATAAATGACTATTTGATGAGTGGAAAATGTCTCTGCAATAGTCTACCCCTGAACACACATAAAAAAACTAACACCTCTCCAAGAGGGGTTATGTAAAGTCGCAGTTAGTCATTGCATCCAGCTCTAAGTCCAGGGTCTCCAGGGAATGCGCTATCTGTAGCATCTCCGTCAAGTCACGACCAAGCTCATCATGGTCCAGAGACTGTGAACTAAAATGATGAATTATATGCCCCTTCCCCTATACCCAATATATGATAACGATACAGGGATGGGGCAACCACACAACATGCTCCCTTTTGGAAAAGAGAAGATTGTGAGACATACCGCAGTCTCTGGTCAACAATACGGCCCAGGGTTCCCTATGGCCTTTGGTTCCACCTCTGGAAGTTCTTTCTTTTTCATTATTTCCCTTAGTCAAATGTGGAGTGTTGGGGAACTCCTAGAGTCCCTCCTAGAGTGTTGCATGGCATTCTCATCCCATTTCCTGTTTGAAAATATTGTCTCAAATAGTCTCTTTCAAACCAACAGCAGTTTTCTCATCTATCTGCTGCCAGTGAATTCTATGAGCCACCAACTACACCCATAGTTCCTTTAGAGAAATGATCTAATCTTTATTTCCTTGCTTTCTTACCTCCATGGACCTCCATGTCTCAAATTCATAGTGCTGTCTGCTTTGGTGAAAGCTATTCCTTCCATAGGATTTTCCTTTGGTCTTTTTATCCAACAGAAAGGTTTTATTGAGCACCACATCATGAGTCTGATTTTTTCCCCTGAGTTGCTTTGGGTCTCTGTTGCTCTGTTTTCTCAGAGCTATTAGAAATCAAGAAGTGGTCCCTTGACCAACTTTTCAGGTCTCAAATTTCTGGAATGTATTTCCTTTCTTTTCTGCTTGTAAAACATCTAATTCATTCTTGACTGCATCTCTTTCTTCTAACACCTTGCCACACATAGTCTACAGTAACCTCTTCCTCTGGAGCTGTAGGCTCACTCCCCTGTGATCTCCTACATTATGGTCTCCTATGCTACTGCAGGCAATAGACGGCCTAACATGGAGTACCACGTTTGCTTCTCCACAGTAGCTTCCCCACTGTCCATTGCCTAACCACTAGGCAGCGTCACATGTTTCAATTCTGAGTTCTTTTGTTATGGCAGCAGCCCTGGACTAGGTGATCACCAGGATCTCTCCAAACTGTAATGTTCTGTGATTCCAAGATGATACAGCAAAATCCTATTGCCGGATTGGATTGTTGAAAGCATGTGCATCACACCCATACAGAAATCAGTATACAGAGTAAATACTGGTGTGTGCTTTCCTCCTGTGCTTGCTTAAAAAGACAGAGCAGGAGAATAAAGAGGCAGTAGCATGATCTTCAGTTGTAAGTCTTCTATGTTTTTGGTGTAATGGTACCATGTTAATTTAGTAAAAGGAGAAAAAGAGACATAGAGCAATGGAAAAGGCAGTCCAGCAGGAGAAGAGAGGGAGGAACAGAGTGTTAAATAACGTAATTGAGAGTTGAATAATTCCTATAGTCAAAGAGGGTGTGGTGGGCAAAGCAGGAGGGACTCCACCTTTCTGAGTTTCTGGCAGCTGCTCAGGCAGGGAGTTTACGGCAAGTTTCAGCAAATGACTCAAGAAAAGAGTGGGGTTAGCAGTTAGAGCTCAGGGTCTTAGAGAGCCCTCGGTAATGCCAGGCTTCCAGGACTTTCTTTAGGGGTATTTGAAATTCTATTAGCCCTGGGCTTTGTAAGAGCCACAGCCAAGATGGGACTATAGTCATGGTGGGAACTCATGGTGCAGTGAGAACAGCAGGGCCCAGGGGCTATTTGTCTTTGAGCAAGTTACTTGACCCCTCTGGGTGTCATTTTCTTCATGGGTAAAATGCGGATTAAAAAAAATACTTAGATTGTGGGGAGAAATAAATAAGATAATGTACATAAATAGCATATAGTTAGTGCTCACCAATTGCTAGTGCTCATAATAATGATGATGCTGATGATAATGATGCCACGTAGGAGGTAATAGGGGTTCTCAGCCTCTTCTGCACATTACAAGCACCTGGGAGCTATTAACAATCCAATGCCTAGGAGGCACCTCACCCATTAACTCAGAATTGCTGGGGGCAAAATCCAGATATCAGCACTCTTAATATCTCCCCAGTCGATTCCAATGAGCAGTCAATGTGGAGAACCCCTGGTTAAGGGTAACTCTTCTGGAGAACAAGGATAACTTATTAGAATCAAATACCTCTAAAAGCATTGTACACTAATCAGGCAAAATTTTAAGAGATAGCATTCTAATGTGATAAAGAATGGTCCACAGGAGTCATGGGTGTGGATCTGCCCATTCATACAATTGTTCAACAAATGTTTACTCAATCTCTTTATTTACCTCCTTCGAGCAAGGGCTGGGGATTCATAGATGAACAAGAGAGAGAAATTATTCTCAGGGAGTTGATAGTCAAGTGCAGGAGCTAAGCAAGAAAATCAACCCCAAACTCAAACAACAGTGGCTTCAATGAGAGATGGGTCACTAAGGGATCTCAGCTATTTTTATCATGGCTAATTTCTTTTAAAAAGAAGTACTGAAATCAATACGTCAAAAATTTGTTCAATTTGGGTGGCGAGTATGTGGGTATTTATGTTATTTTTTGCATTTTTCTCTATGTTTGAAATACTTCATTAAAGAAGAAAACGCTACATTGTGCTAAATGCTATGACAGGGGTAAGATTAGGATGCAGTGAGAACAAGAGGAGGACCACCCACCAACTAGCCCAGAGTGGGTGAGGCAGCTGGGGGAGAGGCTCAAGGAGAGCTTTCAAGAAACCACTGATACTTCTAACATAGAAAGGTGTCACCAGAGGATTTGCGTTTTAGAAAGATGAATGCGAGAGAGCAGAGACATGGAGACAGAGATATCATTAGAAGACCATTTGCCCCTGGTGTGAGATTTGTAAGGCATAGACTAAGACACCTATAGTGGGGAAGGGGAGGAGGAGCAGAGACCAGAGACATTCTACAATGAACTAATAAAACTCAGATACCATTTGGATGTGTGAGTGTTGCAAGAGGAAATCTGGAATGCCTCTTGGGTTCCTGGTGTGGGCTCTTGGGGAGACACAGTTCTAAGCATCATCAACTCAGCTAGGGCTTTCAGGATGAGCAACAGCTTAGAAGCAAGGGAAAGAAGCTGATGAGTTCTTTTGGTGAAGTAGTGCTCATGATCTACCCAAGTGTCCGCAGCAATAGAATACGCGGACTCAGGAGAGAGGCCAAGCAGAGATAGAGATATGGGGTCATCAGCGTATGGTTCATCTCTCGAGCAGAGGGAATAGATTCAGACCACAGGGTGACCAATACAAGACCCTTGAACATACCTCGTTTATAATCATGAGGATTGGGGTAAGAAGAAAATCCTTCCAAAGAGGGCTGAGAAGAAGCAAACAGACTAACAGGAGGTAAAATCAGAAACGAGTTGTGACCGAGCCCAAGGGAAGGTGTGAATATCAAGCAGAAAATAACTCAAAAGGCAAAAAACCATGCAGAAGTCAATAGCATACCCAGGGAAGTTATCACTAAATATAGCAATTCATTTGCAGGCCAATGGTGATTACGAAAGTTAATTCAGGACACTAGATTGTGGAAGTCAGGCTGGTAGCATGAAAGGTACTCATTACACGTTTGTTGGATGGAAATGCACTGGGTTACTGCCATCATGGAATAGGCCTTGAGACTTGAGGCAGGGGTATGTGATGTTGGAGAAAGAATGAGGTCTTTTATTGGGCTTCCCAGTTTGGCCCAGGACCAGTGGTTTTGATGATGAATCTAGAGAGGAGGTTCCCTTTTCCCAGCCTGATTGAATTTGCTTTTGCCAACATTCTACATCTCTGACCTACTATCAGTAAGTGTCACCCCTTTGCCATATATAGAAACAGTAAACGCAAAGAAAGCACACTGTGCGGGCGGATGACTCAGGATGTTTGGCAATGGGAGAAATGAGCATTTTACCTTTAGTGGTGATAGATCGAGGGCCTCAAGGCAAAGACTGCTGCCTCATTCTCCTCCTTGGCATCCTCCTCCTACTATGCTTTTGTATAGCTCCAAGCATGCCACCAGTACCCACAACAAACTGTTAATGAAAGCTAGCTTCTGGTCCAGGTTGGAAAAGTGCAAAGTTGCCATCCGGAACTGGGTGTGTGCATGTGAGAGAGCTTCACAAACCGCTACAGCCATTGCCTCTCTCATTCACCCACCTAACTTAGTAGCAGGTACGGAAACCTAAATAAGAAGAGAAACTCTGCCAGCTCTGTTCTTGGTTGCATCTCCCGAGTACAGGGCCTTGTGCCTACCACCAATAAACATGAGGAAAATATCTATCGACTGACAATTGGGAGGGAATTGGAGGGGAATCTTCTGGTACTCCGAATTTCCTTAATACTTTTTCCAATTTGGGCCACGTGAGTTGTTTCAGCTAGGGTTCAACCAGAGACACAGCGCCGATATATACTTTAAGAGATTTATTACAAGGAATTGGCTTCTACTATTGTAGGAGCTGGCTAAGCAAGCCCAAAATTGATAGGACAGGCAATCAGGAAGAGATGATCACAAGCAGAGTGGAGCTCTGTGGGCACAGCTGAAGCTGCTGTCCACAGGCAGAAGTTCTCCTCTGTCTCTCTCTCTCTGGGAAGTCTCAGCACTGCTTTTAAGGGAATCCAGCTGATGAATTCAGGACCACCCAGATTATCCAGTATAATCTCCCTTACTTAGAGTCAACTGATTAGTGACTTTAATGACATCTGCAAAACCCCTTCACAGTAACATCTAGATAGTGTCTGATGGAATAACTGGGGACTTGAGCTTAGCCAAATTGACATATCAAAAACCCCATCACATGGGGTTAAGAATAATGTGTTTCAGACCCGGTAGATGAGCAAAGAAAAGAATAGGTGGTCTGTGTGTGTGTGTATGTGTGTGTGTGTGTATGTGTAGAGACAGAGAGAGAGAGATGCCTGGCAGTCGTCGGACCTCTTTGTTCTCCATTTTGAATCTGAGGTCTCACAAAAGTCTGTCTGGGGAAGGTCACTGGTGTCTAACATATTGCCCAGGGAAACCATGATCTGTGATTTTGTAACCTTGGCACACTGAAGTAAGAACCACATTTGTGGCAGAGCCCAGCCCAATATTTTAGATAGAACCGGCAGCCCACCTTGCTTTCTTCACATGGCCAAAGCCACACGACTGGACAGTGCTGCTCTATATGTGGTATATATTTCTCCATCGCGGCGCCAGAGGGCGCGCGAGCTGAGGAAAACGCCGTCGGACTCCAGGAGGAGCCCAGCAGGTGCTGCGACGCCGGCGACTCTGGGGCAGCCAGCCGCGCCCCCCCGCCCCGCCCCGCCCCCCGAACCGGCACGGGTACTTCCCCTTCCTCAGGACACCTACCAAGGCTGCTGCTCTTAGGTGCAAGGTTCAGGGATGGGTAGACGGGACTCCTGGGAGCAAAGAGCTAGTAGATTCATTTTCCTTCTTAAGGGGTGAGAGGGGGCGTTTGCTGCGGAGGGAGGTGGCGGCCCCAGAACGAGGAGGAGAAACCAGGGCTATCTCGTGCCTCACTTGTCAACACTGCCGGCCCCTACCTCCTACTCTTGAAACCCGCGCACAACTTGTCTCCGTGCTCGGGGTGTAGGAAGGCCCGCTGTCCCGGGAGGCAGGCACCCGCATCCCCTCCCCCTCTGGGCGGCCGACCAGAGGCTGGGCACCCACCCCCAGTGGGTGCGCACCGAGCGGGCCAGGGCGCTGGCGGGGCGCCACCGCTTAATGCTCCGCATCCCGGCTGCTGCAGAGTTTGCAGCCTGGATCTGCATTTCGCTCCCACATAACCGCTCTTCTCATCGGCAGCTCTGTCCGCTTAAAAGTCAGAGGTCCAAGGCAGAGACAGTCTTCTGGAGGTTTTTTTAATCTTGGGATTAAAAATGATGTCTGCTGCAGTTGACTAGTGTCAGCCGTCTCTCCTTTCTCTTTCGGCCTTAAAAATGCAGAGTCTTAATGAAATGCTTTTAAAAGCTATATAGATTTTGAAGGAAAGAAAAATCACGGGAGGACTTCAACCAAGGTTTTAATGCAATGGCATTATTAAAAATAATAATGTGCATGGCTTTTTGTAATTCTCAAAGGTGAATGGTGAACAAGGACAGAGAGTAGATCAGACGGTTGGAAATTATAAAGAACGGCTGCTGCCCTCATAATTTGCACTCAGAGCACTCATAATTTGCACAACAGGGAAATTTAAACACTCGGCGAGACTGAGCAATAAACACATTTCTCTCTCAAACATACGAGGTCAGGGAGGGAAGCCGTGTTCTTCTTTTCTTGCCTGATGTAGGCACCTCGTGGCCTCAGCTTATGTGTGGTTTTGGAAAACTCTGACAGGAATGAGTGTCTGGGAGACTTCTCAGTTGACAAGAAGCTTCTTATATTTCCTAAAGAAACTCAAACTAGATTCATTAAGCCATGTCACAGAGCAAAGAGAATTAAATATTTTTTTCAGACTGCAACTAATCCCGGAAACTTAAATATGGGGGGGGGGGCGGGGGGGGGGGCATGTGTGGAATCCTGTATATGCAAGGTCCGTGAAATTTTTACAGGATATATGCAAAGATGTTGTGTTTAAATATCCTCACATGAGGAAAAATTGGGATTTTTTCTCCCCCCAAACCCAAATGATTTTCAGCCGTCTATTCCCAGATCTCTCCTCATAGACTTCAATTAAATAAAATAACGTCTTTTTTGCGTCATTTAGGAAAATATTTATATATTAGCGAAAGCAAGGAGATTCTTTGAAAGATGTTTGCTAATGTATATTCGAGTAAGGCCAAACCTTGTATTTATGCTGGTTTTTTTTGAAATTGTAGGCTCACATTAAGGATTTTCCCTTCCTTTATAAACATCAGCAGCACAGTGCTGTAACTTCCTTTATTTGCAATCAATATATCCCATGGTTAACAAAGAACTTTTTAAAGAAAAAAATGTGCCCTAATGAAATTCAGTACTTATTTATAAAAAGAAAAAGGGATCTTTTATATGCATTTTTATATGCACTCAATATATAAGCATAGTATGTACCTGGTAAAGTTGGTTTCTGCTGATGGTGTAACCCAGGTAAATCAACATAGTCCATAGCATATTAAAGGGTACACTTTATGGGTTTTACCTTCAGGTAAAGACTTCTATTAAGAATGTACAAGTGCCTGCATACCTAACCTGTCTTGTTTTCCACAGTGCTGCATACATAATCTCTTTTTAAAATTTTTTAATCAAAGCTTGCTATATTGAATACATTTAATGGGAATCCAGTGGTTAAAAAATATAAAAGTTTACTGCTGTAGAAAAGTTTTGATTAGTACTTTCCATTAGCAAGTGTTGTTGAGTAAACCCTCTAATAGTCTATTTGCATTCAGACAAGCACTGACTTAGCAAAACAGGTGATGCTTTCAACTGTACAAATATATTGTTTCCCATAAATATTCCTAATGAAAGAGGTGGTCTGTTTCAGAGGAAGTAACTGCACTGAAGACTTTTAAATAATAATAAAAAAAAATGGTTCCCAACCTTGATAAGTAAGGGCATGGAGGGTGAGTTATTAGGTGTGGAAAGGTAGAGTCTAGGAAATCTCTCCCACGTCTATTTTAAAGTAAACTGCCCTAAAGAAAGCATCTGTGAACCACTGCCGTTCTCTTGCATCAGAATCTTACCCTTTCCTCCCCCATCTGAAAAACGTGAACTCAGATACAAAGAAACGGTGTTTTACTCTAATGAAACGTTTCAGGAAGATGAGAGTTTATGCTGGAATTCCTTGACTTGACTACGGGAAAAATTTTAAGAGAAATAAAAGAAAGAAAAAAATACTTTTAAACAAAATTACAGTGTAAAAAATTTCAATTCTCAGAATTTTTGGATTAATCTTCATCCAATGTTGTGCTATCATTTTGGACTTTATTAATTAATAACAAAAGTAAAAATAAGATTCAGGTTTGAAAGGGAATTTTTGTTCCCCTTTTCCCATTTACGATTCTCCAATTCAAGAAGGACTACAAGATGGGAATAGTTATCCTACTGGCTATTTCCTAAGGAACAAGTCAGTGTTCTGTGTTTCATAGATGACAGACCTCTGACTTCACACAATGAAGCATGGAAAAGCCCCATGTCTGGAGCCAGAGGTCTGAATCCAGAGTTTTCTGGTACATAGTTTCAGCTTATTCTTAGAGATAGTGCAGTGAATATCTTCATTTTTATTGCTATTGTTATGTTTTAGTAAATAGCTACTATAATGCTCTGTGTGTGTGTGTGTGTTTGTGTGTGTGATGGGAAGGGGGGGCACAAGACGACGGAGCAGTGGGGGAAAAGGAAGAATTAGGGACGTGGAAAGTCTCTGCTTTGGAATATTACATGTTTTCCTTTTCTACTGTTTTATTCACAATGAATTTAAAGAAGACTAATATTATTTAGGGAAGTAAATCCCTCGTTTATTTTCAAAATTGGTCACAGTTATAGGAGACTCTTCTGTTTCGTTATTGTTCAGATGTAATGTTTCTAGTCTATGGCTTACTCCCTGTGCATGATACACACACGCAACTTTTCTTTCTCTTAGAATATCATCAGTGTTAGCTGATAATGAAATTGTGACTCACGTCTCATTCTTTGTTGCATCCCAATGTTGTTTCTTTGCAAAATTATATATAATGAATGTAATTCATATATAATGAATGTAATTCAATGATAGCAGCAAACAATACTAATTAGAATGCTATGCATGAAAAGAATGTGATACCATAAGAATACTTTGCAGAAAAATGACATCTCATGTTGGAATTGTTTGATTTGATTACGGTGAAAAGAACATGTTAATGTATTCTAATCAAACAGTAAGCAGTCAAAAGAAGAAAAATATGTAAAAGAATCTCAATTTTCAGATGAAATGTGTTTGATTACTATTCATTTAACATTCTACTACCAGTTTAAATTTTATTAATTAAATCTGAAGTTATATAACCAGCTAATCAAGGAAAAAATTTTAGTTTAAAGCCTGAATAGAATGCAGTTGTATTACTTTTCAGTATAAAAAGACCCCTTTTCACAGTGTTACTTCCAAGTAGGGTTGACTGAATGACTATTGATAACTTCCATTTGTAAGAAATAGCCTTATAGGCATATAAGGGAAGCACTATTATGTTATTCAATAATAGTAGTAATAACCCTTTATTAAGCACTTGTGGTGTGTCTGGCACTGCACAGAGTGGGCTTACACAAGGAATAAAAAGGATGCAGTTTGTCCCCTAAACGGCACAGCCCAGTGGCTCTCTTAGGAAAATTAAACAAGTCTCCATGTAATCCAGTTTACTTGTTGTTTAATAAGTTTTTCTTTCTTTCTTCTTCTTCTTCTTCTTTTTTTTTTTTGGTGAGGAAGATTGGCCCTGACCTGACATCTGTCACCAATCTTCTTCTTTTTGCTGGAGGGAGGTTCACCTTGAGCTAACATCTGTGCCAATCTTTCCTCTATTTTGTATGTGGGTTGCTGCCATAGCATGGCCACTGATGAGTGGTGTAGGTCTGTGCCTGGGAACGGAACCCTGGGCTGCCAAAGTGAAGAGCGCTGAACGTAACCACTAGGCCACTGGGCTGGCCCCAATAAGTCATTCTTAATAAATAACTTTCAAAAGATACCTTCCACTCAGTTCCAAAAGAATTTTGACAAATTCTGAATTTGTGGGATTTGAATTAATAAAATGTGTCTATAACATTTCCAAAAACTGTCTAGAATGAGAATTTTAAAACATGCTGGGTGTGTGGTCTATTCACTCTCTATTGCCCGCTTTATATCTTGAACATCTTTATCACGTATACCAATTTTTTTGCACTGTCTGCCTCTGTAAAAGTGTCTTTGAGAACAGACACATTTCTAGCCATCCCAGGATCTTCAGTGTTGAAGGAACATATAACCTAATACAGTTTAGAAATGTGCTAAAAATCCACATTTTAAGGAAAAATATTTTAATTGAAAATATCATTATTTTAATACAAATTAATAGATATTCTGAATTAAAAGAAATGCATAACATAAAAGCATAAGGAAGAAAATAAATATCCCTCATAATTCCACCCATCACTCAGGGATAAGCATTGTTACCATTTTGACATGTATGCTATTTGACAAATTTGTCTAGATATTTTTCTATGGATGTACTTGCACCTTTTAAAAACCAAAATATACATTTATACTATACAGTCTAACCTACTTTTTCACTTGACAATGTATCATGTGCATCATTTGATATGGGTAAATACAGAAGTCATCACTATTTTAAAAGGTTTTAGGGTATTACACCACATGAATATACCAAACTTAACTCAATCAACTTTCTATATTAACTATTTATGTTGTTTTTAGGGAGGTTTTTTTTTTGGTATGAAATACAATTTAAAAACAGTGACTTTGTGCTTCATCTCTCCCCAGAAATGACCCATTTAAAAAACTCCATGCAAACAATCAAGAGACCGTTTTGTGGTCACATCATCATTCTGCTTTCCTATATTGTTCCAAGGATTTTCTCCCTAAGATGTATAGCTCTAAAGTAAATTTGATTTCTTTAACTAATGTTTGAAGTGTCAGGAAAAGAAATCATGAAACACATGGTTTCTGCTTGCGTTCCTTATGAGTCTGGGAATAAGCCATTCTGCCTGTATAGAAAGCATAGCATTCAGCAAACTTACGCCATGTGATCAGAAAATACTGACAATACAGGATTTCAATGAAATCTCCTATTGCTATGAGAAAAAAATCTATTTCTAAAATCAATTCCTTTGTTATACAGGCAGGACTGACACAGTTTAAGAAAAGTTAAGGAAAACCTCTTCTTTATTAGAAATGATACATGATCTCTATAAGGGACTTGAAAAAGGATTAATGTTTTGTAGATATCTAAATCACAAACTATTGCTTAAACAATCAAGAAAGCAAAAAGAAAACTAAATAGCTAGAACATTTCAGTAACATTTCAGCCTTAATTCTTTATCTCATCCCACAGGACCTTGAAGGAATGACAGAACTACTTTCCTTGGCTCTGCTCTTTCTTCTCATTTCCCGTCACACGAGATGTGGTTTTTCAGTGGCGGTCTGCATTGTCATTCATCTACGGCTGCTAGATCAAGAGACTGACATTATCTAGAAATCTATGAAGTAAAAAGGATCCAAGACCCACTCCCTGGGGATTGTGTACTAGGGAGAGTACAAGAAAACAGTCATGGGAATCTCTAATCAGAGCTCGGTTTGTTGTGTACAGAAGGTTCTAGAAAGAACAGGAGTGTTTCTGAGTGTCCCTGAGTGAACATAGATTCTAATGCTGCTATTTTCTTATTTCTTTGACATTTCCAGTCATAGGCTGGATTAAAACCTTGGGTCCTAAATGAAAATCCAGCCTTCTATGGGGTGGGGAAGGAGGCTGAATTCTTTGCCTTGCTGCTTTCTGTCTCCGTCATATCCCTCCGACTAACTGCCTGGTATGTAAGCCACATTTGGCTTACTGTCGTGAGCATTACGACTATAGCCCAGGGTTGCCTGAATAACATCTTCCTCTGTCATATTTTGATAGTTCAAAAAACAGTTGGACTGTTTTTCTAACACAGATGAGGAAGGGTGAGCCTCCTAGGGGAAGTTACTGTTTCTTTCCTGAGATGCTCAGTAAGGACGATTAATGTGGGCCAGGGTGGGGTTAGGACCCGGCTGAAATCTTGGCGAGCGCCTGCAAGTGGACCCCACCTAAAAGCTGACAGAACACAAGGTCCTGGTCCAAGCTGTTCCACAGATGTAAGCTGTTGCCTCCCATTTCCAGCTGATCTGGCTTAGTGGATGAAATGGCATCTTTCCCTTAGTAACCTCCATTCCTGAAATTTCACTCAAGAGATATGCTGCTTGTGATAACAGTGTGTCAAAGAAGACAGCATTTTACATCCAGTCCTTGGGTGACCTCAGATACAGGAGACATACCCATAATCCTTCTCTCTTTGCAGAGAGAAGGCTCCTGAGAGGTCAGGATCCCTGTCTTGTTTATGATGATCACTCCGTGCCCCCTGCAGAGCATGGTGACTGGTGTGGGGAACCTGGCCACATGGCTTCGGGGGTGTATGGGGAAGAACTGATGCAGTTATTTATTATTTCACTGAATTACTGCTGAGTGACAAGAGCTCCTTGCGTCCTAGCAGGCTGGCATCCATGGAACATATTTTTAACATGAATTGCAAAAGAAATAACAAAAATATGAAATGGCTAATTAGAGAGCCATTTCACAAAGGTCTTGCCTGATGACAAGTTTCTTGGTCAGTCTCGCCATTTGCTAATTTCCAAGTGGAATGAAATCAGAGTCCATGACTCCAGGACTCAAAGCTGGGGCTGGGGCTGGGGCTGGATGGGGGCAGGGAAAGAAGAAATAAGGCTGAACTATTTAGTATACCTTACTGCATTCATAATGTGTTGGGTGAGTTAATTGCATTTTGGAAAGCTCTGGGGAGCACCTCAGTTTTTGGTGGGAGGTGTGGACCCATAGTCACACAGCAAGTGATTCTAGCCCACTCTGCTATTTCTAAGACTGAAATATTCCCTGCTTAATGTAAAACCCAATGTTCTTAGCAGATTTTTCCCCCCTCTTTCATATTAACCATGCATAAGAACTTGACTCTTTCCCTGCAGTGCAGTGAAATATTGCATTGTTCTCTGGGAGATTTTAAAAGCCTTCAAAGCAGGTAATCATGCTCCTGAGGTCACATGAGTGATGAAGTCCTAAGGCTCTATTAATCTGTGTGTGAGTTTGCCTTTGGAGTTTATAACAAAGATGAAAAATGGGCAAAAAGTCTTTTCTCCATTATTTGACAGGCTAACACTTAGCTCCTTACTTAGAGGTTAGGCACAGGGAAGACAACACCCTGGTAGCTTCCGTAGCTTCCACAAAAGATCTTTTAAGCATTAGGAAGGAATATTATGAATTGCTGTATTGTTTGCCTTTGACCTACATAAAGGGAGAGGATCAGTCCCAGAAGCAGGATGGAAGCACACACAAAATAGACGAGAACACAGAGGGACTTGGGTTTCTCCTTTATCTCGTTATTTATGGGCCAAAAAGATGACATCCTAAGTCATGTTAGGATTCTATTATTTCCCTTGCTATCATATATCCACCTTAGGACCTCTATGTTTTGGTAAGTGTTTCACTGCACAAACAAGCTATCCCAAAACTTAGTGACTTAAGCCAACAATTTTCCTTTGCTCACAATTTTGTAGGTCAGGCATTGAGGAAGGGATTGGCTGGGAAGTTCTTCTCTGATCCACATGAAGTCAGCTGGGGCTGGAGGAGCCTTTCCAAGACGGTGTCTTCATTCATGTTTCTGGTACCTCTGTGCTCCTTGGCCTCTCTCCTCCTCCTCTCATCCTTTCCTCCTCTTCCTCCCCTTCCTCCTCCTTCTTCTCTCTCTCTCTCTTTCTTTCTTTCCACATGGCATCTCTTCCTCAAGGGTCTCTCTGTGTGGTTTGGCTTTTCACAGCGTAGTGGTCTCAGTTGCTTCTTACGTGGAGGCTGGCTTCCAAGAGGCAAGAAGTGAAAGCAGCCAAGCCAGCAGGCTTACGCCTTGAACGATCTCAGTGTTACTTCCACGGAAGTCTACTGGTGAAAGCAGTCACAGGGCCCACTCACATTCAAGACCCTTAGACCTAGACTACTCCTCTTAATGGGGGATAGCCAAGATCACCTTGTAGAAGGGTTTGTGGGATGGGCGATACTGCTGTCACTTGTAGAAACTATAATCTGTCACAGTAAGAAGCAAAAGCCTAAAGCTATGCTTAAGAAAGTTTTGTTGTTATTAAGACAAAAACTATAAAGTCTTCGTTTTTCACTCTGACATCTAGAGTTGCATTTCTGTCATAAATCCTACTTCCTCAGATTCTGAGCCCATTGGGAATCTCCATGCAGGTCACCTCTGCTCCAGCATCCCTCCTCTGTGACGCCTACCAGGCAGATCTGTCATGCCTCTTCTAGGCCTCCAGCACTGGGCTCACCTCTGTTATATCACCTGCCAGCCTGTTTTGGTACTACCTGTCCATCCTCCCTGATGGAGTGTGAATTGAGGCAGAGGCTGTGTCTTATTTATCTCTGTAATTTTTAACTGAGTGTCCTTTTTGTATTTTAGCTGAGTTGAATTATGTTGATGAATAGATGTCACTCTGATTCCAGAAGCTTGGCCCTGTAGGTTCATTCATGTTGGTTCAGATAAAAGAATGTAAACTAGGAATGAAATGATGGTCTGCCTAGTGGGAGTGTTTTATTCTGTAGGAGTGGCATAGAGAACTCGTGTTTTCAGATACAGAGGTGGGGATGAAGAAGCTATGAAAGCAAGGAGAGACAGCTTCAGCTGTCCCTTCTTTACCATAATTCTTACTACATTGGCTCCCTGGTAACAGCTCCTACATGAATGTGGCTGCAGTTCAGGATGGACCCAAATGGGTTCCTTCTATTACTCAGAGCACTGGCGTGTGTGACTCCCCAAATCCTCTTGAGTTGATCTAGACTAAACAGTTTCTGCTTCTGAAACATCTAGGAGACTTAAAAGTAGTGATATATATGTATATGTGTATGTACACATAGATATATATAGCTGGAGGGACAGAGAGAGAGAGAGAAGCTGCTTAAAACTTGACTTGGGTAATATTAATGCTAAACATTACAGCTTTGTTGCAGGGAAGTTAAAGAATAGAATTACTCTAATACTTCTCAAATCTAGGTCATATTATAGAGTATTCTACTCATAAATTTTTGTCTAATTTTTTACCATTAAAGGAAAAAACTAAGGATAAAGGCAGGAAGACTTTTTCCTACTTGGAATTGGGGGTGAACCTAGTCCACACCTTCTTCAATGGATAATGCCACTGATAAGAGAGAAGAAGAAGAGTGGCGAATAGCATCTACCCAGTCTAATTATTTCCAGAAAATAGAATTCAATTAAACATTCTCTTCAACAGCTCTTACCAATCAAAGGATTAGAACTGCTCCGGCTGCCAAGTACAAGCTCTCAGGAGGAAATGATCTGGAAGAAAAATAATTTTCTTCACCTCAAAGTAGGAGTAGGAAAAATATGAAAACAAATATTTCTGGTCTTATATTTAGTAATTTTAAAATGCCATACTCAGCTCTCCAGCATCTATTTCTTTCCTTTAGACTGAGTGTCATTTTTGCTCAGAGGATTCTAGTGTAATTTTTTGGTGTTTCAATCACATTTCTGCAGTTTATCACCTTTGAGATTTGCCTACTGTCTAGCATGAAGAGTTGATTTGCTAAATTGAGGAAAATGTGGACAAAAGTTTGTGCTCACTAGTTGGGAACCAGATTGGAATGCCCAGATCTCAAGGGCAAGTTGGCAGTCTGCTCAGAGCAGAGTGCCCTGCAGCCAGCATCCGTGGGGTCACAAGAGGGTCTAATTCAGTAGGAGACTCACGAAGCTCCTCCAACTTCAGCAACATTTCACATGCTTATCTGGTAAAGACTGTTAGCTCCGAGGCTAACTATTGGGTACAAGCCAGAAAATATCTGATTTGGGAGAAAGTGACCCACTGAATCAAAGGGATAGTAGCGCCATTAGCGTTGAATGCAAACCAGGGAGCCCAATTTGACTGCCAGAAAGAGCACATCCATGTGGTTTTGGGGTAGAGAGCCCTGCTGGACTCTTGGAGAAATGGCTCTCTCAGTGTAAAGTCAGTGCGCATCACAGGGAAACAGCCAGGAGCTGTGCTGTGCATTTCAATCTGTGTGTGCTTTTTCAGGAGCTTGCAAGTTACATGTTCATCACATGACTCTTTTCCCAATTGCCTGAAGAAGTTGTATGAAAAAGTGAAGGCCATACACAGCCTGCTCATCGTTAGACAAAATATTCTTGCATGTGGGTATCAGAGTCCTTAGCTAAGATTTTTATTTTGAGTTGAGGCCCATTGTGTGTGTGTGTGTGTGTGTGTGTGTGTGTGTGTGTGTGTGTGTGAGAGAGAGAGAGAGACAGAGACAGAGACAGAGATAGACAAAATGTGTATATCTCTGACATTATTATAGAAATTAATGGCATATATTCTCAGTGCTAAGCTGTGTCCTAAGCCGTGTGGGATTACAGAAATGAGTAAACTACAAAACTGATTCTATAGATGCCATAATCTAGTGGGAGAGAGACAAACACATATAAATATTGTTGTGAAGTATATTGTGACATGTGCTATGATAGAATATGATTAACACGCTGTGATAGCAGAGTAGATGGATAGATGCATTTTAATTGGCAATATCCTGGAAAGGCTTTGTGGAAGAATAGCCAGTGGGCCTGGGCTTGGAAGATGAGCGAGGTTGGCAGCCTCAGTCGGGGTGGAGGGGTCAGTGAAAGGATTCCTGGCAGAGGGAACTGTATAAACAGCCATCCAGGGAGAAGGTGCAGGCTTTGTGTGGGGAAAGGCATCACTGGGGTGGTGGGGGCAGAGTGTGAGGGTGGGGAAGAGGATATAGAGGATGTAGAGAGATGAAAAGAAAAAGTAATTTGATGTGATACTGCAGAATCATATCTGGAAGCATCAAGTTACTACATTTGGACTTTGCTTCGTACACAGAAGAGAGCAATTGAAGGAGTATGAGTTGGGGCAGGAGTGTGTGTGCATGTATCTGTGTGTGTATGCATGCATGGGTATGTGTGTGTGTCTCTGTACGTGAGCAGGGGAGGGAGGGGAAGGAAGAGTGAGAGAGAGAGGAAGGGAGAGAGAAGGAGGGAGAAAGAGAGAGGAGATCTGTGCTTTAAAAAGGAACTGGGTTGGCAGTTTGGGAGATGCAAGGATGTGAATGGAAGCAGGGTATTGCAGTAACCCAGCTCAGAGACATGAGATTCTACAAGAAAGAAGTGGGCATGGTAAAGAGAAGGCAGATTCAAGTTTTATTATGAAGGCAAAAATAGCCAGGGTTTGCTAACTAATTAGAACTGGGGGTTAGAGATGGGAGCGAGGTTGTGGGAGATATGTGCAGGACCAAGTTGGTCTGAGACAGGGAATGAGAAGAAGGAACAAGTTTGCATATCCCTGTATCCATTTATTAATGCACACAGGAAATTGTTATTGAGGCTGTGCAGTCACTGAGCTGGGGACTGGGGTACAATTGAGGACTAAGACAGATATGGAGCTCCAATGGCACTGGGGAATTGGGGTCAGGATATCATGAGAGTAATTAGATACTACATATGTTATAGACTTGGGAATTGTCCATCCAGAAGTGATGATGAATCCAGGGGGCTGAATGGCTCATCAAGGAGGAAGTTCATCAGTGGGAAGAAGGTCTCATAAAATTATCTAATCCTGGAATCCTCAAAGTTTCATTTAGTGTGACTTCTTTTGCTGAGAAAAAGAATACTAAGAAGGAGAGACCAATTGTTTCAGGGCTTCTCCCCAGTAAGAAGAAATACAAGATTAAGCACCTGCATATATATAGACAAATATTATGTCATGTATATATATATATATATATATATATGATATATATGTCATGTATGTATATATATATGATATATATTATGTCATGTATATATGTATATATATATATATATATATATATATATATATAATCTTTGCCCTGCATTCTAGATCATCTGTTCTTTGCCTTTTCCTATGATTTCAATGCTATAGGTACAAATATTTAATCTTTCTTAAGTAAAGTCACCCAGATTCAGCGCCTCTTGAACCTAGTTGAAGTAATAAGAGACAATTAAATTAGAGAATCGCTTTTCAAGGAGTGTATGGGGTGTTTGGGTTCTGAGCTTGCAGGAGTCCACACCTTTGGAACCTCTCTGCATATCAGCACTGCAGCCATTGCTGGATTGTTTTCCCAGTCCTTGGAGACTGGCCTGATCAGGTTCACTAACGGTTGGACTTTTCTTGGTATTTGCTTACATAACACTATCAAGACACATGTC
This sequence comes from Diceros bicornis minor, assembly GCF_020826845.1. Classification (NCBI taxonomy): domain Eukaryota; kingdom Metazoa; phylum Chordata; class Mammalia; order Perissodactyla; family Rhinocerotidae; genus Diceros; species Diceros bicornis. Next base: position 53,495,058 of record NC_080742.1, on the reverse strand, counting down.
TTAAATATTTTATCAGGTTTAAAGGGTAGTTTTCAGAACAAGGCATTGTGTGGCCTGCAGAACAGCCTAGCAGGGAGGAAGAAGATTCTTGGCCTGTACTAAGTGATGTAACTTTAACACACATTCTGATATTAAAAATTGGATTAACTTGATAACAAGACTGCAGGTATTAAGATGTTGGCCTTTCTTGTATCGTAAAGATAGTTATTAAAGCATAGTGCACTTTAGTTAAGTGCATCTCCCTTAGTTAGTATAATTGACTCTTAACATAAAAATCACATAGTCCTGACCTGTGTCTATGATGCCCTCTGGTTCCTCTGGAACTGGGCATGGGCTAATTGCATGATTTGGCTGTTTGCATACCAAAATGCAGTTCAAATGCTTCTTATGGTAAGGGAACACTTGGAAGGGGAGTGGAAATGTATTCATTAACTGAAAGAGCTGAGTGCACTATAGGATGCAGAAGAGCTGCTCTACTGGATTATTAAGTGTTTTGGAACCTGAAACTATACGTTAAGAATAAAATGAAATGACCCAGGAGCAGAATGTTTTTTAAACCTTAAAAGGAGAGAAGCAACACCACTGGAGAAATTGCCAGGATCCTTTTAGATCTTTTCCATGTTGCTGGATGATTGTAAAGCAGTGTCTGCTTTGAAAATATTCTCATATAAATGAATATTTCAATGTTTCTGACCAATTTAAATCATCCTAGAAAACAGGCATTTCTACTTCACTAGTTAAAGAATGGAATCTCCCAAGTTTTGCTTTTGACTAAACCAGCTCTGAGGATGAGAGTCTTGATCCTAGTTGAAACACTTGCCATGAGTGTGTTTTTTCTATTAAAACTTTTTTGCTCCATTGGCCTGATTTGTCTTCCTGATGGATCAAGCTGTTCTTAAATTAAATAAGTAATTTTTAAATTTAAGCAGTGTCAGAGTCACATAGAAGACTTGTTAAAACACTGGTGCTGGGCCTCACTCCCAGAATTTCTGGTTTAAAAAGTCAAAGGTGGGGCCTTAGATATTGCATTTCTTCCAGGTTCCTAGGTGATGCTATGCTGCTGGTCCCAGGACCACACTTTGAATTCGGTGATTTCTAAGATCCTTTCAGAGCTCTAAACAATCCAATGAACTTAACAGAGGCTTTTCTTTCATGACAGAAAAAAATTTTTTTTCTTTTTATCATTTTGATTATTTTGATCATCTCAAAATAATGAAACCTCTTCTGATTTTCTATTAATCAGAAACTATCTGATCTCTCCCAGAAAGTAGACTTTTCACAAGTGTTCTATGTAGAGTAATTGGTAGAGTGATATAACCTTAAATTTTGGATTCTATTCCCAAGAAAAGGGCTAATGGACTGTTGAAATTCCTATTTATGAGTTTTGTTTATCACCAGAATGAGTTTGCTGCTTTACAAAAAATTTAAAGTAGGCATTGAATATGGATAATATTCCCCCTTGATGTAGACTGGAGGCCTAAGTTAGAACTAAGCAATGTTATGGGTTGAAAGGAAGATCTAAGGCAAGTGTTGTGGTGGGGAATAGAAACGGAACAGAAAAATGCTGACTTAGCAATAAGCAGTAGAGGCTATGTGTTTATGAGTGAAGGAAACCTGTACCTGCACCAGCGAATATATGTGGTCTTCTTAGACCCTTTGGTTCCTTTCCTATTACTTTCTTTCATGACCAAGGTCTCCAAACCAAGGCTACTTTATGGAGAATGTCTACCTAAAGGAGTGTTTTTCAAGCATTAATGTGCTTATCAATGACCTGGGGTTCTTATTAAAATGCAGAATCTGGTTCATTAGGTCTAGGGCAGGGCCTGAGATTCTGCATTTCTAAGCAGCTGTCAGGTGATGCCAATGTGGCTGGTCCACGATCTCTAGGGCCAGCTTCACGAGTGTGCGCCAGTGTAGACATACAGGACAAAGCCTTAAAGCATCATACTGCTTTCTTCTGATTTATCCTCTTGTCTTATAGCCAAGCCATTAAATGTTTGGTTGGCTTGCATAACTGCTGCCACATACTAAGCCAGGGGAGTTATGTTTCTTCCCCTTTGTTTAAGTGATCCTGATACTGTATAGTTTGTATCTGGAGATTGTTTAGCAAATGCTCTCCTTTGTTGTTTTTCAAATCTCTCTCTAAGACAGGAATCTTTTTCCTGTGCTACATTGTTAGCCTGAATTCATTTCTCAAATGAATCTCATTAACTGGGTTTTGGGCTTTGAAGTCAACTGGAGTTTTCTGGACCTTCCCTTTGATTCTGGGCCACAAAGATGAAATAGAACAAGGCAAGTGGTATTCCCCATGGCTATCTTTGAACCACCAGTAGCTCCCAGCCTAGGGAATGGATGATATCTGGTTATTCTTTTTACATGACACACCAGCTCTCTTCCTTTGCACAATTTCAATCCTTTTCAACGCCTGATGTATACCCAATCCCAGTGAGCTGCTGCTCAGGACAGTGTAATAAATTTGTATTGAGCACCTTATGTATTTAAGGGACTCATGCAGGTACCAGTCTAGGTTCTCAGGTTGGTTATAACCCAAAAGAAAAACTTGAATGGAAGGAGAATTAGTTTAGGTGAAGACCAATAGCATGTTCTATTGAGCAGTGAACCAGCAAGAGAGGAAACATTGCTGCTGTAATGACAGTGGCGTTGCAAGAATCAAGATTATCAGGTAAGGTTTCTTCCTCCTGATCCTTTCAGAATCCCCCCAACTCTCAGGGTTTCAGCATCCATGTTAGGCAAAAATAAATCTGGCTACTTCCACGGGCTTTGCAACTTTCAAGACCTTTTCCTACAGTCAACATATTCAGTGATTATGTTTTATGGCTAGCACGGGGGAAATTCAAGTTTCTTAGTCTGAAGGCTTTTCCTCACTTTTGAAAAATTATTATTTCCTAAGCACTGTGCTGGCCTTCATGTAATGTCTCAGAGACACCTCATGAGATATATATTGTTGTCTTGATTTTACAGGTGCAGTAACTGAGGCCTTGAGAGGTTAATTTGCCAGATTAAACAACCCATGACAGAACCAGCATTCAGGCCTGGAAATGCTAACTTCAAGTCCATTGCACCGACTCTTGAAATTTGTGCACTTAAAAAAAATGTTCTTTAATGCTTTGTTAATTTACAATTTTTATTTTTATTGTCCCTGATGAATTTACTCTGTACCTTACTGTTCAGAAGAGCTTTAAAATTGTTAAAAAAATAAAACTAAGTGACTTTGGGAGATTGGTTTTGGAAACTCTCTAACTTGAATCTAAATATTTTAATCTCTTATTAGTTAATGCTATTTTGATTTAGCCAAGAAGTGTTCCAGGCACAACTGAGTAAGTATTATCATTCCATCACTAATGTTTAATGCATGGTGTGTGATTAGAGACTATTGTTGTAGTAACTGGACCTCCTGGTCCAAAGTGCCTGGGATTTGAGGAGCAGGCTACTTATCCAGACCCACAAATTAGGCTGCATAACTGGAGTGATGTTGGAAGATTTTCATTTGAATGAACTAAAAAATCAGTGTGTAATCAGTTTTAACTTACCTTGAGTCTAATTAAATGTCATCTTTTCTCCCTCTCCTGTTTTATTTTAAAAGAGAATTTTCTTATTTTGTTGCTCTTATGGACTCAATTTGGAGGACAGTAATATATTCAGTTTCTAGGAAAAACAAAATAGGAAACCAATAGAGCCAATAGGAAAAACAAAACGAAACATTGGCCTAGAAACCAGGAGACCTGGTCCAGTTTCAGCTGTGTGACCTTGAATGAGTCATTTAACCATATCAAACCTCTAGTTCCTTACTGTAGAATGAGCAAGTTGGACTAGCTGCTGTCTGAAGCTTTCTTCCAGTTCTAAGTCCTACTTTGCTATTGTTGCTTATTCCTATTAGGAAAAACCATGAAAGTGAATGTGCCTGCCTGCCTGCCTACCTTCTTTCCTTCCTTCCTTTTGCACTAGTCAAACTAGGTTAACTTCTATTAGAAAATAATCTCAGTGGGTTAACAACATGGAAGTTTACTTCTTGCTCCTACAAACTCCAACGTGGCTGTTTCTGGTCAGTCAGCTCTCCTGGCGACCTCTCCAACATGCAGTGACTCAGGGATCCAGGCGACTTTCAAATGGTGCTTCTTCATCCACCAGGGCCTCAGAATCCTCTACAAGAGCCTTGTCAGGGGAGTGAAGAGAGAGTCTGGAGGATCTCGTAGGGGCTTTAAGGGCCAGAGCACATTCTCTTGGCCACAACATGTCCCCCCGGTTCCACCTAGATATAGTGGGCCTAGGAAAGGTGGTCTCTTGTCGTTGCCCAGGAGGAAAATGAAAAGGTTTGATGAATGTGTAGCATTGTCTCATCCACAGTTCATTCATTCAACAAGTGTTTATTAAGTGTCTCCTATATGCCAAGTGCTGTAGTTGACACTGGGGCATGACAGACTACTCTGTTCATATGGATCTTAATTCTAATGGGGGAGATTATATGTGCATGTGTGTGTGTGCGCACAAAATATGTATACATGCAATACATCTGTAGTATATCTACTATTAATTCTGAGATTTAAAATAATATCACAAGGCAATAATAGATAAATTTTTGAGAACTATTAGACACCAAGCATCAATCTCAAGATTTCATATATATATAAATATATATACACACACATATATTTTTTCATTTAATCTTTACAATAACCCTATGAAGTAGATGCTATTATTATCCCCATTTTACACATTAGGAAACTGAGGCAGAGGGAAGTTAAAAACCTTGCCCAGGTTCAGACAGCTAGCAAGAAGCGGAGCCAAGTGACACACCCAGGCAGTTTGATGCCAGAGCCCGTACTCTGTCTTACGACTCTGAAACCACACACCTGACTGGAGGAGAAGTTCCTCTAGCTGTAAATTTCTTGATACACATTCATAATTAATTTCCTGAAAAATAAGGGACACACGAATGGGAATGTGTGAAAGCACTTCGTAAACTGGAAAACATTATAACATAACTTGTTGCTTTCTCAAACCACACTCGGCCTCAAAGCCTTTGATGGCTTCCTGTTGTCTACGGCGTGAGGTTTAAATTCCTCAGAACTTTGCCATGTTGCTTCAGTTCCTTCTTCACTCCTCTTCATGCCCTGCCATGCTAGACACATCACCTTCCCAGAATATGACCCAAATAGTCTTGGGCTTTTGTTTATCCCTTTTCAGTACATCATTGTCCTGCGTCTTAGGCCAGCACTAGGTTCAATCATCTTTGTACCCTCCATAGTACTGGCACACAGTAAGTGCTAAATAAATGCTTGACAAATTAAATCAAAGGTAAAACAGGGAGGGGAAAAGGGAGGCATAGATAACACGGAATTGAAGGTGACCAAGGCAGACTCAGGTCCCCGCGTGAGATGCAGACAGAATGGCTTTGCACAAGACATTTTTCTCTTGAAACTCTGTCCTCAGTGACTGGAAGGTGGCAAAGGAACAACAGGAAACAGTGCAGCCTTCCCAGTTCAGGTAGAACTAGGATCCCAGCATCCCAGAATGCTTGGCTTATGGCTGGCAAAAAGTTCTGTTCAAAATGGAGTTATTTTATAATGTTGTTATCAAGACAATTGCACCATACTCCAAGACATAGCTGGAGGAAGGAGCTGTGCAGGGAGAGGCTTCACTGAATTGCTTTGTGCAGGTGGCCACTGTTAGCATACCTTTAAATGAGAGCTAAGGAAATAAGCATACATAGTTACTCAATGCCATGAATATAACCCACCGTGACCGACACTGTTGGGCTGCCCAGCTGCCATCCATTCTCTATGTCTTCTTTGAAAAAAGGACCTCAGTGTGTTTGGGATGGTGGCGTGTCACCTCTGGGGATGAATGGTGGATGGTCTCAGCCACTGATTCCAAACATTTTTCATAACTTGACACATAGAAAATGATTAAATTTGCACAGTGTGCTGTGCTAACCTGAGGGGATTTGGAGGCATCAATGTGGAGCTTGGAGGAAAAAAATCCATTACATTCTCTCCATATTATATAATTATGATCAAAAAATAAAATACAAATAGGAAGATATGAATTATTAAATTTGGATAAAATTTCCACATATTTTCTAATTTTTTTTATAATGAGAAACTCAAGCTTGCTTCTACAAACCTAAAATTTAATAATCAGATTTTCGGCTTGAAATAGTTAAATATAATTTCTCTTCCAGCTTTTTTGGATGATCTCTTCAAATTCTTGATAGTCATCACAATTTTGCTTACCTAAATTGGTGACTAAAAACTATTAGAACCATGTTTACAGCCACTCAAAATTTGTAATGGTTGAAATGACTTTTTTAAGTCTAACATTTCTTTGACAAATATAATATTAAAGTTTTATATGATAATATGAGTGTATTTCAAATCCACTCAAACTTTTCATATAAAATATCTAAAATAAAAGTTTATCTAAATATTTATCTAAAATAAATAGATAATCTAAAATAAATATCTCAATTAATAGATATTTATCTAAATATTTATAAAATATTTATCTAAAATATCTAAAATAAATATTTATCTAAAATAAAAATTCATATCAAATATCATGATGAAGCTCTAATTTGCAGAATGTGTAGTCAGCCTGTAGGTAGGTTGGATATTACTAAAATGGCACATCAATTGCACATGGACAGAAGTTTCTGATGTAGATGAAAGCTGAAACTGGGAGTGGTCAACCAGAATTGGGTCTACCAGGAGCCTGTATTTGACTTCCCTGATCCCCAACCTCAAAGCTACACCTTGGGATGTGCGATCTCTTCCTTGGACACCTTATATAGAAACCCATCCAGGAGTTCACAGTCCCCTTGTCCCTGTGCACCACCGCAGTCTCTGCAGCTGGTTGCTCTAGTGCATGCCTAGGTGGGACAGCACCTCTGGGGCCATGCTCACTATGTTGTCAGCAAGTATCAGATGTTGCTCCCTGTGCTCACCACATGAAGGACCATAAGGCACATCACTCTCCTCAGGCCACCCTGCAAGGCCTTCTGGAAATGCATGCTTATACCAAAGACAACCAGCCAGAAGGCTCCTGCTACACCAAGAAACAGAGGGATCAGTTTTATGTGGCATAACTGTAACCCATAGGCCTTACGCAAAACAGCACACTAATTGGGAAGCTTGGATCTAAGCAAGCATGATGATCCTGGTCTCCACTATTGCAACCTCTTTGAAAGCTAAGAGTGGCCAAACGAGCTAGTACTGGCCAGTGAAACACAACTGGGTTGGCCAGAAGTAGGAGTAGTTCTGGGACAGTTTTTATTTTCCCAATACAAGAGGACAAAAGAGAATGTGCCTGGTACTGATCCTTCCCCCTCCTTTCTCCTTTGACTGAGGATGTGCTCTAGAGCTTCAGTAGCGATCTTGTGACCAAAAGGTGAGAGGCATCAGGGAGAGGCCAAGAGTACTGCAGAGCTGCTGGTACTGACATCATTAAGTTTCCAGATCAGTGCCAAGAGCTCTATCTCCAGATTTCCTATTATGTAAGAAAAATAAACCCTTATTTGTTTAAGTCACTGGATGTCAGGTTGTCTGTTATTTACAGTCAAAAGTATTACTTACACATTCATTTTACTATGTACCTAAGGACACACAGAAAATGAAAGACATTAGAGTTCTTTATCCATTCATTAAAGTATTTAAAACAGTTCTATTCTTAGGCAAGTATAATGCTAGTTTTGCTAACCTTCCTTAAGAAGAAAAACTTATATTTGACTCATTGTCTGTGAAATAGGTGTGGACATACTTCAATACATGCAGCTAGTAGGTCTAGGGAGCTACCTCTGACACAGCACGTTCAAGTGTGCTAATGCCCTGGTGTGTGGAATGAGAGTGAGCTACATCTGCTTGCATTGGCTAGAAACATTACATCTCCTTTTCTATATCAGTATGGCAGTGGCTTCTCATGGTAGTTTTAGGAGTAGAGCATTAATTAGACCTCTATGACTTCTGAGAAACTCACCTGAACTAGTTTAAGCAAAAGAAGAGATTTATCAGAAGGACTTTGGGGTATCTTATGGTAATACCATGCTATGGGGAGGGTTGTGGTTGCAGTGAGCCATGAAGAACTACTTCAACAGGAAATGACCATTTCCAGAGTTCTCTTTCTGCCTCTTGCTTCTGCTGCTGGGTTTCGGCTTTATTTCTCTCTCTTGCTACAGACTGAGTTCCCTTACCTGGCAGAAATTTGGCTCCTGGTAGCTTCCAAGTGTTATGTCTTTTAGATTCACCTACCAGAAAGAAAGACTCTAGGTCCCCTCTGCTTATATCCAGTTGCTGGGGCTCATTGTTCCACTGGGAACCAGGAGCAGAGTATTAGACTAAGAAGCTATGGCCCAGAGGGCTGAGCCATGGAATCTCCTGCAGGAGCAAGACGGATGGGGTGGGGGAAGAGAAATTTCCAGGGAAGGATGTGGTAGTGGTATTGGGCAGAGGCCATAGATAGCCACCACAGAAATAATTCCCACTTCACTCTGTGTATGTTTGTACTGAAAAAGGAGACAAGGAAGGAACAGGAATCTGTGTTTGTTTAAGGTCATGTAGGAAATCAATAGGCAATTTGGCATTAAAATGAAGAACTAGTAATTCTTACTCCAGGTTGTTATATTCTCTTTTAAGCTCTTGTTTTAGCCTTCTTTGTAGCAATTCTCATTGCTTTCTTGGAGTCTTGTTGATAAGAATTGTCCTGTTTCCTTGTCACACAAGCTTCTGTAGATAGTTATTATGGTACCTGGAGAGAGTTTCAGGACAAGAGTGTTTCCTAACCTCACCTTGGAGACATTACGCCAACATCCTTACAAACACAAACACACTGGAACCACCAGTGGTTCCAGAGTATAACAAAAATTTAGCAATGATCTTTCTTGGAAAGTGTAAGTGTAATCAGTCAGTTTAAAGCAGGTGAGTGGGAAATCATTTTAAAACATGAAAAACTAAAATCTTTCTTTTGTTGGTAGTTAATTTTTATATTTTGGATATTATGGCCTACAATCTGAGCCATAATATCCAGAAAATTTCCTAGCTTTGTAAAATTACTTTTATTTAATCTTTAATGAATATTCTATTTGCTTCAATTCCAAGCTCTCAATACAAGAGGAATTCATTAACCACTCATTCATTCACTAAACATTTGTTAACATCTACTCTACACTCAACTTTGTGTTAGCTTCCCCACTGTATTTTTTTCTCTTGGTATATTTTAAGGGTAAATGACTAGATTTCTATGAGGTTGTTTTAGAAATAATAATTATTTCCCTTTAGCAATCATTTTCTCATCTCTCTCTTTTTGGAAATCCTGCTTTGCCCCCAGAGGTAGAAGCTTTAAATACGTGTAACCCTGCTTCCCCAGACAGAGTTGATTGTACTAGGGATAAAAGCCTGACCCCAGATGATCAATCAGATTCTCTCTCCTGGGAAATTGGAATAGAATGACGGAGACAGAGTTGGTGTTGGGTGTTTGAACTGGAAGACCATAGATATGCTGGAGGCTGAGGCTGTCATTTTGGAGCAGAAATGATGGGCCCACGTAGAAGCAATTAAGTGCGTATACAACCAAGTTTGCAGAGAGAGAAGCAGACACAGAGCAGAATGAGAAACTGTAAGGCCTCAGAGACCGAGACAAACCAGAGAGGTTAGCCATTTAATGACTTTCCAGAGTCAATGTGATAGTTGCTGTAAGACCTGGTTGGGCTCCATGAGCTACCTCTTACATCCTTATAAGAAATCTACCTTCACTCAAGCCTACTTGACAGGGTTTCTCTTTCCTTAAGCAAACCCACTCTGACTAGGAGGCGAGTCGATCAAGATTGAAGTCAGCGAGCCAATTTAAAGAGAGTTCTCCATTTAAGGTAACTCAAATGTAATAATAGTAGATCAAGGACTTATCCTGTATAAATGCAATACGAACAATCACGTTCAGATACTCAGAACAATTTTCTTGCTATAAGAGCACTGAGGAATTAGAATGTGTTGTGAATGTAGGATCTTCGTTTTTTATTCATTTAAAGGAACATGTAGGCAGGTCTCTTTCTGAGAAAGCGCAAGTGACTGATGGGAGATCTTCTACAGCCCATTGGGTCTATGTTGTAGTAATACTGGTTGGTCTATGTTGTAGTAATACTGGTTGGTCTATGTTGTAGTAATACCGGTTTTAAGAACTTTATGGAAGATTGGTGACAATTGCTATGATTCAGCCTCCAGTTGGTACAAGGAAATATGATGTGAGCAAAGACACAGTATCTAACAGCATACAAGATGAAACTTAGTGGTTATTAAAAGCTTCATGGCTTAACTTCTAGGTTTAAATATAACCATATTCAATAATAATAATGATTTTGCTAGGTCTTCTAAGTAAAAGACTCTTTTTCAGATGTTATAATTTATCCATCCTTTCAGACATTTTGAAAACCATCTACAGCTGCCAAAAGAAGTAGTTTCTGAAGTTTGCAAGTCTAAACCCAGATTCTAACTATCTTTATATTTTTAAAATCAATATTTTTTCCTCTTTTGTGGCCTAATTTTCATGCTTGTTTTGATAAAGTCAGCACTACTGGCATGCGAACAGGTCTCACAAAATGTCTTGTTTTCAATTACTTTAAAACCATCATCTAGGCCCATCGTGCTCCAGAATTTTTTGATTTCATAATGAAGATACTTAGGTCCCAAACCACAAGGCAGGTTGCCTTGATAAAAAGACCATTTTTTTTGGATAAGAAAATATGTAATGCAAAATTAAAATGTGATCCAGTAACCAACCAATAACCAAACACAATAGTGAGTGTAAGATAAACGGACATTATGAAGCTCCAGAGACACACAGGGATGAAAGGTAGGATGGAGATTAGAGCTGTCTATCTTCAAAGTATAAATGTGGGATCACAACAATTTTTTTAACCAATAGTAATGGCTTTGAAATTGCAAATGAGTGTGGGATGGGCATTAGAAAGACTCTCTTGAGAGCCATGAGTGTACTGAGTGGTCTAAATGTAAATGTGGCAGATAGTTTTGCCATTAGAACAGCAATCATTTCTTCCTCCCCACTCCCTGCCAAATTGTTGTTTCTGTCCCAATTTCAAATATCTTGTCCCATTCTCAGGCTATGTGTCAGATGACATGTCCTGGTACGTGGTTTAAAATATGACTGCTCTTGGGCCAGCCCGGTGGCGCAAGTGGTTAAGTGCGTGAGCTCTGCTGTGGCAGCCCGGGATTCGCCGGTTCGGATCCCGGGTGCGCACTGATGCACCGTTTAGCAAGCCATGCTGTGGCAGCGTCCCATATAAAGTGGAGGAAGATGGGCATGGATGTTAGCCCATGGCCAGTCTTCCTCAGTGAAAAAAAGAGGAGGATTGGGAGATGTTAGCACAGGGCTTATCTTTCTCACAAAAAAAAAAAAAAAAAAGAAAAGAAAAGAAAAAGAAAATATGACTGCTCTGGTCACAGGACCAAGTGGATGGGTTGGAGTGTTGAGAGAACAAGGAAGACAGAAAGGAAATGACAGATCATCCATTCCACAAAGGTGTATTGTGTGCCCATTGTGTATCCACTGTTCTAGATCTTGGGTCACAAGGGTGAACAAAATAGAAAGTGCCCTTGCTCTTGTGGAGCTTACATTCTACTTGGGGAAGACAGACAATGAAAAATAACAATTAAGTATAAATTACGTTGGATGGTGGTAAATGCTATAGAAAACATAGTTGGGCAAGACAGATGAGACTTAAGAGTGATGGTGATTTAATTTTATATGGGACGGTCAGGAAAGGCTTAAGTGATAGGGAAGCGTGAGGAAGTAAGCTATGCTGGCACTTGGGGACAGAATATTCTTCAATTCTACCCAGAATAGGCAGATGAAATGAACAGTGTGTGAAAAGGTTCTCAGGTAGATGGTGTGAGGGATGTTTGAGGAACCTCAAAGATATTAACGGAGCTGAAGAGGTATAAGGGGGAAGGAAAACGGTAGGAGGTGAGCTCAGGGTATAAGCAGGGTCAGGGTGGTGGGTCATATAGGGCCTTTGTAGAACCTGGTAGTGAGGAATTTGGCTTTTGCTCTGAATGAGGGGACAAGTCCTTGTAGGGTTTTGAGCAGTATAGGAACATGGTCTGAGTTCCATTTTCAAAGGAATGGCAGCTACCTCTGGCTGCCATTTAGGAGAGTGTTGTAACAATCCAGATGAGAGATACTGGTAGTTTGGACAGAGCTGTAACAGTAAAATTGGTGATAAATGATGGTTGGATTCCGGCCATGCTGATGGATCAGATGTTGTGTGTAAGAGAAAGAGGAGAGGGACTAAAAAAATAATAAAATAAAGAAGAGGAAGGAAGGAAGAAGAAGGTAGAGAGATATCTAGAAGAATGCATGCACAAACGGGCTAAGACTGTCCTTAGGACTTCTCTGGAGGTCAAGTAAAAAAACTCCAGGATTTGATTGCCTGAGTAGCCAGCACGTGATTCTTGGTTCCTAGACTTAACCTGAACATGAATTCATGCTGGCTGTATGTATTGACTGTTAAAATCTACTAACCCCAAAGTGAAGTTTAGTTGTGTGGCCAACCCACTGTAAATGTGTTAGACTAGTGGCCTCAGTTGGGAAGTTGGATGGAAGAGGCAGTGGGAATATAGTGATGGTCTGGGAAGGAGAAAATCTCACCTCCTTTTGTCCCTAGATAATGATGACCCTGAAAGAGTAAGTTTTGATTTACAAGGTATGAATGAGATCATGTGCAGAATAGATGCCGTTATCCCCAAACCCAAATTTCAACATACAAAGGTTACGTATATTATTTGCATTTGAGTGCTTTATTATATTGGAATTGCAGTGATATTATTAACATTTGTACAAATGCACAAAATCTTGTCTCTTCTTGCTAGAAAGAGATGTAAAAATCTGACCTAGTTGAACAGTCTTAATGAACTCATTGTCCATTGGTAACAATAAATGTGTTCACGATGCAACAAAAAGCTTAACATAAAATTAAACATATTAAATGCTGCAGCGAGTATTTACATGTATGTACCCCCAAATGTTTTTCTCCTTCCAATAAGGAAGGTGGTTGCTTTACAAATAGACAAACAAACACAAATGTTTTGCTGTTTACAATTACAAACAACCCCCAGTCCAGAACTTAAAGTGACAGCACCTTTTTTGGGACTTCCTTAGTTAACACTTTGCACAATACTAAACTTTTCTGTTTTAGTTCTATTTTTGGACAATATTTATACTGCAATTGTCCTAGAACATTGTGTTTCAACTGAGCCATTTTTCTGGGCCTTTTCAGAATATCCCAAACCCCATGTTCTCTCCAGGGAGAACATTTCAAGCTTATCTTTTCTCCAAGACAAACCTCAAAGGCAGAACTCCTCTCTCTATGAGGCAAGTGTGATTTAGCAGAAGGTAGAAGGAAAGAGGGTGAGTAGGTCTTCTTTTCTACTGGCTGGCTGGTTGGGAAGGGTCCTTTTCTGAATCCCCCTCCAATTCAGCATTGCTGATACCATTCATTATCTCCTGTAGTGTCTACAGCATTGGTATTCTAAAGGAGCAAACTAGAATCTAATGAGCTTATTGTGCATAAGATTTTAATGGTGTATTTAAAGCTAATTTATTCAGGTTCCACATTCTCAGTCCTGAGGCTAAAATGATTCTGTTAAAAAAAAAAAATCCTATAGAGTTCTATAATACAAAACTCAACGTAAGAAAATATTAAATGGCTTAAGAAGAGCTTTCTAAATCCTGGCTTCTAATGAGCTAGATATTATAAGTTGGTCTAACCATAACAGTTGATAATTATTGATTCCCCTCTGATGATAAGCTTGGAAAGGTATCAGAGTGCCACTTAAGAATATTAATCTTTTAACAAATGCTGGCAATTTGGCCTTACCCCTCTCTTCAACTTGTGGTTAAATAGTTTTTTTTAAAAAATAGACGATTTATAAGGAAAAAAATATATAAACACTCTTTAAGCAATTTGGCTATAAGCATTACACCACTGAAAAACTCCACAAGAAATAGTAAAATATTTTGAATGGACATACACTTTTTCATTTTCACATGATAAGCTAGGGTTTTTTTTTTTTCTTTGTTTTGGTATTGGATTTTACTTATAAGTTTATTGCTTCAGTGTCTTCTTGTCCTTTCTTAGATTATAATTGTAAAATAGAGGTGCTGTCCCTAATTTTGTTACAAGGCAACATTGTATTTTTGAGAACTAAGAATGAAATAGATAGGGCCACTGTTACTTCAGCAGCCTTAGAGAGACGATGGCTAGGACAATAGTCCAACGTGCACCACGATGCACAAAAGAATAATTCTCCTGGCTCATTCAGGACACTTTGGCTTGGAGGATGAGATAGAAAATTCTTAAGTAGCGTAGCTGCTGCCTCACATCTGTTGCATAATATAACATTTTAAAAAAACATGCTATGAATAAAGGGATAATGAGTATAAACTGGCTCTTCTCCTTGGTATTCTCGTAGCAGGCTTCATCTAGGCTGATGTGAGAAACACGTCTTTGCTATGCTACTGAGGAACGCACGCAAATGTACCTGGTGCAAAGATTCTGTAAAGTATTTTAAATGATGCAGCTCAGAGCCTTAGAGGAAGGGTAGGAGAGCTGGAAAGGGGAGAGCAAAGGCAATTGTGAGGACAGGGAGGAGGTCTGAAAGAGAACAAGAGTAATGGAAAGGGATCAAAAAAGCTAAAGTGCAATTTTAAAATATAAATTATTTTAAAAGCAGGAGATTCTAAATTGCTACTGTTCGCATAGGCACGGTTTTATTCAAATTTAAATGGGTTGTTTCCTTTTCCTTCTCAGATATACTGCATAATGGAGCTTGAGTGGCTTAAAGCTACTGCACATTGTTTGGGAAGGGACAAAAAGGGCACTGAGGAAGCTGAATAGTGCAAGGCATTCTGGGAAATTGGGGTGGGGTGGAGAGAAGCAGAGAAGAAGCTGTTTTTACACATTTACAAGAAAGCTGTTCCAGTTATAGTTACTGATTCCCTTTAGCTGAACTCTGCTTCCTAAAGGAAAGAGCTTACTTTAAAAATGAAAAAAAGAAATAAATGTTTAAAAAAACTATTCAGAACATAGATTAAAAAATAACTCACAGAGCAATAAAAATCCTTGAAACTTCTATGCACAGAGATCTAAGCAAACATTTCCACCAAATGATGGAGAATAGCCATTTGAAACCCTGAAAAATGAAGATACACACAACTAGAGTAGTTTATTATGAACTAATACTTTAAAAACAAGTAGATCCTACAGAAGAATACTGTTCAAATGGAATGTTTAAAAATAACATTTATTAATAAATATCTTATAAAATTCTAAATTAATAGATTCTTGTTCAAATTTTGCTTTGGTCCTTGAATTCCACTGTATACACACATACATACATATATAGTTTCTTAGATGGTTTTTATTAACCAGAAATAAGCACATTCTATCCTAACTGGATGGCTAGTTTTATAGCAGTTACTGATGCTTAAAACCCCCCAGCCAAAGGCTGGTTTTTTACTGCAGCTGGTTTAAGATTTTAATGACAAACTCAACTAACACACTAGAATATTCTTAACTAACAGGCAACAACCACCTGAACATTCACCATTGACGCCCCTCTATTCAGAACATGCGCTGCATTGGATTTCATTGACCGGATAGGCTCCAAAGAGCATCTGCTCCGAGTAAGTCACCCTAATTATAACAACGCATGCAGTGACAGCACACACACTGCTCATCTCCCACAGGCCGTGTTAAGACTGTGACTCGCGTACACTGATGTGGAGGTAGGAGAGGGATGAATGAGAGTGTAAAGGGAAGGCATTCGACCTAACACCAGCCTTTAAAATGAGTACATTCATCCATGGCTAGGATTTTCACCATACCTGTTCCGGCAGACGCTAAGAAATGTCTTAAGGAGAAACAATTAAGATGTGGATGCCTCAATTTAGGTGAGGAGTCACCTGGTAGATATGCTATCAGGTGTACCTATCTAAGTTGTTAACAAGTAAGGCAGGGGAGGCACTGTAGAAGTTTCCAGGTAGGCTGGCAGTGACTTCGGAGGCAGATCCTACTGATAAAAAAAACACACGTGAAGGAGGAGAGGCAGTGCTAAGGGCCCCAATCTCCTCAGAATGGGTGCTGTGAAGGTCATTACAACTGATTTGTGAAAATACAGATGGATGACCCAGTAATTGAGTGGGACAGGAGAATGGGGTAGAAAGATATTTTCCGAGATTGGAAAAAGAGTAGGGCAAGAAGGAGGGGTTTTCAGGTAGACTGATTATTCTACGGTCTGGTGAAGTCTGGGCCTTCAAGTGAAATACTTAATATTGATAAGCCAAGCATTGCATTTGACCAATGAGCCTTTCAGTTCGGGATTTCAAGAAGCTCTGACAACTAGTTGGCATCTTCCATTGACTGTATTTCCATACTGCTAATGAATATACCTAAGGGCCTGAGGATAACAAGAAGACAGTTTATTCTAATTATACGTTGAGGCCCGTTTGCTAACGTGTGTGGTTGGTTTGCCTACTTAGCATAAAAAACAGACATAATTGAGCTATATATAATGCACATCAGTCAAACTGTCAAGTTGCTGAATTAAGAAAACTCAGGCAAGTTCTTAACTGCAGAGGCTTTCGGTTTAACAACTAAATATTTCAATCAAGAGGTGGAACAGAAGTAAACCATAATTTTAGTGACAGCCCACTCCCTGGACATTGATATTACCAATGGATTTTTTAAAAATCACATTTCATTAAGTGCTATGCATGCAGTAAAGAAAGAAAAGTTTTTGTTTACTTAAAGCAAAAAATTAAACAAAAAATTTTAAAAAAACAAACATTTCAATGAGTTTTTTTTTTCCTTTTTAGGGGGACACATAGATGGTCCTAAAGGAGTTTTGAAAAAATTATTTTTGATTTCAAAATAGAGGTTAGAATGTTAACTTATTTTTTAGCTAAATCTTAAATATTCTTAGGAAGCCAGTTAGGTTAAACTGTTCAGCTGTTACTGCTGGGATTCAAAACAAAACAAAACAACTATGAATTCAGTATTTAAAATACTTAAAAATGATATGTTTGTCTAAAATATAATAGAAAATCCTTTTCATTTGCATTTTTTTCTTTTTTTCTCTTTTCTTTTTTTTTGCTTTTGTTTTGATTTTTAGATCATATATCCAAGTTATGAGTTTCAATGGATACTCAAAAACTTTCTTTTGAAAGCACTGCATACAGGAAAAGATTGTTGATAAATATTGATTTAAAAAGTAAGTTATTAGATAAAACTGAAACTAGTTATGAAAATCATGCTTCGCGACCCTCATATTTCTTTTCTCCAAAATACATTCTTACACTATAGTTAGAGAAAAAAAAACACATCTTTCCCTTTTCTGAACTCTTATAAAAGCTACACCTTTTGTAAAATACTATTCTTTTAAATCCCATGAAAACACACACACACACACACACACACACTCGCACACTCATGTTAGGAGGTCAAGCATTCAAATGGAGATGAAACACCAGCACCTGTCTAGACTGCTAGAGAGAAACATTAGCCCCTGTTATTTGTGGGATGTGATATGAAAACATTAGCACAGTAGAATGGCTTGTTTCAAGGAGGCACAACTGTGGTTGGGGACTATCTGCTTTTCATAATGGGCAAGTCCGCGAAAGCTGTTGAAAATATAAATCAGAATTGTTCAGAAGAGTGGAGTAGCCATATCCACGGGATTCTTTCAGCAGCCAAAGAGTGCGTTAACTGTTGTAGGAAGGCTGAAAGCACCCCTATGGAAACATTAGGTTTTCTTTCTCTCTTGTTTGTCCAGTAGTTCGTCTACTTTTACCCACCGGAACAGCAAAGCTGGTTCCATAGGCTTAAGAAAAAAAAAATAATAATAAATCTTAGGCTATTAGCAGCTGATGATTGAACAACGTAATCTGTGTAGTGAATAGAGCCCTTCTGAATTATTATATAGTACGTGGATTTTCAACATTATAGACAGGCCATATAAATCCAGTTGTAATTCGAGGGTGTGATGTTATAGCCCGCATCATAATTTGGACTTTCACAATCGAGGCTTACAAAGTTCCCCTCCCTAGTGTCTCCACAGCTGGCATTCACCAGTGCTTCACTGATGGCTAAGCCAACTTTTATTTGCTTGATTATTAGAAACATTAAATCAGGCACATTCAACATCTCCTGGTTACTATTTTATAAAAAGCAAGAGTTGAATGAACTCCAGCTGTGGGTCACGGGCAAGGGAAGCAATGGCTAGATCCACATTTTTGAGGTTTGCTTTTTTTTTCTTTAAACATTATTTTCTTCTTTACATGCAATGTTAAAGCGGGAAAAGAATAAAACAGAAGAAAGTAAAAATGAAGTAAACAGGGAGCCCAGGAAAAAGTGGAAATGGAGAGGAAAATTGGGCATCGAGGAAGTGGACCAAAGGAGGAGGAGAGGTGTTGAGATGCTTGGTGGTTTTATTTGGACGTCAATGGATCTTATAATTTTTTATAGTAAGGGAAAAAGTTGTGGAAAAGGCTCTGTATTTATCTGGGATTCTGGTGACATCACAGCGCAAACTCAACATGTGTCATGATGTCCTCAGACTTCTCACCCAGCGACCTTGCATCCATTTACTCGACATCTACGTATGCCTCATTTTGGCTAAAAGCTGCGGTTTAACAAGATTCAATGTTTCAGGCAAAGGGTTGGACTGATAAAAATGAAACCATGACTATATACAGAAAGAGTTCAGTTTATAAACAAGTAACTGGTACCAGAAAATTGGAGAAAAGCACCAAAGCATTTCCCAAGCTGATAGATATCAATTGCATAACTCCCTTTTTTCTTATATAACTAAGTATAAAAGACAACATTTCCATAATAACTATAAAAATGAAAGCCAGTCTTTGAAGGGCTGAGGAGTCTTCCAGGTCTGAGTTAATTCTAAAAATGCCCTTAAAAGAAAGGACGCATAATATGCGACAGCTCTTCTTGGAGGCAAGGTCTGACCCGTGGATTTTAGAGAATGGGATTCAGGTCTGTTCTGTGGGTGGTGAGCTGACTGAGGGTGGAACTTCCTACCACCTCGCTGACTGCCGAGGAAGTAGTGATGGTGTTATGCTGGATGACTTGCTGCTGAGAGCAAGCTGGGACAGGGCTTGCAGGAGGACTGCTCTCCGGACCTAGGAAAAAACACACACACACACACACACCAATATAGCTCTTTCTTGGGTAGACTTGTGGACCACTGAGAAAAATAGTACTAGACATTTACTAGAAATAGAAGAATTTTACACATTTTCTCCTGGAGGTTATTTTCAAAACTTAATTTTAAACTGTATCACTAAGCTATGCCTTCCCAGTTTATAACTACAAGCAAAGCCATGCTTTCTATATCAGTGAAATGGTTTGATGTGTTGGAGTCTTGGTACGTGAACTTCCCCATCTTGTACTTTCAAATATATCAAATGTGGAAAAATACTCACATGTGGTGGGAGAATCTGTGTTGCTCAATCTAAAAAATTATTTGAAAATAAATTGACCTTCAGCCATGAATCCTTGCTCCTCCCGCCATCCCCTACGCAACTAGCATTTAATCGATTGACACTCCAGGCGCAGAAATTGGGGTCTAGAGAAAGGGGTCCACTTTACGTACTGGTAAACTGAGATAAGATCACTAGCTTTTCAGGCCAGTGAATAACATGCGACATATCCTGAGGCACTGGATGGGATTCACCCAATGCCTGTTTCCCATCCCGAGGATTTCTCTGGAAAACTGCTAGACCACAATTGGGCTCCAGTAGGCCATTTTCCTATTGGCTACAGATTTTACAATGTGAAATGCCAGGGAAAGTCTAGCCAGAAATTATCAGGAGGTGGTGGGCATGGTGATGGAGGGGTCAGAAAAGAAGGATTCCCCCTGGTGCAGTAGTCGGGCAGCCACTCAAGCATTCTAGCATGATATCTGCCCGGGTGTGCAATCTACATTTTACTTATGCTCTTTCAGTAAAATCCAATGCAAAATTAGTGGCAAAAAATTGGACTAAAAAAAGCAAAAAAGTCAATGACTTACTTAGATATCCTTGTGATTCTTTCTGCATGGCTGTTATTGGGCAGTCTTTATGCGTTAACAACAACTGTTTCAGCTGTGCCACCTCGTTTTTCAACATGGACACTTCGTTCTGAAAAGAGACATATCAAAGCCATGTTGAGAAGACCAGAGAATACAAACCTAAGGTCCCGTGCACCTTCAACAATCAAACTGGCAAACTTTTCTGTTCTGTCCGAATGATATTAAGAATATTATTTAACGGGATTCACCTGAAAATTTGTAGCTTGCCTTCAGTTTGGCCTTCACATTTACCAGGGGCTTTCTGAAGAGACTAGGTTTTAATTTAAGAGCTGAATGCTATTAGAAGTCCAGAGCACACCCTTTAGGTGGCGGACTCTGGAGCCAGGTTACCTGTGTGGGAATCTCCATGCTACACTTACTGGGTGACTCTTGGCAGGTAACTAACCCAGCCGAGCTCCAGCAAACTTGTTTATAAAATGGGGATAAAAATAGTACAAAGTTTTTTTGAGTTGTTGTGAGGATTAAGTGAGGTAATAGATGTAAAAGACTCAGAACAGTGCCTAGTACATACTAAGCCCTCAATAAATTCAGCTATCATAATAATCATCTTCACGCTATCTTACAAGCTCAGGTTGACATTGAATATGAGGAGAAGGTGAATGTGAGGCAGGCACTGGAAAGAAGTGTGTGGCAGGAACAGTGGCTTCAAACTGAAATGCCCTCAGCAGAAGCTGACTAATCTCCGATCAGCTTTCCCAAAAGAAAGTTCCAAATGGGCTCTAGTTCAACAGAGCACGTCCCCCTGCTTGATGCCCACTTGGCAGAAGGCCTGGAAGCATATGGAGCAAATGTCAGTCCGCTACTGGTGGGATGAGGTCAGCCCAGGGAGGCAAGGGGCAATGAAGTTTTGGGCCATGATGGAATTAATTTGATTGGTTCATTAACGAGTTTGGCTAGTTTTAGTCTCTTTTCCCCATCCATTATCAGGGTGTTGTGGATTGTGTGTGTTTTTTTGCTATTTACTTAGATAAGTGCCTCAAATCTTTCTGTAGGAATTCACAAAAACAGGTTCGTAGCTTTGTAGAATGATGTACCTGGCACTGTTGTCTGCAAATATAAATGTAAATAGATGGTTAGTTCCAAGGCGTTTCCACTTGATAAAAATAAACTATGAACATAGCATCATCTCAAATAAGTCATTTTACAGTCGTAATAAATAATACCCTCTCTCTGGTCAGTGTTCATTTGTGGCTGCCTGGCATTACATTCCACATGTAGGAGACTTTTAACAAAAAAGCAGACAGAAAATGAGGTTTTAACATTGCTGTCATTAAGTCGTAGCTACACTTTCAATATGAACTTGGCTTTTCAGGCATGTATTTATCACCTAGAAAAGTAAGTTTGGGATTCTAGAAGTTAATTAAAAAAATTTTTTTTAGACTTGTTTAAAAGAATACCTCCCATTTCCAAATTCATTTGCAAAATACATTATAAGCAATCAAATGTTGAGTAACATAAATAACAAAGTAATGAAAATCTCATCTATAAGAGCTTTTCTCTTTCTCCTCCAAACTTTACCAAATAAAAATTCTTATCTGAGAAATTAGCATTAATGATGAATAAATCACTTAATTGAACAGGAAAATTGCTCTTAAAACTGAGAATATTCAGGAAGGCAAATTGCACCTCCCTCCAAACGAGTGTGATTGATAAGGGGCCCTGTCAAAGCCAAAAGTGACCCATGTCAATTCTGGGGTCAGTGGGACAACTTTATTTACAGGACAGTTTATTTTAGCCTTAAATACTAATTCTTTCCTCTCTGATTTTATGCTTATTTAAATTCAGACAGCCTTCTTTGCTTTTTCCAGCTGCCCCTCTGCTTGAAATAGCATGTGTAAAAGAAAGTTACTCTCAGACGATTAAATAGAAGGCAACCCCTGGCTAAAAACAAAACAAACAAAAACAAAACAAAAAAGGAAGAAAAGAAAACTAAGTATGAATACTATATATTTTTTTGGCCTCAAAATGAAAGGTCATATTATTTGCATTTGAACCCTAGACATAACACTCGTTTGAAATCACAACTGCGAGACACCTGCACGCAAGGAGAAACTCAGCTGCAGATAATGCAGACAGTGGTTCTTAGAAAATGGAGTCCAGCTCCAATTTTTAGTGAATCCAGCCATGCTTTTCTACTGTGACCTAGGAAACAAGAAGTAAGTAAAGTATTTAAAACAAAACAAAACAAAACAGGATTCTCTTGCTTTCTTATACTTCTGGAAGAAAAAAAACTGCTACTTGGTGGCCATCTTGGAGAAGTTGATTTTAGTCTCCATTTCTTCCTCCACTATGTCCTGGGCAGTCACAACTTTTCTAGGCAGTGTTCGATCTCCCAGGCACAAAGCGTTCATCAGGCACAAAGCGTTCATTGCCCCTTCCTTAAGAAAACACTCTGAATTCCATTCTTTGGGTTTCTACAATTGCAAGGAGCTAACTGCCTACGATACTTGGCACACCCCAAACCATTTCACAATAAACCTTTTGCCTCCATGAGAGGCCACAATAAAACAGCACCAATCACCACTATGAACAGCGTATGTGGTGTCCCAGTCTACGACCAAAGCCCCATACTAAAAAGATGACTTTAGTGGCATTTTTGTCTACAGATAGCAAAGCACTTTATTAATAAACCAATACGTTGTAAGTATAGAAACTGAGGCCTCAGGATTTGTGAGGGTCTGTAAAAATGTAGGAACCTGGAGAGTACAGTGACAACTAACATCATGTAAAGATAAATGTGAATATGGACATATTTCTTAACGTAATGTGTTAGTCATTATGCTATTTAGCTGTGTTACGGTTGGAAAATGAATGCCAATTAATATTCTCTGTAGAGAATAATCAGCCTCTTGTTTAGATCATACACACATAACTATGATGCTGATAAGGACTAAATAAAAGTCTAATGGCCACAGAAGCAACAGAAATCCATGGGGCAGCTTCCAGAAGAAAAAGGAACTCTCAAGTGGGGGTTGAGAATAATAGGGTTTGTCTTCCCAAATTGCCACAACAACCTGGTATAAAACGAGATGGTTGGACTAGTTCTCTAGTTCCTTTCAGCAAGATAGTTTTTTATTCTATGACTGTTTCTGTGTTGCCTTCTATTGAGAAAGCTAATTACCTAATAATCTAATGAAGGACTCGATTTTGATTTTTTATTCATTAGTTAACTACTGTTGGTATTCTCAAATATGCTTATATTTCAAGTCTTATATTTCCTAAGGGAGCCAGTTCTAGTACCTCCTGTGCTTTCAAATCATATCAGCGCAGATTCCAATACAACATTTATAGTTTTATTTTAGCTTGAAATTTTGTGTCCATATTGTTGAGAGTCTACGGAGCCTTCATCAGATTCTGTAAGGGAGCCTTTGGGTTAAGAAAGGTCGAGAATCGCTGCCCTAGAGAAAGCAGTGAATTGTGGGCTGTGCACATGCGTAACCATCTTAGAGATTCATATTGATAGACTGCCTGATGCAGGAAATGCACAAATACTAGACTATGTTTTAAATAAAAATCCTTTTCAAGAAACATAAATAGAATCGCCTTGAATTCATTTTGGAAGCAACAATCGGATAGCAAATGTTTCAAAATACATGAAAGAAATCAAACGTTCCCTGCAGCTCTGGTAGGGAATTAGAAATCAGGACTTCCGGCAGCATTTTCTTACTCTGAATTACCTTGCTTTATGAATTGAGGCAAATCTCCAATTTTTTACTCCCCTGTGTAGATTATAATAATAGTTCTAGGTCTTCATATAAAAGTACTTTGCAAAAGCAAAGTATTAATGAGCAGTATTGATTCTCGTGCTGAAATCAGCCCTTCATTTTTTCATTTTTCTAAACTAGTTTGGGTTTGCCATTTAAATAGGGACTGTGGGAGGGTAGATGCAGTTGGATTAATCTGTTCTTAAACCCATAGGTTGCCTTGGGATGAAGTAGCACCCCTATAGAGACATTCAATACTATAATAACAGACTTTAACAGGCACTCCAAGAGGTCCCTAATAGCTACATTTGCAGTTTTTGGCTTTGGAGATGTCGTGTTGTTAATATGATAAACCCAGAATGCTTTTTGATGCAAACAGTAGTCTGTGCCAAAAAAATAATTATCAAAATGGGCCCTGCACTATAGCCCCTCCCCCACTTTTTTTTGGTAGATTAGCTGAGGCCAGGTTTGGTTCATTCTAAAACAAAGGACTTTCAATTTGTAAAGCGACAGTTCCCATCTGGCCTATTCTCTTGCCAAGTCCCAAACCTGGGCTCATGTGTCTAAAATTTCAGCAGCAACTTAGGCCATGTGTCTTTGCACTAGAAAAGAAAAGCAATAATTTCCATGGGTGACCAGATGATTTCCATATCATCTACTGAACACAAACAATCCACTGAGCACCACCTCAGCAGTTGATGAATCTAGAGCTGATCTTAGCCACTCTGTCAGAGAAAAGAATGTGGATTCCTTTAGTTTAAGAACTTTCTAGAATGAAAGATCACAGGGCAGTGGGTTAGGTCAAGAGAAGACTTGCTTGGGTCCTCATCCTGCTACTCTGCTACTTGCTGGCTCTGTGACTTCCGGGAAGTCTCCTCATGTCCCCTGAGCCTCAGTTTCTCCCTGCATAAAATGTCAGATCATGTGGTTTCTAAATTCCCCCCAATTCCTATACCTCTGTTGACCTCTTGGGTAGAGATTTGTTGTGAGACTAGGAAATGAAGTCTGAGAGTTTGATTTTGTTTTCTTAGGTCTGATTTTTCCAATCTGAAACTCTGCAGTCTAACTAGAAGTTTCTATGCTGAAAAACAACTCAAAAGTGGCAGCTGGCCATCCAGACCTTGGATATTCCATTTGGCTGGAGTTTGTTTGCTTAGCACCTTCCATTTCTGTTTACTTAAAATTTGGCTCACTGGACCAGCCTCAAGAGAGACACCTTTTTCTTTTGACAAAGGTCCAGTGAGAGGGAAAGGGTCATTCAAAGGTAGCAGAATGTGCATATCCTATCCAGCATCACAAGGCACGATGCAGAGCACTCAGCATCACAGAAAACATGGAACCCTTGTGGTTTCTGTCCCTCTGAAGCAAAGGAATGGTTGGAAAACACCAACAATTCAGTCTTTTCAGAGACCGTCCCTTCCTCTGGCACTGCTTTAAGAACCAAAAATATCGGTGCCTGTTGAATGGCCCCAATAGGATTTTTTTTCTGATTTTCAGGGGCTAGAATTCTAGTACCTCTTTTCCTTAGCCATTTTGGCTCTAAAGAAACGTGAAAATTAATGAATGGATTAGGGTCTTGTAAAGGGTAAATTTACCTTATGTGTTTTGTAAAAGCGATAGTACATATGCATATACCAAGTAATGAACACCTCTGATCTCAAAGTAAACCAGCATCTTTACAGTTCCTGGCTCTCTGCTATGAATCCTCCATGTTTTCATGCTCTAGGACTGTAGTCAATGTACTGGAGTAATTCTGCAAGGACTCATTTTAGCTAAAACTGATTTAAGCATTTGTTGGTACCCGATATGTGCCAGCTGACTCCTGGCTCCTTCACGGCTCTTTCATTTGAGGCAGTGGTTCTCAAACAGTGATGATTGTGGACCGACAGGGGACATTTGGCAATGTCTGGAGACTTTGATTGTGACAACTTGGGGGTGAGGTAGAGGGTGTGACTGATATCTAGTAGGTAAGGGGTCAAGGATACTGCTAAATACCTACAATGAACGGGATACAACAAAGAATTATTGAGCCTGAAAGTTAACAGCGCCAAGATTGAGAAAACCTGTACATTTTCACAATCCTCTGGCAAACCTCAGAACTGGTAGCAAATTCCGGAGATTCCCACGCTTCAGTCAATGCAGAACCACTGCTACAATATTTGCTCGGTCCACATACACCAGAACTTTTATTTACTTAACGTGTTTGTACAAGTTAACTCATTTTTTAATGATTTAATCTCATCCTTACCAATAGTATTTGTGAAATTGAAGGTTTGACGTTCCAGTTGCATTTTTCAATACACATAAACATATGATTACTATTAATATTAAAAGTGCTTATCTATGTCCCACCAAATGCTTCTCACATGCTACTGTGCCTGCCAGATTCTAGAGTTAAAGACTTTCAAGTTGCAGTGACTTTGAGGTGTGTGAGTCCAGCCATCCCACTGTGGCTTGACTCCCGTCAATCACATCCTTGCCAAGTGGTCAGGCAGCCAGTTCTGGGGCACCCCAGAGACGGGGGCTCATTCATTTGGTCAACACGCAGACATCGAGTGCGGACATTCAGGAACTCACCGTGCAGCAGACATTATACTGGAAACTGGGGGTGGGTAGTGGGGGGAGAGGGTAATAAGACACAGCCCACACCTCCTGTAGCATACAAGCTAGTGGGAGGAATTATTATCTTATTTCCACCATGTCTGCTATATATGTTTCCCAGTTTCTTTCCAATGTCTACCAACAAAAGAGTGATAAATTTAGGGGAAAAAGTGAACATCCATAAATTATGACATTCAGTCCCTGCGTATCCCAAACTTTCTTTGTATAATTTCAGTTTGTACACTGGACACCCCAGGGCCATTTCCATTTAATGGAATTGAATATACAGAGGCTTTGGGGGTTTGGTACCCTAATTGCTCCTTTCTAAGGATGCACAGAGAACCAGGTAGGGGAAGGTGATGGTGACCTATGAACTAAAGAGGTGCAGATTCTCTCTATTTTGGGCAATCTTTCCTCCCTTCCCTCTCCTGTTCATCCATTCTCTCTGCTCCTGGAAGCACTGGGCTATAATCCACAACTCTTACTGCTATCTCTGGACTGCTTGTCACATACCCATTTAGTTGCTTTTTTTTCTGCTGGTGAACAGTACACTCCCTTTTGTGTCAGAACACAAAGTGATGCCCTGAACTGCATCATTTGTATGGCAGGAAGTCTGCTGGAGAAGCCCTGGGTACTTGAGTTTCCTTCCCTTCTCTCAAACACTCCCAGAAGTGGCCTTGTTATAAAATGTCCTTCATTGAGCCACCCGTGAAAAGCAAAAATCATGCAAAATTCAAATCTTGAGTTTGAGAATGAGACGGAAACATTCCTTTTCTTAAAGAGCAAAATAATAACTATAAACCTTCCTTTCCTCCATTAAACAAAAATATAGATAACCTAGTGTAAGTTGAAGCAATCTCCTCACCCAGTGAATATAAAGGGCTGCCTTTCAGTTAAAGATTTATGATGTGCCAGGCACTGGAAAAACTGCTTTGGAGACATTAGTTCATTTATTCCTCTCAACAACTCTATGAGGATATTATTCCCATTTTATAGATGAGAAAACTGAGAGCCAGAGAGGTTAAACACAAGTCATTGCTGAACACGAGTTTGAACCTCTGTCTGACCAAAGCCTGTGCTCCCAGCTCTATAACATAGTGGGGCAGGTTCTCCCTCCTCAGAGCTTTATAGGCAGATTGATTTAAAACTGGATGGTTATTTTGTTTTGTAGAGTGTCCCAGAATTAATAAAGCTTGAGGAGGAAGGCTGCAGTTGCTCTGTGGGCTAACGTGTGGTATTACTGCTTAGGTCAACAAGTGCCTGCTGGGACAGGAAATGCCAACTGTACACAGCGCCTTTGAGTCCTGAGGAAAGAGACAGTGGCCTGCACCTGAAGCTGCATGTTTGTCTGGGTGAGTTCTTCTGCTTTCTTTTCCAGTGACATCACCCAGACCTTCCTCTTCTGTCTGCAACGGGTGGCGGCTGCCCGGTTCCGTTCCAGAAATTTCCGCCGCCTCTCGTCGGGATCCTCATCCACCACCCTTCGCCGGCGCCCCCCTGTGGGCTGGGGCGGCTGTATTGTCTGGGTTGGCTGCATCTGTTGTGTCGCTGGTGAAACCTGCTGGGAATGAGAGGGAGGGGGTGATGGGGAGAGGGAAGGAACATGTTGGGTGAGGGAAGAAACCCAAGCTGGTGTCAAAATGCAAAGCACAGAGCCACTGGCTTTAGTAAGCATATCATACTTCTTTTCTAAGAATGAAATAAACAATGAAATCACGCTCATGAAAAGAAAAAGCGTCGTTGAGCTATCTTCTATGATATTTTGGCAAGATATAGGAATGACTTGTGAAAATAGAGTCAAATAGATTTTTTTCCCTGACAGGCATTTGACTGAATCATAGCAGAGGAAACATTTTTCCTCCTTCAGATGTTAAAAATATTTTACTTAAGGGAGAAGAGGATTGGGGGATGGGCACAAGGGGTGAAGGGACGCATTCATACGGTGACTGACAAACAATAATGTACAACTAAAAGTTCACAACGTTATAAACTAATTATGATATCAATCAAAAAAATTTTACTTAAGGTGCGCTTTAAAATTTTAAAGCATCAATATATGGCTACAGGTGAAAAAGAGAGGTCAGGGTTACTGTCACAATATTGATGAGTCTTCTGTCATCTGCAGAAAACTCCTTCCAGGCAGGTTGTGAGCTCCTTTCATTCTAATGGTTCAAACCGTAATTCCAGAACACACCCGCTGATACATCATCGCCACTGTGACTCCTATCAAAAGAACCCTGTGAAGCCCGGAAAGCAGTTGAGATCCTATCTTCACTATTTCACGGATCTTAATGCAGGCGACTAGCTGGGCCTGCAAACTCCAGTTGGGTCTGCCTGCTCCTCAGTGCTTTGAGGTGGAGGGAGTTCCAGGAGGCCTTTCTAGGTGCTTGGGAAGCAAGGCCTTTGAAAGGATGCAGTTGATGTCCGAAGCAGCACTGAGGCCCGTTACACACCCTGTCTGTGCGACAGGGAGGGATGGTTGTGCATCCCATATACTTACATTACAAGGAAATCCCAGGAGTGGCGGAGCACTTTATTAAAAAATGTTACTGTGCTTATCGATTCCTTGTAAGGTCTGCATGAGGCTCAGCAATATCTGAGGTTTTGGAGACTCCCACACATACCGCTTTATTTTCCTTCATGAGACAGACACACAACACCTAGTGAAATTTCTACGATGGACTCTTTACGTGTCTGGACACCTCAGGCTTTCCCTAATGAACTTCACTCATTCCCCTTTCTTCATTCTCAGTTCTCAATAAAGGGTGCTTTTTTTTTTTCCTCCTCTTATTTCTCAGTCACTCAGGCTTATGGCTGTAATATCTATAAAGTTGTTTTATAAGAGACATTTAACCCGCAGAAATAACAGGCAAAAAGTTTTTAAAATGAATCTCAGCAAGCTTTTCTACCACACTGCAACCCTGTGAGTGAAATCAATCAGAATGACTGTAATCGCACGAATAATGGCTACTGGTTGACATCAGCTGACTGACGGTGATATATTTCAATCCTAAACTCTTTCAAACCTTATATGACTAACTGTAAAAGAATCAGGCTCAGGATTGAGGGTGGACTGCATCTCAGTAATTTTATTTAAAGCAAAGACACTTTCTAAAACCGTTTGTTGGTGATTCCTTTCCTCCGGATCCAGAGGAGTAACAAAATAAATTGCCTAAGGTCCTACTCACCAGAGTGGCTGCTGCAGATATAATCCCGGTTATTGGCAAAGGTTTAGCACTCATCGTTTCAGATGCCAACTTCTGAGCTGACTACCACAAAGCCAAGCATTAGGAGGGACTGTACTAACTCGGCTGTTTTTGCCTTCACCATTTCTTTTTGTGAATTAGTGATCTCTAATGGCCCTAGACAAGACTCTGAAGTAGGCAAAACTGGGTTTTAGTCTCCATTGCAGGGACCTCTCTTTCAATACTGTGTTCTCCCATCCTGACTTCAATCAACCTTTACCCGCTGACAGTATTCCCGTGCCTTAACCAAAGCAGTAAGTTCTGTGGTGGTTTCAGGCTCAGTTCAGGTTCAGAGATCAAGGTGTGGTTTGGTTAAGAGAAATTCCTGGCGGCCGAGGAGTGACACCAGGTCTCTGAAATCACATCCTTGTATGCAAGAGAATCACAAGAAGTCAGGAGAAATTGCAAATACAACCCTAAGACTGGAATTTGTGTTCCTGGTCATTATTGTTACTCATTTTATTTTTAAAATGGAATTATGTTGGCATAGGCACTCTGAAAATTTTGATCAAAAATAATGACTTGTGATTTCAAAAAGACAGAATTTATTCCAAGTCATCTTAGAATCTCAGAGTTGGAAGGACCTATTTCTATTTCTATTCCTACTGCTCTGATAATCATACACTTAAGCAAGATGATAAGATCTCAGTAATCAGCCAAGTTAATACAATTTAAGAGTGGCATTTTGAACACTGTCTAAAAGATCTAACAAGACCAACCTGGACTCTTTCTTTTTA
Organism: Diceros bicornis minor; assembly: GCF_020826845.1. Lineage (NCBI taxonomy): Eukaryota > Metazoa > Chordata > Mammalia > Perissodactyla > Rhinocerotidae > Diceros > Diceros bicornis. The sequence continues at coordinate 53,464,603 of NC_080742.1, read as the reverse complement.
GTATAGAATAAAAAAGAAACTGTTTGTGCAGCTAATTATAATAGCAATTAACTAATTGCATATACAATTGGCTACTTACTGACTTGAAATGGAGGGCAATTGGCTAATGAACGGCTTTTATATTCAACGAACTGTTAAACTTGTCTGTGAAATAACTTGTCCACAAAGGCAACCAAAACTTGATGTTATCCTTTTCCTTAAAAAATAAGTATTTACACGTGTGAATCTATTTGCCTATCTTGGACCTTGTAGTTTTCTTTCTCCCTTCTAGATACATGTCCTGCTATGACATTTGACTAAAAAGGTGCTTTGCATAGCATTTTATTGCCAAACTACTTGCTAAACTTCTACCACATTACTTCGGTTTGGAATTAATCATGGTTACCACGTATCAAAAACTGTGCTGAGGGCTTTACAGACATTCTCTCATTTAATACTCATAAGAGTCTATTCTATTATTACCTATTTTGCAGATGGGAAAACTGAGGCTTAGGGAGTTTAATCGACTGACCACACTCACACAGCAAGTCAGGTGGGAAAAGAACTAAAGTTTTCTTACTTCAAAGCCTGCACTCTTATTTGCTACGTAAAATACTTCTAAGAACCTTTGCAGACATAAGCTTACCTAATGAATAAGCTTATCTACTGAATAGATTAGAGAGCTGCTTGCAGATGACCTATTTTGTGGATGGCTGTCCAGGTTTGGTGTGTATTAGAGGAGGGAGTCCAAGAGGCAGATGATGGAGGAGATGGTGAATAAGTCTTATTTGGTGATCCCAAGCTTCCAACACCATTTTGACCTAGCTGGTTGGAACCTGGCAGTGTGGAATGGGTGGAGGGGACTGACAAAAGTCATCCTCCTTGAAGATCCAAAGTGTCTAGAGCTAGCCATGCTCCTAGACATACCCTTCATCCACTTACTAAAACTCACTCGGGGACACGGACCCGCCTCTCTTCTTGGGCTGGGTGACATAACGTCTGCCTGGTCCCCCAACCCTCTTTCAGTTGAGTCTAAATGCTGGCTTTCTTTCTAGCCACTCCTGGTGACTCTCCACCCCTGAGATTTGGCCCTTCTCTTGAACTGATCATCTATAGAACTTGGCTCTCCGTCTGCTCCCTCCAACGCATTTCACATTGGGTGGGATGAGTCACCTCTCTTCACCATTTACACAGCACCTTATGCCTGAACATCCATTACCAAGCCTCTTTGTCTGCCTGGAGTTGATACTCTTTAGATTTTTAACATTTACTGTTATTCAGAAGATTGCCCATTGTATTTAACTTCCATTTTACAGGAGACAAAATTGAGTCTCTATGGTGTTATAAACCACCACAGCTAGAACTACAGTTACAATTAAATTATTTCTCTCATTCTTTATTCACATCCTTCTTCACACACTTAAATTCTTCCTAATCCTCCCATTGGTGTTAGTTTTTTAGGGTTACCTTTGTAACACACTGAAAAAGTAGATTTTGGAAAACTTGAAGTTTATATTTCCCCCCTAGAGACTACACCTGAAATTTACCATATTATTTACAGAAACTGTGATCTGGTAGGTCATATGGGTCACCATTACCTCCCAGGAAACCAACAGAGCTCCCAGAATGTCAGAGAGAACACCTGGGCTTGTCAAACAAGGTTGCTGCCACGATCCCCGCATTAGAGCCTGTGCTATTAACAAGAAAGGAGACAGATCATGAAAAGGGTCTACCTGTGCTTGGTTGCCGGAGTGCAGGGGTGGGTGTGGCGAGGTCTGGTGATGTGCTGGGTGTGCATGAAGGTGGGAATGGGAGTGATGATGTGGGTGGTTCTGCTGGTGATGGGGTTGAGGATGAGGGTGATGTGCTGGGTGCTGGTGCTGGTGCGTGTAGGGGTGATGGGCTGGCAGTGTCTGGTGCTGATGTGGGTGCGAGTGCATGTGATGGTGCGGCGTCTGGTCCTGCCGGGAGCCCATCATTTCCATCATGTGTCCCATGGTGTTCATATTCCCATTGGACATGGCAGCAGGGTGGTGAGTCAACGCGGCCTTCAACCTCTGAAACAGAACAAGACAAGAGGGGACAACTGAGGTCAGTCATGTACACAAAAGGGATTTTGAATCAAAATGACTCATGTTTTCAATTCTATAATATTTCATGGTACTATTGTTAACATTTTTTTTACTGGTAGCAGTATGGCTTTTGTATTAATTTCAATTTCTCATATATATTATAGTAGGTAGGAGGATCAATGTGAGCCATAAATGTTAATTCAACTGTTGCAGCAAATGAGCAAGGTACTCTATCGAGATGTAGACGTTCTACTAAAAGGTATTTCCTACTCTGCAATTGTTCATCAGATCCTATTGACAGCCGAATGCAAGTATAAACCAAACAGAACCGTTCAACATGATAATGCCACTGCACAATGGGCCCACCTGATAGGGCCTTGTGTTTTGTAAGGGTCACAAGAATAAAAGATTTTTGCCTTTCAAAAGATTTCTCTGACGCAAAGAGGAAATAACTTCAAATTTTAGAATACAGGAACAGTACTAATGTTATTTCAAGGCTTCAAATTAGATTAGAAATCCATAACTTTTGGAGGCAATATGTAGGTCTCTTCCATTTGTTACCATGACGTTTCTCATCGTCCTTCCTGATAATCTGATTTTTCTTACACAATCACTTTCTTCTGACTTTGGGAAGGAAGTGAGGAAGGTAGAAGAACGTGGAGGATTGTACTTCCACAGCTTCTTTGATGGCCACACCAACAGGCCAGGTATACTCTCACACAAAAGCATTATCCATTAACAAGCAAACAGATACATACACGAATAACTTCTACCTGAATCTAAAGCAGGGGTCAGCACACATTTTCTATAAAGAGTCAGAGGGTAAATATTTTCATCATTGCATGCCTTACAGTCTGTCACAACTACTCAACTCTGCCCTTTTAGTGCAAAAGCAGCTGGTGACAGTATGTAAACAAATGAGCATGCTGTGTTCCAATGTAACTTTATTTAGGGAGAGGAAATCTGAATGAATTGCATATAATTTTCACATGACATGAAACACTATTCTACTTTTGATTTTTTTTCAATCATTTAAAATAGTAAAAACCATTTTTAGCTCATGCGTTGTGCAAAATTAGGCAGCTGGCCAGACTTGGCCCACGGGCCATCATTTGCTGGCCCGGATTTAAAGAATCAGTTGGTAATCAGCTTAGTCCCAGTTTCTTCAATATTGTTTTTTCTTATACACAGACAATTATGATCATATCCTGAGGGGCACAATGTGCTAAGTACTGTATAATACAGTTACTTCTTGGAAATGTTTCTTCTGCAGAGATGAGAGTCTGGTTGGCAAGCTCACTTTGGCTTCATGAAGTATTCACTAGGAGACTCAAAGTTCTCCCCTGATTTGTATTCTCATCTGATTGATGATAATGGTATGTAATCACTGTGAAAAGGAAGTTGTATTTAAATGACGATCAAAGCAACCACACTCCGGCCTTGTACAATATTGATGCTTCTCAACCGGTTAGAGTGAACAATTGATAAATACCAGTTCAAGTCATCAAAATCTTTAGTTAAACATAAAGAGCCTCCACTTGTTTAAAAAAAAAAAAAAAGCAGGGGAGGTTGGGAGACTATATGTTAATATTAGATAATCATTGAAAACACTTCCTACATCCTGATTCAGTAACCACTGAGCCCACTTGTCTCCTCTTTCTACACAACATCTTCTACACAACAGCTACTGACTTCCATCATGATAATCCCGAAGAAATTAAGCTTCCTGAATTCGTGGGAAAGATTAGATGCTGCGTGTTGAGTTTACTACTAAACAGAAGAGTGAACTAATACTCCTCATCTCCAATTTTTAGAAATGATTTCATTGTTTTTATAAAAATGCTCATTATAAAAATTGAAGTAATGCTTAAAAGTACAATGAAGTCAGCAACAAATGAACCAAATGCATTGTTTACATTTGGTGGGTGACAAGCATTCTGGACAACTCTCTATATGCATTTGCAGAGATGGAGAAACAAGTAGAATAATTTTATAGCAGTGGGATCATAATAGCATGTGATTGAAAAAGCTCTTATTTGATTATAACATAAGCAAAAGACGTGAAAATCTGAATGAATTGCTGGACTTTAGATACATGTTTCTTTACCCAACAAAAGTTTCTAAATGATATCTCCAAACTTAAGAGTGAAGAAAATTGTGAAAAAGATTATAGTGAAATCATGATGTTTTCTTTTTTAAATTGACATATTGGATAGTATTGATGGACTTTCTAAACTAATCTTTGTAATTTCATTATTATAAAAATATACAGCTGCGTAATAAAAAAAAGTCAACTATTACAAGAATAGGAGGCAAAAAAGTAAAAGCCACCTGCCTATCCCTTCCCCTCTAAGCCCAGTCCCATTCCTCAGATGTAACCACTATGAATCCTCAGACATATCCTCAGCATTTATAAGAATATACTTGTGCAAGCCCTTTTATGACGTATAGTTTTGTATCTTGCTTTTTCTCACTTTAACAATATATCTTCAACATCTTTCTATATCAGTAAAAACAGCTAATGGTAAAAAATATTTAATGGCTGGTATTAATTGAGCACTTACTACGTGTCACCCCTCTTTCTATATTTTACAAGTAGTAGCTCACCTAATCCTCAGGAAACCCTGCAAGGCAAAAAGAGAGGTTCAGTCATGTGCCCAAGCTCACGCCATTAAAGAGGGGTGGAGGTGTGCTGCCTCCAGAGCCTGTTCTTAAATCAGAGAGAAGGTGCCAGAAGGCATGACACGTACACTTTGCTGAAAACAGGAATAAACTGTTATGCCACATCCCCATGATCAAAAGGAAAGGCAGAAAGGAGAGAACGGCCTAGAAGAAAATGACAAGATGAGATGCCATTGCTGCATGGCCTAGCCCCCGGTTACTCAGCACCCAATTCGAGATCCAGACACACTCTTTCTGAGACTTGGCAGAGGGAAGGGCAAATGGTAAGAATTTCTAGGAAGCTCAACTGCAACCAAGGATCATCCAGGGCTTAGCGTAATCACCTCCCTTGTTATATTCGTGGAGAACAGATATTGAATTTCCCCCTGGTCTGATAAGGTCCACATATCCCTTCTCCCTGCCCCTACTTCCTAACCCTTGGGTATACGGCCCTTCTGTCTTTCTAATGTTCAGAGGATGAAGGTCAAAGCCCTTAATATACCTATGCATAGGCACGGCGGGGTGTGGCCCTGCCTTCCCGTCAGCGCTTGCTCTTCCCACTCAGGCCACACAGGCTTTTGCATTTGATAGTTTTCTTGCCTAGAATGCTTTTCCCTTCCTCCAGACATTCTACAGCTCTCAGCTCTAAGCTCCTCTTTAGTAAAATTCTCCCTGGTCTCCTGGTCTAAATCAATTCCTGTTGTTACAAAGTCCCAGTAGAAGCATATTCCTCTTTTTAAAATTCAGTTTGTAGTTATGATTTTTAAAGTATAATTGTTCAATTAGCCACCAACCATCCCAGATTGTAAGCGTCATGACAGCAGGAACCACGCTAGATTTTGCTCAGTGTTAAATTCACAGCTTTAGCGCAGAGCCTGGTGCATATTAGGCACCGAATTCATATTTTTGGAAGGCACTAAAGGTTTTAATGAAATGAATGAATGAAATAAATTTCTGAGGCTTATTATGAGGATGCTGCATTGTCATCTTGGATCTCTGCAGGTGGCATTTGTAAGAGAGGATGATTTTATCAGTTCACCAAGCTCAGCGGAATCAACTTCAGAAGTCATGCAGGCAGATGGGCTGTAAAAGTACTGACTGTCAAAAGAGCTGCTGGCTCCATACCCTGCCTGCCCTCTAAAAAATGATAACAGAAAGAAGAAAACATAAATAAACAAAAGAAATGTGCATTAACTTCATCTTGATGTATTTTCCCTGAAAATGTGGCATGAACAATTGAAAAGCTGTTTAGGAGTGGGCCACTCTGTTATCCCTTCAATGCTACAAACAACTTTTCCACCTTTAATTAGGAGCAAATGGAGCCTGACAAATAAATACTATGCACCAGATCTTCATCTCTCAAATAATTAGCTTGTACTGTTAAAGGAAATTACTTGATTGCTTCAAGTCTATTCTTGCATGGTTCACATCAAGACAACAATACTAGTAAGGCTTATAACATTCCATTTAACTGTTTATTCACTCAACAAATATTTATTGGGCATAGAGTTAGGCACATAATTATTTGCCCACTACCCAAAGGAAATGGGAGACACATGAAACCGAAGCTTTTTCAAAGCGCTGGAGAGAAAAAATACACTCAAGTGTGGAAATGAAGACTTTCAAGCACCCCTTAGAGAATCTCAGGCCTTTGGGTTGAGTCCACCCTCCAAGCATCAGCCTATGTCATCTTTGAAGGAAAGCGATGAAGATAAATAATTATCGCGCTGCTCTGCATATGCCACATTTAATATTCTCCATGTCATTTCTAAACAGTTTGGGGCACTTCTCAAAGTCCTAAAGAGTCTACCGCTTCCCTGTATCCCGGTGCCAACAAGAGTCATTGCACTGTAAATCATTAAAATATACCAAATATAGATATTTGTACCCCACTCTCTTAGGGATGATAAATGACCAGTAAATGAGTCCAAGCTGTATTTTGCAGAATGATTTTTCTTTTTGAAGCTGAACTGTGTCTTGTTTTAAATAACATTCTACCCAATGCCAAGAAAAGGCAAAGGAGAGACAGAGAAATTAATGAACAAGTAAACATATATTTTTCAGCTATAAAAACCAGGGCTATTACTGAGGTGGGAGTGCAAGAAAGAAAAAATGATTCTGTTTACTTTCTATCGTCCTCGACCACATCCATTTATTTGAGAGCAAATCAGGAGAGACAGGGAGAAGCCTGACACAGCTGGTTTCAGTCATTAGGGGTCATTTTCATTTGGTCCGTGTATTTTACAAGCTCCTTGTTCACTGTTCCCAGTGGGAGGGTGGGCCTGCTGCCCGGGATCTGCGTCCTGGTAAGAAACCAGCTATCTACCTCATCCTATACTGTGCATGGCTGCTGCCATGATGGCCTGGTCCCAGCCCCTCTTGAATCTCAGTTTTGCATCACAGCACATCATGTGAAGCCCAGGTACATGCTCACATTACTACTGCCACATGGGTGCATGCACGGGGGCCTGCATGAGCGCGCACGTGCACACACGCACGACACACCCACTCACACCCACCCCAGGCAATTTATCTCCCATTAACAACTGACTCTTGCCAATTAGAAACATTCGTGGAACTGTAAAAACATTTCTACTCCATCGTCAGTGCGGCTGATTGCTTATGCTTTACAGACTGAAAGCCAAGCGAGTTAAGCATTATTTGAAATTCAGTTGGGTTGGGGTGGGAAGGTTGGAGTATTCTTTCTAGAAAGGTTTTAATTAAAAATGGCTGTTGGGTTGTGTTCCAGAATAGAATGTGATAATACCAAAATGTAGCGTTGCTGAGTTGACCACAAGTAAGAGGCGGCCTATATAAAAACGGGACAAAATCCGTATTCATATTTCCTTTTGAATATAAAATAATTGCCATCAGTGGCCTCCCCAAGATATTGATGTAAAATGTAACTTCTTCTTTCTTTCTCCTCCCCAAACATAAGCAATCAGCTGAGGCGTCAATACAGGCTTTTGAATGGTCCCAAAGGTCAACGGTGTGAGACCGAGAGCCTTCGCTGGGGTGTGCTTGCAATATCTACGATTACTGACTTGCTCTAGGTATCAAGGATTTCTGTAATTAAGTCTCTGAATTAGTAAAAAGTAACTGATATTTGTCCCCTGAATTTTATGACTACACCTGGCCAGTTTGGATCCCAAAATGCTCTCTAAATTTGAGGAGAGATAGAGATGAACAAAAAGAGAATTGCCACATGGTGCCACGGGACAATTACGTAAACTTGGAGCTTCATTTTGCCGAGACAGAAATAGTCTTAATGATGTGAATCTGGGCTTCAGGATATCCATCGAGAATTATCATATAACTCTGATAGCACAGTGGATCTTAAAATCCACGCCTATTTCAGGATCATCATTAAGATTACTAAAATCATACCTGGCTTAATCACTTGGAATAAAATATACTCCTTTCAAAACTTGCACTATGTAACTCAGATCTGATGATGGTTTCACAATTTAAGTATTCTTCTGCTTTAGATATTGGCTTGGTAATAAAATTTCACATGAGGCTACTAGGTTGGAAGGATAGATTATCTGGGAAGGGGAGGACGCTACAAGGTCTAGAAGAAAAAAGCATTCATACTCTGTCATGTTGTCATTAAAAAGTATGAACTCTGACGATATTAGAAATTCTGGAATTAGTAAAGAAACACAAAGGAATTGTATTATAAATCAATACTCTAGTCCATTGGAAAACGGCGCAAGGAAATCTCATAAGGATGGTACCTCAGAAAGTGGGACTTCGGCTGTTCTAATATAAGCAAGGAAAAGAATCTGGTGTTTGATTTCACTCTTCCATTGTCCACTTGTGAATATAACTTCTAAAGTGAGATAAAGCAGACCCAAGTGCTAGGTGATACATTAAATTTTGGTGGTTAAAAAGCCAAACAGACCCCAGAGACAGATCTTAGCAATTTCCCTGCCAACCTTTTTCATATTAACACCTAAATCATATATTAATTACAGTTCTGCAAGAGTGAGCCTTCAATTTATTCTTAGTAAATGAAGAAATTAATGAATGCACATTTACAGAATTATTTTGTTTCAGATACCACGTCCCTGCATCTCTTCGACTCAGTGGCTGTCTTTTATAATTCAGCAGGAGGATGAGCATTTTAAGAGGCTGTACATTTGAATGAACTTCAGAACAAACTGCTGTTCTGAGAGCAGGAGCTAGTCTTAATTCTACTATAAGGCTGCTTTAGGTCCTTAGATTAGTAAACCACTTGGCTCTACAAGCCTTAATCCACCTAACAACATGAGGGCAGGGTCCTGAGCTCCCTATTCCATCAGAGGAAGGAGCTGCGTTGATGTCTGCTAAGAGGGAGGCATCTATTGGAGAAGTGAGTTGTATGAATGTCCAAAACGAAGAAAGAAAAGTAATTGTTTCAGAGAACTTCAGAAGAACAGAAGACCGGGAGTGAGAAGTGTTGGTTTAAAAGGCTGGCTCCACCGGGCTGGCCCGGTGGCTTAGCGGTTAAGTGCGAGCGCTCCGCTACTGGCAGCCCGGGCCCGATGCACCGCTTCTCCGGCCATGCTGAGGCTGCGTCCCACATACAGCAACTAGAAGGATGTGCAACTATGACATACAACTATCTACTGGGGCTTTGGGGAAAAAAAAAAAAAAAGGAGGAGGATTGGCAATAGATGTTAGCTCAGAGCCGGTCTTCCTCAGCAAAAAGAGGAGGATTAGCACGGACGTTAGCTCAGGGATGATCTCCCTCAGAAAAAAAAAAAAAAAAAGGGCTGGCTCCACCACCTTGGGCAGTCACCTTGAGCTTCAAATTCCTCCTCTATGAAATGGGGATACACAATGGGATAAGAAACTGTATAAACCATAAAGATATACACTAATTAGTGGGACAGAGCGGAGTTGTTTTGTGGCTGGAGGTTAATACTAGATTTGGATGAGAGATGAGAAAACAAGACATTAAAAACACTTTTTTTCCTAACATTAAAATATATTTGTTTTACTTTAGATTTTTTAAACTCAAAATAAAGCACAATGAAATATTATTCATCCATAAAAAGAAATGAAGTACTGATACATGCTACAACATAGATGAATCTCAAAAATATTATGTTAAATGAAAGAAGCCAGACACAAAAGGTCACATGTTGTACGATTCCATTTATATGAAATATCTAGAATAGGTAAATCCATAAACAGAGAAAACAGATGAGTGGTTGCCAGGGGGTGGGGGGAGGGGAGAAGGAGAAGTGACAGGTAAATGGGTACAGGGTTTCCTTTTGGGGTGGTGAAAATGTTTTGGAACTAGTTAAAGGTGACAGTTGCACAACATTTTCAATATAATAAATGTCACTGAAATGTACACTCTACAATGGTTAATTTTATATTGTATGAATTTTATGTCAATCGAAAATACTTTAAAAATAAAGCAAAATAAGAATCTCTTATCTTTTAACAGGGTGCAGATAGAAACTCTTGACTTCATCTGAGAATTACTAATATTCACTATGATGTCACCTTAAGCGAAACATTGTATTGTGAACAATAAAAGCCAAAAAGATATTTTGCCCCAGCATGGCTACAGTCAATGCCAGGTTTTTAGTATGTGTCTCAGGGAATCTGACTCCTCTGCAAGACATTAGCACCCTCTTTTTCCACAGCTCTATCATCTTCTAGCTGGCTCAGAACTAAAGAGAAAATGCAAAAGCCATAGCCATCAACTGCTTATGATACAAAGCTAGCAGAGAGCGTTAAATATACTGGATGAAGAATCAGTATCCAAAAAGATCTTGGCAGACTAGCGTCAAGGAATCTAATAAGAGGGATTTAACGGGGATCAGTGTAACATCTTATGCTTGGTCAACAGAAACAAAACAAAACAAAACACAAAAAACATCAGTACTGTCCAAAGGCAGCTTAGGGGCGACGTAGCTTGGCAATTATATCTATAACAGAGGATGCAGGGATCTCATGTGACTGTAAAGCACCATCATGTGATGCATACGTCAAAACAGCTAATGTGACTTTTCAGCTGCATCAATAAAACTAGAACAGAGAACTTAATGCAGGAGAAACAGAGTTCTGTTCACCTCTGCACAGGCCATAAAGTGCACCATACAAGTCCATGTCCCCTGCCTCTCTGCCTCGCCTCACCAAAGATCTCAACATCACGTGTAAAACAGCTGTTGCATTTTCTCTAGGGGAGTATCTCAACTCTCAATTGATGAACATACATGCTGTTACCATTTTTCCCCTCTATAATAACACTATGATGAATATCCTTGTATTCACACCTCTTGGTGTGTTTGTCTATTTCTAAAAAGTGTTTATTAAAAAAAAAATATCTGATGCATTGATCCATCCAGTTGGGTTCAATTTCTGGGCAGAGGCAATGGTGATGCCGGTGGCAGTAGCGTGTGTGTGTGTGCGTGTGTGAGTGTCTGTGTAGGGAATAGGGGCTGGGTGTCTGTTAAGGGAGATCTAAAAGGAAAGGATGGGCGTGGGGGCACCTGTCAAGTATCAGTTTTAGTTAAAGAACCTTTTCTTGGGTCTCATTTTCTTACTCTATCAACATCCCCATAACCAGGTGAGATACTACCATGTCACAGTTTTAGGGTCCTCTGCTCCTTTCAGGTCACTGAGCTCCCTCAGCACAGTGGGATGACCTTGGGCACTAACTTGGCTCTAGCAGATATCATATCCTCCTGGCTGGTTTCCCTGGCAATTTTAAAGGTGCTGAATACACAGCGGGCTTAGAATAAATATTTGTTGATTGCCTGCCTGCCTGCCGCCTCTAAGTCTCCAGGAGTGGTGCCTAACCATGGAATGTCTTTGAAGCGCTGGCCTATAATTTTCTCCACAGAAAGAACACCTTCTAGTGGTGGTTGCAGGGAGAATAATGCCCTTTGTGTTGCTGGCAAACACTACTTACCCCCCAAAACCCAGCACCTGCAAGCCTGGGTAATTTTAGGTGAGGGCTTATTTCCAGCTTTTATAGAAGAAGAAAGTTCTACTGGAAAAAAGTAATCCTTTGTTATTTTATTTTGGACGAGCTTTTAATCAGAAACATAGGCAGTAACATATGTTAGAAAAATACATATGAAACACAGAACTTTGCATTTATAACTCACTATGGAAAATCCATGCTAATGCAACATTAAGTTTGGGATTTTAATTGCACAGAAGTCAGGAAATTCAGAGTTCAAGTTCCCACAGCAAACTTCACTCTACATGTGCATCCCAGGACCCTTCCTGAGTGGGGTGACCTAATTATTTGGCAAAAAGTGGTACAATGGATAGTGATGGACAGGATTTCCCTCACTGCTACACTTCCCATCATCCCAAGCAAGATGGACAGTGGTCAACCTTAGCTACATAAATTGTACCCTTTTTAATGCACACCATCATGACGAACAATGCCCCTATAATGCCTGAGGCAGGAGGCCCAGGTCTTAGCAGTGTGCTTCTTGGGTGGAGCAGCCAGTCACCGCCACATCACCCAGTCCTCCAGCAGATCCTTCCCCACGCCCTTCCGAGGGCAGCTGTGTTCAGTGGGCCCTGCCCTTCCAATTGCCCTATCCCCAGAGGACATCTCTCGGTAACTCAGAGGCTCAAACTTCTGGATCTGAAAGTCTGACTAAAAGGCCCTCAGGGGATTGGAAGAAGGGCCTTCCTGGACACACCTCTGCCTTGTCCTGGGGAGACTTGTCCAAGATGGCTGTTCTATCTTGTTGTCTTCTGGCTTTATTCCAGTTGTTGGGAGATGGCAAGATGTGTGTCTCTGTTACAGACATAAGGTCTCTGGCCAAGGAAGCTTCCAACTTATTACAGTAAGAAGAAGTCTCCAGGTGTTTCTCTCTAACTATGGGCAGTAGATTGTATGAAGTATAAGTTGTCCTGTCCCTTGCTATCTCTATCCAAGTCTATCTAGCATGCTCTACGTGTGTCCAGTTCTGTTTTTCTCTTTGGTAAAATGGTAATGGTATATTCTGGTTCTCCACACTGTCCTTTGCCTCTGGATGTGACCCCTGCCTGAGTCCCACAAAGTGTGTCAACACTGATATGGGAAAAGGGGAGGAGGAAGGGGAGTTGGGGGGAGGGGGAGGGAGGAAGAGAGGGTGAGAGAGAGAGAGATTATAATAAACTCTGATTCTTAAGTGCTGCTTAACTTCCTTTCTTGGGCTTTGCAAGAGTTGGTGGTCCAAAGTCACTGGACCAACAGCCAAATCAACTTGCTGTGATGGTTCTACTGTCTTGCTACAGAAGAGTTCCAGGTCTGCCTGTGAATGGTCTGGATTATATGGTGCTCAACTCAGCAGTCCTTTGACAACACAAACTGCACACCTATAAACAGCATATCAAGAATCCATGATGCCATCTGTGAACTGCCTGGTCTCACTGAGCAGGGAGGACCAGGAGAAACCTGAGAGAGACTCAGGATGAAGGAGCATCATCATTAATAAAAGATTCTATCACAGCACAATCTTTGGTATTTCAGGCGAACCACACCAGGATGAATAAAGCTGTGCTTGGGGAACCGAGAACAAAACACAAAATCTTTTCTTTTTTTCCCTGCATGTCTACATTGAACACATTTCCAAGAGGAGCCATGTATAATTTGTGAAGAATCTGGCTGCTTGTGTGTGTGTAGAAAGTTACCCTTAAGGAGAGCTTTTGAATTATGCCCAAGAAGATGATGGTGCAGAGCATTTCCAACCGAAAAATGAGTAACAATTTCTTTCTGAGCTGATGTACATCCAATTCATGTTGGTTCTCACACGCATTTAAAAAATTCCATTAATTACCTGGTACTGAAGAATATCAGGTATTCTATGCTCTTTTCTAGTTTCAGAGTTTTCTCTGAAGTTTTTCCTTTGTGTTTCAGGAGGTATGACCAAAAAGAATACATTAACTATTTGGCACATTTTTGAGAGTGGAATTACAGGCTCTCACCAAGCTATCTTTTTACATCTCTGTTTCTTTTGTTTCCATGGTGTACAAGTCAATGAACCAGAGATCTAAATCTACTATTTTACCACCTAAAACACAAGTAATGGGGGGCGGTGGAGCGGGGAATGGGGAACTATCTCTTTAAATCACATTGTCACAACCAAGTACCATTCTAAAAATGCCAAATGGAAAGCTTTCTGGTTGATTTATTAATTGAAAACGGCCTAAGAATTTATCTTCTAACAAGCTTAAGATATCATTTTCATGATCTGTCTTCTTTTCCAGCTCAAGCAATTTCTTTTCTGTCTCCAGATTTCTCTTAAGCAACTGCTCACCAGGGACTGACAATACTATAGTAGCTTGCCCTAAATCAGTACTTTCCTTCTAGAGAAAGCAAAGCACTTTGCAGATATTAAGCCTCTGAAGTAGGTGATGAAGACCATTCTCCATATTTTAGAGATGTAGGAAATCCCTGTGAAGAAATGTTAAGTCATCTGCTTGGGAGCCAGCACAGAGAAGGGATTTGAACCTGATGTTGCTCTTTGTGGTGCAGCCTGACAACTGGCATGGCTAGAAGAAAGACGGCAGATAATAAAGAGCATGGTGAAGGCAAGAAGGAAGGAAAGAAGCCAAAGGACAGAGGGAAGGAAGAAGATGTAGAGGAGAGTAGCAGGAGGGAAAGCAAGCCAGCTCTAGGTAGAGGTGGAAGACCTGCTCTACCCAAGGGCTCTGATATTTGTATTTATTAATTTACAACGATAAGGCAGAATCATTGTAAAACAGAAGTGGATACAAGGTTGAGTCAAAGTATTCCAAATTCAAAACAACCTCAATTCCCTTTTTTAGAGAATTGTCCACTCCACCCTAGTTTCAGATAAATTAATCACTAAAGGGTGTTATCAAGTGGTTTCTTCCTTTCACCATATGCCAGCAAGAGAGAGTCTGGATTTGGTGTGGCAGATAAGGAAGGAATTGCATCCTGTAGGGTTGTTTTTTACATGATCCACATTATATAAAGAAAAGTTCCCACTTCTGTAAGGTTTTCTAACCATGAGTGGTTAACCAGAGGCTAACGAAATGGTTAACCAAATGTGTCAACCACTAAGCCAAGTGGAAATAGTGATGGCAGTTCTAGCAATGGGGAGTTGTTCTCCCATTTCTGTGACACATTCCACCCAGCATCTAGCCTGACTTTCAGAATGGCCTCTCTTTAAAGAACATATTTGGGGCTGCAGACTTCACAGAGGGGAAGCCCAGCTGGCTAGGCGAAGGGCCACCTGCATTTACAGACCACTTCTCCTGCAAGGAAGATGTTGCAGCTCTGGGTATGGATTGAGACATTTTCTCCAACATGTTCAAGTTAAGTGAGCTCACCACTCAGTTCTGGTCCAACGGCTGGGATCCAGCCCATCGAGTACGAATCTTTTTAAAGTAGGAGATAGATTGTTTTTCTTGGTACCATTTCAGTGCCTGCTACTTTTTTCCCTTTCTTTCTTTTCTTCTGCTTGAAAGTACCCTTTGATTTCTTTCCAAAAGCCATTTACTACGGGAAGCATATCATTATTAGCTTCCTTGGTGGGACATCACACATTGTATGCTTTGCCAAAAAGGACAACTGTCAGTAGTCAAATGCTCAACTTATTACAGTTTGGTAAAATCTGCTATTTAGAGGAGGACTATTTTTTTTTAAATGTACTGCATTGATTGTATTATTGTAGCTCAAAATTCTTTCTAGACGTAGGAGGGATATGTATTAAAATTCAATTTGTAAACAAACAAGGAAATAAATATTTTACTCTTCTTCAACAAACCCCAACTATTTTCTCTAGGGAGAAAGAAAGTCTTTAAATCAGATTCCAACAAGAGAAAATACATCTAAGTTTGTTTTTGTTCATTCTATCCAAAATCTTAAATTCAATCTGGGTACACGACATTGCTTCCCTTGGTGTTCTTGGGTGGAAGACTAGGGAAGTGTGGACAGAGGGAAAGTGGATGGAAAGGGGGCATGTCTTCATTCTATCATCCTAGGTTTTAAAATTTTTAACTAGTCTCCATTTTTCACTTAGAGTGTGTATTGCAGGATAAAAATCAGGGACTCTAGGAGTGTGTATTCATGATTCATGCTGATTACACTGGTACTTATTACTATATTAATCTATCTTCTGAAATAACAGTTACACTTCTCTTTGAATCCTAATTTTGGGCCTTGGTTTCATATGCAGAGATGGAAGACCTCCAAACTCACTCTCTTTCCATTCCACTGCTCTTTGCTTAGTTTCAATCTCAGAATTCAGATCTCTGTAACATCAATTGTCAATTATATTATCAAAAGGATACCACAACAGAGGACCTTTTACCCAGAGCTAATAGGGTGTGGTGTTTTCAAAGCACTTGCCATTTGAACTCAGTGAAAGGATCTGTTAGGAAGATGGACCTATTTTAAAATGGAGACACCCCAGTGACGTGTGGAGATGGGGCTGGAAGATAGGGCGCAGACCAGCCTGGGTGATTTCTTCTACATGACAATAACTACCCAGGTGAGAGGCAAACATCCTCATGTTAAGTAAATTGTGATCATTTCAGAACTTAATAATTACAAAACAATATCAGCTGAAATCCACAAAGCTCATGAATCAGACCTAACAATTGCATTAAATGATTTGTGAATTTAGATTAACATTGTTTTAAGTTTCAAGGCTGGTTCAAAAAATACATATAAAACATCAAACGTGAAAACAAACGCAATGCGGTGCTCGCATCTCTAGTGACACATATAGGTAGATTCTGTTTATTCTGAGAAGAAGGTTGTCAGGACAACCGAGTGAGACATTTCAAATGCACTTTAAAGTCATACTCTTCAAGTACATTAGGAAAAACAGTGAGGCTACCATTTTAGGGAGATTAATATGTCAGATGCACATCTGAGATTTCCACATCCCGTGCTGCCAAAATATATGCCAATTTAGGAATACAGCAGACTTAAAGCAACTGAATCTTTCACTCTTATATGCTCTTGGGGAGCATGAGTGATGTACACAGCTTGGGCTTTGATGCACTGTGGCTGGTCATTAAATGTTCCATGACCCTCCCCTTTTTTTTTTTAACCAGAAGAGGGTTTTAACCTGGCTCCATTTCAGCTAGGGTAATGGCAGCCACCCTCCCAAAGATTCCTTCTACCCTTCCAACTGGCAAACACTTGCTTCATTTCCTCCTGTAGAATAAAGATCACCCAGAATGACTGGCTGAGCATGGCGGCTCCTCATTCTGCATTCCCCTGGTGTTTTGTGGGGAAGCTGTTCATTCTTTCAACACACATTTGATGAGCATTTACTCTGTGCACAGAAAGAAATACAAAGACGATTCTGCCCATTTCCAAAAAGCTTGAAATCTAGTAGATTCCATTGTTGTGAGGTGCTGTGACACATAGATTAAATGGGTTATTTCTAGTAAGATTTTAGATCAAGGTTAAATTGCTCTAACCTGAATTAAATAGATACTGCTGGTGCTCTGGGGCTAACTAGCAGTTTTAGATTGCAGCATATCAAATATATGTAGCTAACCCTGACCTAAACTTGGACTTTTAGTCGTGGCTTAACCCAGTGGTTTTCAAATGAGGGCGATTTTGCCCCCGGGGGACACTTGGCAATATCTGGAGACATTTTTGATTGTCACAACTTGGAGGGGGATGCTCTGGCATCTAGTGAGTAGAGACCAGAGATGTACTAAACATTCTATGATGCACAGGAGAGTCCCTCACAACAAAGAATTATCTAGCCCAAAATGTCAATAATGCCAAGGTTAAGAAAACCTGCTTTAACCTGACTGCCAGGTTAACTAAACCAAGACTAAATGACATTTATCAATCAGTTATTTATTTTATTACTTTGAGGGGGACACCACAAGACCACTGTGATGTGAGTATTAAAACGGGCTGGTACCAGAATCCAAGTAAATAAAATATCTTCTGTGTGACATTTCCTCTCTGACCTTAATGAAATTCATCAACTCACTCTGGCTCACAAAAAGCAGTGATCATGACAACACTGAGAATTTAGTTTTATATAACCATAGACTCTAATAACTGGGAGAGTTTTGGAGCCCCCCCAGACCAAAACATACATTAAAATTTATTTATTAAGATATATTTCACAGATTAAAAAGCTGAGGGTCAGCGAGATTAAAGGCCATTGTGATCACATGACAAACTCAAGGTTGAAGGCAAATTAGAACCCAGGCCTCTTGACCACCAGTCCAGGCTTCCTCTCCTACCCTGGAGACTAATCCAGGACTCAGCTGCATCTTGAACGTTAAATAAGAAACAGAGATGACATCTGAAAATGCTAACAGTCCATGTGCTGTGTATTTTCTGTGGTACTGAGTCAATGTGTTCTGAGGCTGGGCTACTTCTTTTCAGGAGCCACAGAGACAGTGTCAGCCACTGTGCCATGGCGGAACGGAGGGGCACAGTTTGTTAAGTCCATAGACACCTGCATCTCCTCAGCTGGATACGGGTACTCCTGGTAGGATCTGCCAACCTAGGAGTAAAAGGCAGATCCCAACACCTTTTGGGGAGTGTTATCAAGGGCGTAATCATACTCTCCTTTACCAATGGCAGCTGGGGTACTTGTCTCAGCTTTCTTCCTCTGGCTTCCTAAAGTGGTTATTGGATTATATTCTGTTATCTTCCAAATAATTCCAGCCCTATGAAGGTCTTTGAAGGGAATTACATAAAGCTTCAGGCCTGGCATTTTCTTCTCGGTAACTTATAGGTTTGCACATGCAATTTGGCCTGTGCAGTGGGAAGAGAGGTATTATATTCCACTTGCCTGCAGAAAAGTAATGACAGTGGGCTCTGCATTAGGTAGTGAATTTAACACTTCTACTTTCAAGTAATCAACCCAAATCCAGAGATTCCAATAAACATTCTCATAACCTTTTTAGTAGATAGACTCACCATTTATTTAGTCAATAAAGGTGGGGAGGGGGACTTCCCTCCCACCCCATCCTACCTTCTGTCTATAAAGAATTTTAAGAGGAGGCCTGGAAATATGGAAATCAAAGTATCTACATAACTTCCTCTCTCCCTTACTTCCTTTCTCCTCTCAGATCTTCTGTAAAGTAAAGCAAAGCAAAATTTAAGTTTGAATTTTCTGTTTCATGTTGATCATTCTCTTTGAAAGGGCTGGAGGCAAGGCATGTAAAACGGACAGTCACGAAGCTTCATACAAGTTGGCTGTCTCCTCTGTCAGCCTTCTGACGCTATCACTAAGATTCTCCCTTGAAACTATCACAATCTGTCTCCCTACACCGTCAGATCTGCTTCAGGACCAAGGAAACAGAACAAAGC
This sequence comes from Diceros bicornis minor, assembly GCF_020826845.1. Taxonomy (NCBI): domain Eukaryota; kingdom Metazoa; phylum Chordata; class Mammalia; order Perissodactyla; family Rhinocerotidae; genus Diceros; species Diceros bicornis. Next base: position 53,445,613 of record NC_080742.1, on the reverse strand, counting down.
ACGAGGCTTGTGTGTGTGTGTAGGATGAAGAAGGAAAAAAGGGGAGGGGAAAGGTACCATGGCACATGACCAGGTCCCCAAAATAATGCAAAAGTCTGCTCTGAGATTTTCCTATGGCCCTTTAAACAGGATCCTTGTTGGAATTTTTGGATTCTGTCTCTCGGAGTTCAAGTGCATTCTTCAGGGCAGCCACTTACTGTTCCACAGAGGTGTGAATGTCCTGGAGTTTCACAAGCACAATACTTCACATTGTTGTTCAGAATTACTTTAATTCCTCTTTCCACGGCCCCACCCTCATTCCCATTAAGAAGCTGTTGGATCTGCAGAGAGGCCTAGCACAGCCAGGACTGAAAATGCCAATGAAAGCAGCAAACAGACCTGTAGTGAACATTCTAGTATAAGAATATAATCAAATATCAACAAGGAGCGTGGGTCCCATTTTTGCTTGGTAATGGCCAACATCTGACTTTACGAATTACGTGAAGTTTACCCAAAGAACTCTGTTTTCCGGAAAGATAAAAAAAATAGCCATCACTTTATCCCATCTCCACACCGTCCCATTTAAGGGTAGTGGATTAAGATTCTGCTCTATATAGACAATAAAGCACATATGCTCTGGAAAAAGCTCTAGGGGTTTGGAAGCCCATGAATCAAACAGATCAAGAACCCCTGCATTCACCCAGCCTACATCTGTTGCCAGTTCCAGACCATTCCCTGCAGATGATTTGTATATTATTACACAAGGTAACATCCTAAAATGAAAGCACCTTTAAGAGAATTATGGTGTTAAACTGGGATATACAATCCAGATGCTTCCCGGCTAGGGTGAACCCCAGGAGGTCTCCACACGACAGAATGAGACGACACAGGAAAGCCTAACCATGTCTACACACGGATTGAACCTGACGGTGACTGTTTATTTTTCTGACTTTGAGAAACTGCCCTGGGGACCAGCAGAAAAATGAAAGAAAAGTCTCCTTCGATTGTACAGAATCTTTCATAGGTTGCATGATTCTGGTGAACGATCTTGAAGAACAGCTTGTAAAAATCAATACCTTTAACAACAGTGACTTGAAATCAGGTCTTGGGACACAAAGGAAAGAAGGTGGAAGGGGACACCACAGAAAAGTGGCTAAGGTGCAAAAATGGGTGAAAAGTAGAACTGTGCATCAGGCTGCCATCTATGACTCTGGCGAGCATTCATTCCAGAAAGGCCCAAAAGCTGTTTGGCATTAGAGGTGGGGCAAGAAAAAGCAGACATCAGAACACTTGCTCGTGAACCACGTCACACCCCCCTCCCTTAACGAGAATCTTGTGGGCTTAAACCACAGGCTCATAATCGAACCTTCCCTGCCAGGGCAGCACACAAATCTTACTTTCCCACAGGCCGGCGCGGAATTTTAGCATCCCACCACAGGGCTGGGGCTTACGGATCCATCATCAGGGCAGCCACATACGTTTCTCCACCCAGAGCGACTCTGTCCTGGACCTCTGCCAAAGTGAGAAGACCGGGGAGGGGGGAAAATCCCTATAGCTAAGCAAACTGAGCAGGAGGGTTGGGAGCAGCAAGAAAGGGTTGGAGTGGCTAATTTTTCCACTTTCCCCTGCTGTGGTTAAAGCAGTGACAGATAATTTATCACACATTTTGATTGCACGCCAGCTGGCTGTAAAAAAAAAAGAAAGAGAAAGAAAGAGTTGTTTATTAATTCAATTAGCTAGCTTATTTATCAGGGCTGGGTTCGCAGGGGCGGTGAGAAGGCCAAAGGATGCCCGTGTCAAGCTGTCTCTCGCAGGCCCTGCAGGCAAGCGGAGACACGCATTCTTACCCCCCAAGACTTGGAGTGTCGCATGAGCTGTGTTTACCCTGAATGCTTGGTGTGCAGCAAGAGAGCCCATCAACTGTAACGAAATACTAGGGTGGGAAGATGCTCAGAACAGGACAAAGTCATCTGAGGGACGACAGTGTTTATCACCGATTCAGGGGCCACTTTCAGAGACAACCCTGCGTCCTTTCCGGACTCATGTGGGTTGTTGCTTTTGTTTTTTTCTCATTTGTTGGTGGTTATTTATACACAAGGCTGCCAGTGTATCAGCAGTTTGTCCAGGCCAGCATTGCCCAGGGTCAGAGAAATCATTCATTAAGTGGCTTATTAAAGAAAATCCATGAACAGTTTATTAACTGCTGCTTTGTGCCAAGCTCTGTTTGGAGTGCTTTTCTAACGTTCCTGGTTATATTGGATCCTCATGTTGTGGACAGATTTGTGCCCATTTTACCATGAGCCAGCTAAGGGAGAGATTTTAATTGATTCCCCCAAGGTGTCCCCCAAGGCTCTGAAGCCACATGTCCCTCAAGACCCCCCTCATTTCACTGCAGCTGTCCCTACGACCCTGCTCTTGGCTGGTCTAAGCCAAATATCTACTTGGTGACCCAGACTATATATTTTCTGCTAATCCTGTGGTGGCAAATAGAAAAGAAGAGAAAAAAAGGAGGAAATGTCTACAGTTACATTTTTATTTCAAAATTACCTAATCAAAAGAAATAGTTATAACGTGTCCATTTGATTTTGTTTTTATTCAGATTATAACGATTTCCCTCATTAGCCTAAGTGTTTTAGAAACTTGAAGGAAGACGACTTTTGGACCAATATATAAGTATATTAATTTTCACATGTAATTTGGGACAAGTGATATTGTGGATAAAAAATAGGGGAGATGAATCATAATATAAGAATGTGATAAATATTCTGGTTAATCAGCTAGTTAATCAAGCAGCAACTGTGACATGAAGATGGGGCCAATGACAAGACCAAGTCAGCCACTTTAGTGGGGACCTTGCTTATTAAGGGGAAATGGGATTTGTGAGCCTATTGCCGGGGGTGGGGTGGGGGGGGTGGGGGGGGGGACGGTCTAGAGTGAGGTGAATGAAACACCTGAGTGTTCTACCGAATGCTAGTACTCTGCAGGTGTGTGATGCTAGCTTGTTTATATCATGCTGCGAGTTAGAACCTCTTCATTGTTCCAATATCAACCGCTAATTATATGGGGGCAAGAGTTTTTCTCCAACTTCTGGAAGTGTCAAATCATCTTTATCTTGCTTTTCTTCCCTCTCTCCTTCCTTCCCTCCTCTCTCTCTCATTCCTTCCTCCCCTCCCTCTTTCTCTCCCTCCTTCCCTTTCTTCCTTCCTTCCTTCTCCCATGCAGCAGTAACAAGTTCTAGAATGACAGAAAACCTCAGGTACACAGGTGAATGTGTGTGGAAGAACACAGCAGTGCCCCCTCACTGTGACTCCTCTGGCCTGTCTCTCTGTAGAAGCTGTGAAAGAGCCTATATTATATTGTCCCTCTTCCCTTCACCATTGGCTAACTCAGTCTTTGGCTTGTTAAACTTAGCTTCCCCCTCGACAACTTGCTAATTTCTAAAATGCCCCAAGAAATACCAAATCCTTAATGCAAGCTCTTCTTGATAATATTTCCACACTTGCCTTTCAATACCTAAAAATGTGTCTATTGAATTGAATAAAATTAAGTAGAATTAAATCCCATCTTCTTGTTAACATCTTTTGCTTCATCAATTGTGACTGGTTGGGAGTTTCTGCTTTCAAAAATGGGAAGTTCTACATGGCGACATACTAATATTTCTTTTATTTCTCCTTTTTATTTTCAGATCAACTCAAGCAAAAAATAATAATTTTAAAATGGATATATTTTGCCTCCCTTTGGGCATTCTCCTATCTTTCATATGAGGTTCAAGTTTTCTAGTTAGGCATGCTGTTTCAATTTCTGCTACTGACGGTGTACCAGCATGTGACTTTACAAATTTTGTGTGACAATTATATCTGTAGATGGCAAGGCCAACATAATGATCATCCTAGCATTTCTTTAACTTTTTGTAACTTAAAAGATGTTTTGTAATCCTTTTTAAGAATTTCTTCAGTAGTCTTGGGTCAAAAACATTCTTACTGTATTTTCACCAAAAGAACAAACAGATATTGTTGTATGCATATACATCTATTTTTGTTCAAGAAGATTATTCCTATGTCAGAAAAACTGCTGCTCAGTTAAAAAATTTCACAGTGTTGAAACCTAATGTATTTTTGAATTCAGCAACATCTCTAATAAAAGTTTAATTTCTAAAGTTTATTTTCAGTTTTAAAAATTGTAGAAAATCCCAAATCCTCTGCCCCAGCACAGACTAAGCACTATATATAATATTTTCAGAAAAAAATCAATTCTTGCACAAAACAATGGACTACTTGATTGACAGAAAATTTCATGGAAGACTTCATAGCTTCTCTTTGTAATTATCTTGTCCGACCTCTCAATTTATTTCAGATGAAAAGTTATACTTTTAAAAGTGACAGAAATATCCTAAATGTGAGGGAAATATCCTTATATCATGTGGGAGTCACCTTAATGCTGAAGGCCTGGCTTCTCACGTTTGTAGGAGAGGCTGTGGATGATTTCCCGTGAGCATTGCTTGACCTTCCACAAAGGTATTTCTCAGATTGACTTCTGGAGTTTGCTTCCAGAAGGTTCTTATGACTGAACACAAATTTTACATTTCAAACCCAATTCCTCTGGAAATGGAAACACTGCCAGATAATTTCATTCACGTGGATTTGTTAAGACCACATATAAACATTTTAGAAATTCTTAATTTTCCCATTATATCCTATTGAACAGCTCTGTGCAAGTAAGACTTATAATTTCCATGTAAATCAGGCAAATTAGGGATTTTTCAGAATTTCTCTTCATATTTTCCCCAGAGAATGGGTAACCCATCTGCTTTGCCGAATGCAGGATAATCAAAGGGCACTGATCACTCCAAATGGCTTTATTCATTACTGTCTCTGGATCCTCCAGGGTATCCCAGGTCACCGCAGCTATACTCTGGCCTCCCATACTTAGAACATAGCCGATCCACACCTCCTTGAAGATGTAAAATGTTTGGAGACACACTGGCAGGAATGAATATTTCTCCCCTCAGAGTTCAATGTTTCAGAAACAACATAATCCTGTTCCTCAAGTTCCAGCTTAATATGCATTCAGAATCTAGCACTATTTTGGCTATGACAGTTTGAATATATTTTACTATGCTGCTATCATAAATATAAACTATAGTGCAAAAGAGGGAAAAACATAGGCTGCAGCTACTGAATGCCGCAAGAAAAAAAAACATTGTCCTGTACGGTGAGTATATGCTTCAGTGTATTTCAAGGAACAACAGTTGAAAGGACCACCAGAATCAAAGTACAGGTAATCTAAACAGGTCTGATTTTGAATCACTGTATTTATTTATTTATTTTTGAATCATTTTAATACAGCATCAGTTATGCTTTGAATTGTGGAATACCTTTCCCATTACAGAAAGGCTAGTTCCTCCCTTTAGAAGGCGAGAGTTGTGTTTTTGGTGGTGTAGAGCACACCGTCTTCCCCAGGGGATTGTCTGGATAGTTCCGTTGACATTTGGCTTCTTCCTCTCCTAAGTGCAAAGGCATAGGTGCTACCTGCAGATGATAGTTTCCTTGCCCAAGACACAGGAACTAATTAAACAGGCTGACAGTGTGTGGGAGATGGCAGGTGGTGGCGAGAAGCAGAAGACCTGGTTCCTACCCTCAAGAAACTTACTGTCCAGTTGGAGGAATAAAAAGCAGACACACTAAAGCTGAACAGCCCTAAGTGCCAGACTGGTGGAAGGGACAGAAAGCGAGCATCACAGGAGACAGAGCCCGACAGCGTCTGGGGGGGCCAGGAAGGTGAGTCACAGCCAGGCAGCTTTCAGCTGAGTTTTAAGGACGGTTTGAGGGGGACAAATTCCAAGTTTCTGACAAGGCTTAGAGACTTCCTCTAGATAACAACGTGAGCTTCTTGGAAGGGGTCCGTCCCCTTCTTCTCTTTCTCTGTTCATCTCCAAGACTCATTATTTACTTAAAGTGACCCAGATGTTTATTACCTATCTAGGTCTGTCCTTCTCTTTCACTAACCAAAAGCAGATTCTGCATTCGTTTGGTCAATTTTGTCTATAAACAGAAAAACATGGTCACTGCCTCCAGCTGATGGCAGTCAGGGTAAGCTGGCCTGGACGAGGGAGTCAGCATAATTTAGAAAAATGCATTATTTGTGCTATGAGAATACTTGTTTTCCTCCCTTCTCCTTTACCGAAGAAGGGCTATGCAGAAACAAATAATTTCAGTTAATGAATATCTCAGGATAACAAGTCTGGGGAGCCCATTTCTTTAATTTTTAAACTGGGGACTTTGTTCCTGTCTATCCACCCTCCTTTCTTTTCCTCTGAAGCAGAGCTGGATATGGCAGGCTGCATTCCAAAACGGTACCCTTTACTCTTCTTCCAGGAAAGAACTTTTCAAATAAGGTCCTAAATGCTCATACAGTATTAGTGCGCACACATACACCTACACATGGGTGCTCCTTGCCAACTCCTGACATGGGAATTCTCAGAAGCACACCAAAGGCTCTGTTTGATTTAAATTTATTTTTAATCAAATAAAATCCAATTTGGAAAATTGATGCATGGGATTTTCTGAGTCACCAGAAGTCTTTATAAGATTGCAAATGCATCGAGAAGGAAGAAATCTGCCTTGGCATGGCTGGTATTTCACAACAACGGCAAAAATGATTGGTTTCCTCAGTTTAGAATGAACGAGATGAGTTTTTAAATCTATAAAAATATGTTATTAAATCCTAACATAAAGTCAAAATATATTTAATATATCTGACTCACGAGGAAGAATTGGCGGAAAAAAGCAGTCACTATTTTGAAATAGGTTTATTTTGTTAACTTTCTTTTTCAGTCTTACTTAATTATCCAAATAATATTTATGATTCTGGATCATATTAATTAATTATAATAGTGATCTTTACTCTCTACTCCCAGTCACTTTTTGTTGTTTTTGGCAATCTACTAGGACATTTTCTATTTCCTTAAGGAGTTTCCAAAATGATAATAATAAATGTAATTTGAATTCATTTCATACTCATACTCCTTACTACTTATAGGCTCACGGAAATAGTCCTTGTATCTGTAAACGATTTCCATAAGGGAAGGCATGAAGATTTTTATTAAATCTAACTAATGTCATACCTCCAACATGATTGAGAATCATAGATTTATAACAATAATTGATTTTAATGATAACTGATAGCCAAATCTTAAGAGGGGGAGGGGGATAATTTCTTATTCTACATATTTAATGTGCCAAAAGTCCTTAAACTGTTATTTGGCTTCTTCTATGCATATTTACCATAATCCTCTGCTCTTAAGTCAAAACCTATTGCCTTGTCACTATTGGACCTAAATATTATATAGCTTTTTATTAATTGCACATTAAATTATAAGGTACAACTAGAAAACTCTGTATACATGAAGATGTTTATCAAGTTCCTACAAGTTCTCAGTATTTTCTTATGCAATTTTCTTGTTTCCTAATCTTTCCATGGGAAGAGTAGGTGAGTTCTGTATGCCTGGGCCAGCTTTCCCACCATAATGTGAAAACAAGTTAAAGGTATTCACAATTCAGTATGGAAACATCAACAAACAATACAGAAAAGATCAATAAACCGTTCTCCATCAGGGGGATGGTCCCATAAATCATGGTACATTCGTATGAAGACATGTCACTCAACCAGAGAAATCATGTTTTCAAAGAATATTTATGCATAGAAAAAGGAGCAAAAGAAAATACTCTGTTGACAGTAGTTATCTGTGAGTGATTGGGTTACTGGTTATTTGCTTTTACTTACTTTTATTTCCTCCTATCTTTTTTCTGCATTTTCTAAAAATTGTTTTTGCAATTAATATACATCTTTCAATCAGAAAAAACAAATATAATTTTTAAAATTCACCAAGCATCAAAAAATTTAAAAGAAACATTGTGAAGGTTTATATTTGTGCAATAAAAAAGCCTCCAAAACAGAGATGATTCACAAGTCCCAGAACTTTCGATGGGCTAACATCTGGACAGCAGATTAATTTGTTATTGTTCTGATTGTTTTGCGGTGGTGTTTGCAGGACTTCACATGCCCCGCTGTCTTCTTTTTTTTTCTTTTCTTCAAATATGAATCACCTACACACTGTTATTGCAATGTAGTTACATGAAAAGTTCTATATTTTTAAATTAGATAATATTTTTTTTTGTTAATCTTTTTATACCAGAGCCATTTGAGTTTGGTAGATAAGATAAACTTGGGAGGGAAATTACTATAAGGATTTTCACTATGATCAAACTATATCAAATTGAGGTTAATGTATAAATGCAATCTGGAATAAGACTATTTTATTCACAAATGGAAGGACAAGCATGAAATTGTTTAGGGAACTATAGTGACACATCAGGGAATAATACAGTGAGTTCAGACATTGTTTTAAAATTCAGAATGTTATATTGAGGACCACAATGATAACAATTAAGCTGGGAATATCTGTGGAGTGTTGAGTTCCTTATGAGAATCTACTATATAAAATTGTGCAGCTGCTTCCCAAGACAGTTTGGCAGCTCTTCAAAAGATTAAACACAGAGTTACTCCATGACCCAGCGTTCCACTCATAGGTATATGTCCAAGAGAACTGAAAATATATGTCTACACAAAAACATGTACGTGAAGGTTCATAGCAGCATTATTCATAATAGCACAAAAGGGGAAACAAGCCAAATATCCATCAGTTGATGAAGGGATGAATAAAATGTCATATAGCCATACGGCGGAATATTATTCAACAACAAAAAGGAATGAAATATTGAGCCATGCTACAACATGGATGAACCTTGAAAATATTAGTGAAAGAAGCCAGTCACAAAAGGCCCCATCCTGTATGATTCCCTTTATATGAAATATTCAAAAACAGGCAAATCTATAGAGACAGAAAGTAGATGAGCTGTTGCCAGGGGCTGGAGAGGGGAGAAGGAGGAGTGGCTGGTAATGGATAAGAAGGGATTTGTTTTTGGGGTTATGAAAATGTTCTGAAATTAGATAGTGTTGATGGTTGCACAACTCTGTAAATATACTAAAAACCAGTGAATTGTAAATTTTTGTTTTTATTGTTTATTTATTCATTTTCTGAAGAAGATTCACCCTGAGCTAACATCTGCCACCAATCTTCCTCTTTTTTTGCTTGAGGAAGATCAGCCTTGAGCTAACATCTTCCTCTATTTTGTATGTGGGATGCCACCACAGCATGGCTTGATGAGTGGTGTAGGTCCATGCTGGGATCTGAACCTGTGGACCCAGGCTGCTGAAGCGGAGCATGCCAAACTTTTAACCACTCTGCCACAGGGCCAGCCCCTGAATTATACATTTTTAAAAGGTAAATTTTATGAATTATATCTCAATTTAAAAAATTGCTTTTAGTTCTATTATTGGCCTTCTTATTATAAGATGCAGTTCCTCCAAATGAAAAGCAGAGATAATGTGATCTTAAAATTTTTTCAAAGATGCTTCAAGTTCTGAACTAAAATATGCAGAGTTTTATGAATATATTTAGGTAAAACCTAGAGATTAAAAAAAAAATTTGGGGGGCCGGCCCCGTGGCTTAGTGGTAAAGTGCTTGCGCTCCACTGCTGGTGGCCTGGGTTCAGATCCTGGGCGCGCACCAATGCACCGCTTGTCCGGCCATGCTGAGGCTGTGCCCCACATACAGCAACTAGAAGGATGTGCATCTATGACATACAACTATCTACTGGGGCTTTGGGGGAAAAAAAGGAGGAAGATTGGCAATAGATGTTAGCTCAGGGCCAGTCTTCCTCAGCAAAAAGAGGAGGATTAGCATGGATGTTAGCTCAGGGCTGATCTGCCTCACAAAAAAAAAAAAAAAAAATTTGGTCCTCTCTGGTCAATGAGAATGGTTTTTAAGACAGCACTGCTTAACTTCCCAGCCAAGGGAACCACAGATCTAACTTCTAAGCTGTGCTCACAGGACAGTTATATAGCGTCAGTTTCCCCATTTGTAAAAAAGCGATGATACTTGCTGGCTCTCTTGTAAGGATTTAATTCAAAAGAACAAACATGTTCCAAATATGGATCACCCTATTGGGTTCACTGGGCTGTATTAGGCATTGTGGCAAATATGAAGATGAACAAAATGTGGCCTCTGCCCTCAAGAAATTTTTAAAAAATATATATCAGCAAATGATCCTAAGATACAATAGTAGTGTCATAATAGAGATTTAAAAAATTGTATGGGCTCAGATGAAAACAGCTTAAATGTGTACCAACAGAATGATAAATAAATTTTGATGACAGAATACCATATAGCTGTGGAAATGAATGATCTATGAGAATCAACATGATAAATCTGATAAACACAAATGTGAGCCCCCCAATAATCAAGTTTTAGAAGAATACATACACCATAAAAACATTCATATAATGCTTAAAATATACCAAAATACTATATATTATTAAGACTTTATATATCTCTTAATATTATATACATTATATGTAATATATATATACTATATATAATTTTATATAATATACATATAATATATATGTATATAATATGAGGACATCCATGGGAATGATAAATACTGAAATCAGATAGTGGTTCTTCTAGTACTTGGAGGGCTTCTGCACTACAGGTGATGGGTAAATTGGTGATTATTATATTATTTCTTGTACAGTTTCATGTCTTAAACACTGCATGATAATTTTTAAAAATTGGATTAGAGAAAAATTCATAGGTGAATTTCTACTGGGTGAGGCTAGGGGATAGGGAAGACTTCTAGGAGGAGGTGCTTGAGCTGGGCTTAAAAGGATGCATGATTTCGACAGGCAGAGAAGAAGGGGAAGGCATTGTGGGTGAAGGGAATAGCATAAGCAAAGAAAAACTGAGAAAGTTTTAGCATTAGGGACGCCAGGCTTCTTTAAGCCACACAAAGCATCTTAGATCTCAGCTTCTTATAGATGTCTAAACGGCAGAGCACAAAGCACAACAAGATTTTTATAAATCATGGTGCTGAAAGCCTGATACATTAAAAACGAAACATACCCAGAATCTCAAACTGTGTTTGGAGAGTTGCAAACTTGTTCTTTCTTTTTAATAGTGAGAACAAATTGGGTTCCCTGGAATATACCACTTGGGAGATGGTGGGAGAATAATTTTATCCACAAGTATTAAGTTGTTGCCTGAGGACAGCTGAGTAAACAGTTTGCTGAAGTTTGTTTGAGGACTGCCAGCTAGTTACACCCATAATTTCATCTCTATTAACAAAAACAACTCACACTGTCGCAGTGCCCTGCTTTGGCTACCCCGTGGTTTGCAGTATTTGAATTATGGAGTGTCACTTGAGTAACATTCTATAGCAGTGGGGGCTGTGTTTTGATGTCCTTTCATTACCCACCCCTACTCTGCTGATTTATGGCATACCACGCAGAGACCTAAATCAAAACTAGAAAATACGTGTGAAATAATGCAAAACAGAGTCGCAGGGTTGGCAATTCTGTAATTATACCTAAAGGGAAAATAATTATGTAATACTGTATGGCAAGAGTAAGTCTCAGAATAACAAATGTCCATACTGTAAATGTAGAATTCTGGGAAGAACACGCAGGGTCTTTGAAGAGAAGCCGAGGAAAAGGTGGCCTTTTAAAGAGACCCAGAGACAACTTCGTAAACGATGTTTTGCCTCTGATAATTCTGTTTATAGTCCAGGAAATGAAGACCCAAGTGAGTGAAGTGACATGGCCCTGACAAAACGAATGCCAAAAAATGGGACAAATCTCGAGTTATTTATTGTTTCAGGTCAGTCTCCACAACTACCTGCAGTAGCCATTGGTTTTACCTATCAGTTAAAATTTGAAAATGTGAAAGCAACTTATTGATAGAAAATGGAAAACTCTCCAAGTCTTGACAGCAACTATGAAATGGAAACTGTCAATATTTAAAAAACAAAAAACAAAAAACTCCTACTAGAGACCCTTCTGTTAAAAATGAAAGAGAGATGAAAGAATTACTCAGTAGTCAAGAATATGAAACTCTCCCCTCTAAGTCTATCAGTTAATGAACAACCTCTAAGTAAAGGGAAATATGAGAGAAATGACCTGGGCAATATTCCAGCTTAAATCTTCATGTTGGAAAACAGCTCTCCATCCACCTCTACATTGCAAAGTCCTGGCATGGGAACTGAAATGAAAGATGCTAGGAAAAGATTAGGTGACTAAGGCTCTCACAGGCTGACTTCCCTCATTAAAAATTAGCTCCAAATTTAAGCGTTCCCTAAGTCCCTCAAGCCACTCACCTGGGTAGAGCCATACTCAGTAAAACTGTGTGAGCTCAGGGGACAAGGGTGTCAATTATAACCACTCCAAACAGGGAAATCAAGGAAAGATATGGGTTTCTTTAAGACAGAAGTTGGTAAACTATGGCCCTTGGGCCAAATCCAGCCAGCTGTCTGATTTTGTAAATAAAGTTTTATTGGAACACAGCCATGACCATTCATTCATGTGTTGTTTATGGCTGCTTTTGAGATATAGTGGTAGACTTGGGTAGTTATAGACATCATATGGCCCACAAAGCCAAAATATTAATTATCTGGCCGTTTTCAGAAACAGTTTGCCCACCTCTGCTTTAGTCCTACCAGTTATTTGAAATAGCTTCAGTTGTTCAAACTTTTTTAGAGTAATAATTTATAAGAATAGCTATCTAACTGGGCACAACCTTTAGGTATTCACGCTTAAGCTTTAGAGCAAAAACTACTTCCCTGGCTTCTTTTCAGTTATTTTACTTTCCTGATTTAAGGGTAAATATATATTTTATATTCAGTTAGGTTATAACATTTGAAATTAGGTCCTATTTTTTTTTTCTCTGCACGAAATGACAGTAGAGGTAGGTAGAGTCCAACACAATCAGTCTTAAGATAATTCCTTTTTAGAAACCAAGCTATTTAAGAAAGCATTGCGGGTGCGTATCCCAGGCGCCGACCTATGCACCACACATCAAGCCATGCTGTGGCGGCATCCCACATACAAAATAGAGGAAGATGGGCACAAATGTTAGCTCAGGCCTAATCTTCCTCAGCAAAAAGAGGAAGATTATCAATGGATGTTAGCTCAGGGCCAATCTTCCTCACACACGAAAAAAAGTATCAATAAGGTATTAAAAAGGAAATGCTGAAATAGGGGCTTAAAGGAGGAATTTACGTGCTTGAAAATAATAGTAACAATTTCTAAAGCTCTTTAAAACATTGCCTTGTAATAACTCATGTAATCTTTACAATAACCCATACAATAGATATTACATGGTCCATTTTGTAATGATGAAATTGAGATCAGTGCAGTTAAGAAAGCTGCCTATGATCATTGATTAGCAAAATGGTAGACCAGAGCTGGATCAAAAACGGTCACCTTCAAATCCAAATGCTTTCCATGCTCCACTGTGCCCCGCAATGCAGTGGATCACAGAAGGAGGATTTGCTTAGGGAAGCTGAGCTCTCTTAATCTTAAACCTGAGTGAGCTTGGACAAGTCTTTTAGTCACTCCGGCTGTCAGTTAATTTATCAAAAAATGAGTGACAGTGTTCTACAAAGGCTTTACTGATTTGCTCTGTGAAAGTTGTAATTGAGAATTTTACTATATTTAGTTTGAAAAGGTCTTTAAAGGGGATTTTACCTTCCTGTGTTTCGTTTGTTCATAACAATTCGTGCTCCCTTCTTTTCAAGTATTTGGCAGAATGAATTGGTGGTTTCAGGTACGGAGTAAGTTCTGTGGTGGACACACCTGCCCCCACCTCTCTTTACTTTCTGCTGCCCACGAGGAGACAAGGCTCGGGTGATCCTGAGCTCACAGCCTCTGCAGGTGAGTTTGGCTTCACACTCCCCTGGGCCCTCATGGGCACCCTGCTCCCCATTTCATTTTGCCCCAAGCAGCTGCCCCTTCAGCCTGCCCAGGTCACACTGCTGCCCTCACTGCTCTTTTGCCCTGCCTTCCAACACTTTTTGGCTGCTAATCTGAGCATTTTTTAAACCTGAACCACAGGTCCCAGTGTCTGGCAGTCTGAAGTGGAGTCTCTCTAAAGAGAGATTCTGCCGAATTCAGGAAACTCCACCAGCGTCTGCTCTCTGAGGAAGTGGGTTTTATAAGTAAAACTATCTCATGTCCCTTAAAGTCTAGGCCAGGCAGCCAAAGTAGTTGGTTGCCCAAGAAAGTGGGCGAGTTTCAGAATGGGAACTGCCCTTTGCTGTCTAGTTTTCACCAGCCCAGGAAGAAAGAGGTGACTTGCCCCTCATGAGAAATTTATTGCTAGGGGAAAATAGAGACTCACACACGAGCCATGCAGAGGAGGGTTGGGATGTTCTCTGACCCCATGGAGCGTGGTCATTCAACCTTTTCTTAAATGACCAAAGAAAAAAGTTACAAGCAAGAAAAATGTCTTCTCCTGAGAGATTGAATCCCACCCTCCACTCACCCCCTCACTCAGAGGGAACTGTAAATCAGATGTTACCAGCACGGCAAACTGGCAGCTGATGCTTTAAACATTATGAAGTGCCAGGTCTGGGCCTCAACACAGATCCTTTTTTGTTTTAGGCACTTGCCATTTAAAAATACACTTGGAAGTTTCTGGAAGGGGTAGGGCTATAGATGAAATGCCCACACAGAGAGGGCATGATATGAGAAAGGATATTCTGCTTCTAACATGTTCTAGCAGCCTGTAAGAATCATGTCATGTATTCACACAACTTCCTGAGGTGGATGTTATCTTCCTATTAAAGGAGAAGAGGGGCCCTAATAGGAAGAGGAACTTGCCCAGGCTCGCCTGTGAGTAGAGCCCCTCTATTCTAAGATGGCTCCCTTGACAAGGCAACATTAACTGATTGAATATTTCCCTTGAAAAATCCTAGGGATCGCGACCATGGAATTGTAAGCCTTGTCCTTCTCCCCTAAAGGAAGAGCCATTTTTTGTTTCTACTTATAGAACCATGAGGGCCTTAGAGATGAGTTCATCCAAACCCCCTCACAGAACAAAGAAGGAAATTGAGGCATAGAGATATAGGGTGATTTATTCAAAGGCAGAAGCTGATTAGTGACAAAGCTCTTCTTTTTGGCCCTGCTATTACTCCATAATGTTTTTTTAACATAAGAGAGAATACCCCAGTTAGTGGGAGAATGAAAGTATTGCTGATGTTGTGACTCAAAATTTAAGGGGCGCCCACATTTTGCTCACAAAACCATCAGTAGATTATCAACTCATGGTATCACCATTGGTGTGACCATCTTTACATAATTGGGTTTTCTCTCCTTTTTCTTAGTTATTTTTCTGGTTATGAAAACCAAAACAGTAAGTGGATGAATGAATGAAAAAAACGAATCATGATGAAACGTCTAAAATGTACCCCCTCATATTCAACAAAAAAAGTTCCATTCTTTCTCCTTCTTATACTTTATTCAGAAGGTTAGCTAATGAAGATGAAGTTCTTGGGCAGGACTGCAAGAAAACGTGTAAAAGCTCTGGTTTTTGTTGTGTTTCTCGTTTCCTACTACCAACTTTGGTGATGGGATTCAGCTTACTAGCAGCTAGAAGCAGACGCTCCAGTACCCTAGGCAAAGGGCTTCCATAGGGGCCAAAGAAAGCTTGGAATGAGCTGGTGCTTCAAAGTGGCCATAGCTGCTCTCATAGGCAGGGTAACAGACCCAATTGCAGCTGAAGCCCTATTGTGTTCACTCCATTCTTCTCTCCCCTTCTCTCCACCAGCTCCCCTTCCTCACAGCTCACTTTTCACAGCTCTTACATGCTATACACAATTTTCCTTCAGAGGCCAGAATGAAGCCGTTGGGAGAAGTTGTTGTGGAGGCCCTACTCCAGGCTGAGCTTGGGTTCCATGTCCGTCGCTGGCCAGCAATAGCTTGCTCTGGGCACAGCTGTAAAGAACTATGGGGCCTACTGCCAACAGCTGGCCTAATTTCTCCATTGGCAATAGGCCCCTTCTTTTGTTGTAATGGAAATGCCTGATTTTAAAGCTGGAAGACTGTTCCAATGGATCCTTTTCACCTTTTAAATCCAATCCTAATTTCCAGCTTCCTGGATCGTCCTATTGAACCAAATAATGGATCTCTTCATTTTGGCAATGGTCATACTCCAACTGTCCCCATGAGGTCTAAGAAATTACATTTCAGTCAGGTACCCAAGGAGCCTTCCCCAGTCCCCCTTAATAAGGAGTTAACTTTGAGGCCTAATTGCATCCTTTTGAATGTACAGTTAATTACTTCATAGCTACAACAGGATGTATGCTTTGAGGCTCTAGGACATGTCCTTTACAGGCATGGGAGGGTCATAAGCAAACAATGCACCCACTGAATGAGGTTACAGCTGCAGGCCTGGTCAAAACAGCACTAATTTATCTGATTGAGTTTCAGTAAAAGAAAAAAAAAGATCAATGTCATTTTTTTACTACCTCCCTAACTCTCTGCGTGTTAATGCTTCATCATTTAGACCAAAGATAGACGCATTTTCTTTAGAGTACCAGAGGACTGAATTTACACCCAAGCACTCATGGCTAGAGGTCAGTGCTCACTCATTTATAGGACAGAGTCTTCCGAATGGTCTGGAAGAATAAGAAAGGTCTTGTTTTGCCCAGGAGGAGAAGGGTGAGACTGACTGAAGCTTATCCTCAGTGAAAGCTGCTCAACTCAGATCTTATCAATGGGTTAAAACCGTCTCCTTCTGGGAAGATGGCCAACAGGGTTAACTCATTTGGGTGGGAGGAATTTCTCTAAGTGGCATCATAAATGGCAGGATTAGATTGGAGCTCATGACCAGATTTCAGTGTTTGTAGGATTCTCTTGATATTTGTCCAGAACAGAATGCTTAAAATTTTAACTTATTCATAGAAGAACTATAACTAGAAGAAGACTCTATGCAGGAATCCCTTTCCCCCAAACACATACACGGTATCCTGGGAAGGTTGTCATTTTATCCTCTGATCCAGAAAGGAAAAGCTCACTGACTATAAAGCAACTTATTCCACCCTGAGGAAAGACTGTCTTCCTGAAACTCTAACACCTTTCCCGCACTGCAGATTTTCAAAGATATAAGGATAATTATTACATCTCAGATTAGATATTGGGATTCCTTCACCCCTTCTTCATGCAGCATGGTTTTTAGATTTTGACCCATTTTCATGAGGTAAAAGTTCCCCCAAGAACTTCACCTCATTTCTACACTCATGAGAAGACAAAAGCATGGGATGTAATTGCCTCCAAATGCCACCGGTCACCTCCTTGAAACTTCTCCAACACCGTACCCTCTTACTTCCCTCGGGAGTCTTTTTCTTCACTAACCTTTCCTCTTTCCCTTCTGAGGAAAGAAAACAAGTGTCCTTCCCTCCCACATGGTCACTTCACACCCCCAACACACTCCAGAACCTGCCCCCTCAGACTCCTCCTCCCCACCCTTACTCCTGTCTTTCACAATACATCCAACTGGGACTTAATTCTGCATTTTTACCAAATGAGTCGAATATTGTGCAAAATCCTAAGGCTTTATAAATAAGAGTATTGTTTTCTATTCCTATGGTGAGCTTTTTCAATTGACCAACTTTCAAATACTTTAAGGACATTTGGATAGTTTTTCTAAAGGACCTTTCTTCAAATTTTAATTTTTTCTTTTTTACAATGAAATGAATTTTAATGTATTTGTAGGCCACCTGAATGGATGCAAAATTCCTTAAGCAAGGATTAAATTTTAGATGGGTCATGAAAGGACTGATATTTAGGGAACTGCTTTAGGTTGAGGAGGCTTTAGGTAAAATGGGCTGTTTCTGTCCCCTAGTTGGGAGCTTTGAAGCAAGGGCTGACTGGATGGATACAGATGCTTTTCAATTTCATAATTTTGACAGTAACTTTCTTTTACATGGAAAAAGCCACAGAAGTAAAACTGAGGGCAGTAGAGAGGGTGTTTGCCAATTCACAGTGTGCCTCTCCTCTCCCTACCCCCAGGTGAAAGGTTAAAAATGCTCATCGGTCTATGCCATGTCTGTCCTGATTCATCTTGGAAACTCTGCGTCTTTAAGGCCATGTTGTGCTGAATGGTTATTTTGCAACATCTCTAATCAGAACCACTGCCAAGTTCAAAATGAACCCAGGTTTGTTAAGATATTTACTAATAGGAAGATTCCTGAAAGGGTAGAGCAAAGCTCAAACAAAGAAAACAATGTTGTGAATATAGCAACCAGAAAGAGCCTTGCTAACCCATCTCAGAATTTCCATTCTTTCCCTTTCTCTCCCTCTCTCTCTCTCTCAGATACGCTTTCTGACTTGTCAGTGACATATTTTCTGTAGCTAAGTCTGGTACACATATTCACAATGAAAATATATAAAAAATAAATTCATACATGGAGGGGGGCAGCAAAAATTTAAAAATGGGCCAAGTTACTTGGGTACATAAATCCTGAATCAAGTCATTTTGATTATATAAAAATTAAGTTAAGACAAAATATAGGGTCCTGACCGACTCTCCTTCCAGAACTTTTTTCCTAGCATGCTATTTAAAACCAAGTGCATATGACTCTTTGTTAAAACACACCAACAAAAGAAGCAGAACTAGACATCAGTATAGAAATAATGTTCAGGCTCTGTGTTTAAACTAGTGCACAAACGATTTGTACTTACTTTACGCTTTACAGAGGTTCAAAGCATAATAACACCCTGACCTCAAGAGTTATCTTGTAAATAAGATCTTGCTGAGGAGGCATGGCTGCCCCTACATTTTCCAGTGGAGACTAGTAGGTGAGGGGACCCAAAAGTCTAGAAGGTTTACCAAGTCTGGCTGACCTGGAGCCTGAGGGAGTATGTTCGTCATCATGATTTAAGGCTTAGTTGCCAGTTAAAGCCATTCCCAGGTCTCCATCTCAACAAACAACCACAGTCTGATGGATAGTCTTCAATCTTATGGTTGAAACTTGACATTCCCATTCCTGGATCCTCAAATGTTTGCTGCACACTAACCGATTCAACTTCTCCTGTCCTGTGCTTTCCAGAGGAAGCTAGACCACAGTTAGGCAGAGTTCAAGAGGTGTGTGTAATTCCTTTACCAAGAACCAAGTGGGCAGTTTAACAAAAGTCCTGGATGTGAAATATCACTTTTTCTTCTTTTCACTAGGCTGTGTTTTATTTCTCACTTATTTAGCCAAATGATTTTTAAGTAACTTTAAAGAGATGGTGTAGAACATAAAGAAAATAAGCATAGTGGCTAAACCAATAAATAATATTTAAGGAGCTCTTATTATGCACTAGGCATGTGCTAAGCAACATACAAATATCATCTCATTTATTTTTTTATTTGGTGTGTAATAGGATTTCCAGTTTACACTCTGGAAAACTGTAACTCCAAATCTAAGTAACTTGTCCAGGGCGTTAAACTCACGTTAGCCTAATTTCAAAGCCCTTGCTTTTTCCTGCTGTACTACCCAAAGAAAACTTCTGAGATTAGAGTCAGTGACGACTTGTAGTTAATTCAAAACTGACCTGCACACAGGCATTGGCTTCAGTAATCTGCCACCACTGGGTAGAGTGAAGGGGCCTGAAGCAGGGTGAGGGCCATATTGGAGACATGCTCTGTTACCCCATTTACTCTCTAAGAGCACGTTATTGTGTGACCATCATAAATACTGCTGAGTTTGAGATCCAGTGCAACGTATGAGAGACAGATTTTCTGCTGTAAATACCAACAGGCAAAGAAGAGATTCCTTCTTGTCAGTCATTCATGGCTTGACCAATATATTCCTCTCTTTTTATGGCTAGAGGTGACCCTCCTTTTCGGTTGTCTTTGTCTTTGTTGTTGTTTTTTCTTTCTTTCTCCTTTCCTGTCTACTTATGTCATGGTTCCAAGAGAAAGATAAAAATAGATGTATCTGCAAAGATATGGGTAAGGTAAATGCGATTTTGTGGTATTTGCTTTACTTGAGAGAGGAATGCCAAAAGAAGGAACAAGAAGTAAATATTTAATTGCACACCTTAAATAAATTCATGTTTCTTTGAATGAAATGTTGATAAAGAATCCCGAATAGGGGCCAGCCCAGTGAGGTAGCAGTTGAGTTCGTGCACGCCACTTCAGCAGCCCAGGGTTTGCAGGTTCAGATCCCGGGCATGGACCTACATACTGCTCATCAAGCCATGCTGTGGCGGCATCCCACGTACAAAATAGCGGAAGATTGGCATAGATCTTAGCTTAGGGACAATCTTCCTCAAGTAAAAAGAGGAAGATTAGCAACAGGTATTAGCTCAGGGCCAATCTTCCTCACTGGAAAAAAAAAAAAGAATCTTGAATGAATATTGTTACATTTTAAAGTTCTGGGTTTGTACAAGGATAAGACATCTAGGAAATACAGACGCTTATGTTACTGACCTTTAACAAAAAAACTCAAATTGTGTTCAAGAAAATCAGACCAGGCTATGGGCAATGTAAATTTGTCCACCATTGCTTCCACTCTTTACAGCTTCTATCATGACACAAGTGACAACAAAAGGTAAAATATTCAAAGGCTAACTTGTAATAAAGTCTGCTTTGGGGCCCCATCAAATATTTTATAATTCAAAATAATAAAAATGTCACTCACATAAATTACAGTGAGATAATCAGCTCATCTTTGTCACCATTTTGATGACCAATATTTTAGCTATTTCATGGATATATAAGCAGAGAATCTGACTATAAACTTCATATTGTATCCATCTATGAAGACCATATGAAGGCAAAATTTTGTTGGGTCATATAAGACGCTGAAGTGACTGAAGATGATTTATGTGACCTAAACAGAGTGACCCTTCTAAATCTCATTATCCTCAGAAATAAATTCTTTGCAACAAGGGAAACAGAAATTACCATCAACATTTATAGCTAGACGCTAGGGGAAAAAAATGAAAAAAAAATCCTCACTTACTTCTTAAAACATATAAAACTGACCCAAGTTAAAAAATCTAATAGTCAATCCATGGAGAGGGATTTTATTTCTTACAGGAAGATAGCACCTTTACAAATCAGTAATATTTGCAAAGAGTTTTAAAAAGTGGAAAAGCATACTATGAAAATAGAAAACAAATAAATTATAGCTCAGACTTTCTTTTAACCCACCGGAATCAAATGGTCTAAGACCATCCAACAGGAATATTTGCACTAAGCAAATATTTGTTCATATAAACCCTCTAGTTTTAGTTTTGATCTTTCTCTTAAACATCATGAATTTTACAGCTTGGCAAAGTGCTGTGTTTGCCATCCAAAACCCAGAAGGCTAATGGTAGACTAAAAGTATAAACTTCTAGGTCAGTCTTCTTAAAAGAAAATCAGAGCCTTCCCTGCATTTCAGCTCTGGCTTATGTGTAACACTGTGTAATTTGTTATAATGTTAACATCGTTTCATTTATAGTTTGGTTGAAATTTTTTAAAATAATGAGAGACCTAAGAGAATGATGGAAAACTTAGGGCAGAATTCAGGTCAACAGGAAAATGGTTTTTATAGCCATTGAGTAGTCACTGAAGGAAACTTCTCCAGTGCCATGAATATATTTCTATACTACCCTCACCAAGTAAAATAATCCCCACACTCCTGATTATATCATGCTTTCAAATCTTATGAGTAAGAAAAAAAAAATCAGGAAACATTTCTAATGGAAATAAGTCTGTTATCAATCACCAAAACCCCACAATAAGAGCAGAATAATTTATAGGAATATTGAGAATCCACTGAAAATGTATTCAAGGGCCTTTCTTCTTGTTAGGTCTACACTGCCAAGTGGCTAGGCACAGGGGAAAGTGGTACCTTGTAGTAGGACCAGCTTTTAAAGGCTAAAGCGTGATAGGGTGATGGAGCTTGGGAGTGGAGAGTGTTTAACTGCATGAGGAACTTCACAGATTTCTTGACAATATTAAAGCAACAAGCCCAAGATTTTCATATTCCTGAATATGAAAATTCTCTCCCCATCCCAAGCTCCTAAGAAATAGTGGCCTGTCTTGAAAAGCAAATTATAGAAAGAAAAGGGGACTCCCTTCGACATAGCACTTATTGCACTCCTAAAAAGAGATAGGTATGTTTATATAATGCATGCACACCTCAGCACTCAAATACCTTTTAATGAAGTACTAAGGATGCAGAGGTGCGTGTAAAGAATTTTCACGGTTGTGAGAGCAAGCAGGTTTTTGTATTAAAGAGCAGGATAGATGATTGGGAAAACCTCACAGGAAAAACAAGGGAGGTTGTGATCTGATCACCCTCAGGAAGCTCTGGGGGCTGATGAAGACACACGAGCCATGCTTTAAGCAAGTAACCTCTTTCGGTTACAATTCCCCACTTGTTAAAAAGCCCCTGACAATCTGTATCTTCCCTGGGTAAACTCTACGAAGGTAAGAAACAAGCCCACATTTAAGTTGAACACTTTTATAAATAAGATCCTCTGGGACTCTGTATTTGTACTAATTAGCAATTAAAGCCAAGAATCTCTAACGGATTTATTACGTCTCAGCTCTAATGTAAAACAAAGCACTGAAGATGTGGGAGCAAATAAATGAGTGAAAAGGAATGCCTCTCAGTTCATCCTGTCTAGATGTCATCTGAGGGTCTCAAAAGGAAAAAAAATGGCCAAGAGTTTTGGACAGGTAACTATTTTGCTGAAGGAAAGAAAATTTGATTTAGGTTTATCAGATTTTTGTTTCCCTTTCTATTGTGTTGAGCAGAAGGAAGATTCAAGGCACAGAAGGTTCACAGTTCTGGGTGCACAGAGATATGGAAATACAAACAATTGTAAAACGGTCGCTAAAATTATGTCACAGCATTCTTTTGCTGTAAGTTCCATAGCATTAGTTGTGTTTCAGCAGGATATTTGCATCTAATGCTACATATACAATTTCAAGTCCTTGTCAACATCAATAATAACACAAAAAAAATGTTACGTAATAAATGTTTGCCAGAAAATTCAAACCACCAATCACAATGTATTGAAAACTCTTTTAAAATTAAAAGTAACTTAATCTATGTGAACTAAAAATTTGAGCACATCATTTGGACATCTAAATCTGTAACATTCTATTCATACAAAATTTATTTTTGTAAAATAATTCTTTATTTTATCTTAGGATTTTCTGTGAAATGTGAAGTGTTTAGGTTAACTTACCGAAATTGACAATTAAAATAATAGTTTAGGCGAAAAGTGGCGACCAAATTTAAAAAACATAAATTTGGGTTGCATCACTGCAATGTTGCATGGATATTTGGAGAAATCTATAAAGCTTTAATTTAAATGATGCGGCTGGCAAGTTTGCCTTTCTCCTCACTACAAAATTTCTTCCTCAAGAAGTTTGAGAATGAGATCATTTTTATCCTCAACCTGTTATGTGATAGTTTATAGATTCTGATGTTTCACACTATTTTATCTTTATGCCACAAATTCATTTCCAAAATTATTCTGCTTCCAAAAACAACCAGGATCATACTATTTTAAAAAATGATTTAAATATTTAAGGAATAATTGAAACCTTCTCAAGTTTTGGCATATATAATTGGCTTATTTTCCTGAATTATCACTTTTGCTCCATACATAAATATTTCCATAAGACAAATGATAAACACACACGCACACTTCTAACATATTTAAAGTGACCACATACAGGAAAAAATATGGACTCTCTCCCAAGTCAAACGAAGTGTTAGTTATATGACTTTCTCCAGCTGAAAAAGTCCCTACCCTACTTGCATTTGTGATGTTGGTATGGCACCATGAGAGAGAAATCTTTAATTAAGGCTTGAGTTTAATTTTAATTAGATAAATGTACTGTGTGGAGATTTATACTATGTCCTCACTCCACAGCTAAAGAGGTACCCACTCAGAGCACATTCTGCCGAGACCCTTTGTATGAAGGGAGATGCGCCCATTGACTCACCATTTGCCTTGAGCAGAGACTCGTGAATTTGAAAACAAAAGAGACCTTAGAGATCTTGTCTGACACCCACAATTTTACAGGCGGGGAAACTGAAGTTCAGAGCAGTTAATAACTTGCCCAAGAGCCCACCACTGGTTAACAGCCAATGTGGAGCTTTCTACAGTCTTATCCAAGCTCTTCTCTGCTCTAAGGAGCACATTTCACTCCTAAGTAAACAACCATATACATAGATATATTTCTTTCCATTTTAATTTTTTCTCTTCTTGAACTTGAGATCATTAGGCATGCACTGATTTATTTAGAATTTCTGGATATTAGAATCCACATACTTTGTTTCTCTTTCTAGCCTTGTCAATCCTACACTGTTCTGTGCCATGTCATAGTTGCGTACTTGACAATATTCACTTTGGTTTAATGTGTGGGAAGCAAGAGGAAGTGTATGTAGATGGGGTCTCCTAGGGTCTTCCCAGAGGTGAGTGCCCTATACGTGCTACGCTCAGCATGGGCAGAAGAATATACGTTCCTGCCACTTGGGAATATTACGGAAGATTAATTAGTTAGCATTCGTAAAGTGCTTTGAAAATGAAAAGTTCCATTATTACACCTAATTAAATTTCTGTCATATATTCAGCAACAATTTCATTTGTATTTGTTTCTCTGCCAAGAAAATAGCTGTGTAGGCTCATAGAGGCATTAATATGAGAGCCAGTCATATGTAGATTTTGCATCTTTCTTCTTCTTTTCAGAAAAATTCTGTTCTTTCACCACTTTTTGTCTCTAGAGATAGAGCTGCCCTGAATGGGCACATATTCATAAGTCAATGCTATATTTTGGAGTGAAACGCTTTTTAATAAATAGTTTTGTTGTGTGTGGCAAAACAGTCTACCCACAAGGTAAATGCTGATTCATAAAGAGACAGCCACAAATGATAATATATGCCCTACATAAGTCATAGCAAGACTGCCCATCAGATGAACACAAACATGCAGAGCCAGCGTTGGTTGAAGCAAAAACTTTGGTGGGTCTGATTTATTCCCTCGGATCTTCAAGGTGGTATCATCAGTAGGACCTTGTAAATATCATTCCCCACTGGTTAGGCTACTGTCTTAACCTGCAGTAATGCATGAGAAATGCAGAATAATTTGGTTGGTCTGGTTTTGCTGCCACATGTAGATACCCAACAGAGTTTCCAGGGAGAGGAGAGAGAGGTGTGTGTGGAAACTCAATCTGATTTAGAAATCAACTCTCCTGTAGGTAATGTTGTGTTCTAATAAACCCCCGGAAATACAGACTCAGAGGGTGTAATTAACAGAGTTGGGAAATCAACAAGCCAGAAAACTGTTGATAGAGAAGTATTGCTATTGTTCAAAACATGTTTTGTGCATTAGGAAAACAAACCCAAATTCTGTCTCTTGGCATCCACCTTGAAAAGCACATCAGCTAATGAAGGGGGCATCAGGGTTGACATCATAGCATAACCAGCAGCCTGAGACCTATTTGTATGTGGTTAGAAGCTAAATTCTCATTTACTGCTGATGTCATTAGTGAAACTTGCATTAGTGATGTGGATTGGCAAGCTTTCCATTTCTTCCACATAATAAACAACCATGGCATACCACAGACAAACATAAACCTGAGCATGTCATGCATTCTGAAAAGTTGTGTGGTATGTACAGTTCCCACTGCCAGAGCTGCAGGAGCGGAGACAAGCTGGAGTGCAGACACATGACCCTTCTATTTTGCAGCCTCTATACAAAGGCAAGTGACCCTCCATGCTGGCCTGAGCACAAATGAATGGAAATGGTTTTGCAGCAAACTTACTTAGCTAGAAATGCTGGCAGCCAATGCTCCACTTGGTAAACTCAGCAGGAAATAAAGAAAACTAAGCCCTCATTTAAGGAACATGGTTGATCTGCATGAATGTGTACATTGTAAAAATCTAATTGTGCATCTATAATTTCTGGTAGACTGCACATATCTACTGTAAAAACCACAAAAGCACACTGCACATCTGCTCTTATTACTGAGATTCTGAGACAGCATTCTTCAAATACATTATTCTAAGAAATCCCATGTTAAGTATAAATAACCAAGGTCAGACTTCACATATCCGGCAAAAGTAAATGTCAAAATTGGGTAAATTTATCTTTTATTGCTCCTTCTCTTTATTTTGGAGCTATTTCCTTTCTACTTGGCAAGATATACAGTGCCTTAGTCCGAACTCAGTTGAATTTCCGATACAATCTCTGTGGCATGTATGTTAACAGAAGTGCACTGGGTAGGTATTCCAAAAGCTCAATTAATCTTTATTTACTTGTTTTAAGAAAAAAATGTGTGTGTGTGTGTGTGTGTGTGTGTATGCATGTACCGGTACACTCACATGCAAACACACATATCCATTGCCTGAATAATCTCCAGGTTTCTACTGAAGTGTTTTCTCACAAGGGACACAGTTGAGTTAATCGCCCCCAGTACAAACCAGGGGTGCTCGGGACTGAACTATTGGCTCTCCCATCAGCCTCCTGACAGTGTGTGCTTTTCAGCAATGCTGTTCCCTCCGTGGAATTACTGGCGTCTCACTTTAAATACACTTTGCTGTAAGTCAACTAACAAAACTAATTAGGAACTGTGAAAGGCTATATTGATAGAGTAAAAATTTATAAAACAGCTCTGACAATTCTCTTGGAGGACTCCATACATCATGGGACTTTGTGCTTGACTTTGGGCTCTTTTTGGTTAGAATATAAATAAACTAAAGTAAAAATCTCAGGTTTTAAAAACATGTGGTTCTTTAAAGAACCACATGTTTCCTGAAAGAACCATTTTCAAATTACATATAAACATGTTTAATCAGTCTTTACTGCTCTAAGTGGCGGGGGGATTTCACAGGGGCCTAACTCAGTGACCTGGTGGCTCAGACCCCAGTGGTGTCTACATGAGGCTACTGGGTTGATCTGTCTTACTGAATTGACAAGTTAGTTCAGTCACAACTAATTTGACTGGCTTTTCCCAATGGACTCCCTTCCCTTCACATACCAGCCATCACACTTTCCAGCTACACCCCAACACACTGGTAGCTTGAATATGACAGAGATTCAACAAAGGATGACAACCCCAACAAAACCATTCAAGCGCTATGTGGTTATGGCAGCATCGCCAAACCAATGGCCCTGCTGAAATTGGCATGAACACATCTGAACAGTGAATTCTACAGGCTACGGGAACAGCTATTTTCTTCTTACGTGTTCATCCTGAGAGATAGCTAAGGACTCAGATAGATGGGGGCACAAATCCTGTTCTGACACTTACTAGTTATTAGGCCTTTCTAAGCCTCAACATCTTCATCTCTGAAAGGACAAGATAATGACAAGGACAACAGAGTCAATGATGGCTGCTGCTTCTACACTACCACTACCATGAATACTACGCTACTACTACTACAATACTACCACAATACAACCATCACCATCACCAGCTACTACTAGAACTACTGCTACTACTATACTATTGATACTACTGCTACCACAGTGCTACAATACTAGTACTACAATGCTACCACTATTACTACTATTACTACTGCTGCTGCTGCTACACTGCTCCTACTATACTACTACTACTACAATACTGCTACAATACTATTCCTGCTAGTACTACCACCACACTAACTCCCACTATTAATACTATTACTCTATCTATTCCTTTCCTTACATTGCTGCCTATTGTTATGGCGACACAGTAGTTAAAGGCATGAACTAGAGCAGTGAGACTCCTGAGTTTAAATGTCAGTTCTGCTGCTTAGTGACTGTGTAACTTTGAATAAGCTGTTTAACCTTTCTGTGCCTCAGTTTCCTCCTCTATAAAATAAGGATGGTATTAGTAAGTATCTCATAAGATTCTTATATGGATTCAGTGTGCTAATATTTATAAAGTATTTAGAACAGTGCCTGGCTCAGAGAATACACTATATACCAGTATGCTAAAAAAATTAGCATGGGCTATTGGTAACTAGCAATAATGCAACGTGATGGGCATTAATTGTGTTTAACTTGGTACCTGTAAACGACATATTGCAGACTGTCGAAATTCATTTATTAATGGTTGATTATACAATCTTAGAAAGGTGAGTGCCTGAACCAATTATCCATAAAACAATTGAATTGTTGTAACCAGCAATTTTAACATGATGCAAGGATAGCCAATTGACCTCTCTTTCTCTGAAAACTGCTGTCAACTCCCAGCAAATGTCTCTAAACATTAGTTATACAGTTTGAAGTATATGGTTGTGGCTGATACTAATAACCAATATGGTCCTTGAGGAGGGTCATTTTGGACGACACCAGTGTTGGTCATGTTAGTCAGGGAAGTTTTGGGTTCTCAATTAAAATTTCTGGAAAGATTTCCTTTCTAAGTGCAAAATAAACAGGTCTCCATCCCACTGAAATGCAAGGGCTACTTAGACACAACACGACTGACTTTTTACTGAGAAAGGGAGCTGGCAGGCCCTTCCTCTGGCTATCACCTGCCTTCCATTACCCTTCTTTCTTATATGCCATATAGAAGAGCATATAGTAACTGGGCCATAGAGTAATTGACTCTCTGCAAGGCCAGTAAGTGCTTACCAACAGGTAGGTAAATGACTTAAAGCAGGAGGGTTTGCATACAACGGTACTATATATGCTACAAATTCCGGGCTTCTGCCCCTTCCTATGTTCTGTGCAAAAAATCTATAGCAATTATATATAAGTTCTTTGAGAAGATAGAATGTGTTTTATTTTTCTTTATACTCCCAGGGCCTCTCATGGTGCCCAGCACACAATAGGTTTGAACAAATGTTTGCTAAATGAATTAATGGACTTGAAGATCTCTGAAACACTTTAGAAATATATTTAGCCTCTGAGAGGTAATAGATTTGAGAGGCCACCTGAGTTATAGTTGAGTCTTTGGCTGGCAGTATTCATTTCATTCTTTTCATAGTGAACAGCTGTCAGGATCAATGTTCTGCAGCCCTCAGCAGAAATGAGCAGATTTCACTGTTTAATCATTGTTTAACACTGCCCAAAGTGGAACCTGTAATATTCCTAATTTAGTGAGGTTTTTTTTTTCTTGTTATTAGCTGATATGTGCTTCTTGTACATCACTGCCAGATTCATCTCCCAGAAAAACTGATTTCATCGTGTCCCTCCCTACTCATAATCCTCAGTGACTCATTATTGCCTAAAAGATAATGACCGTTTCCTTAGGCTGGCAATCCAGAGCCTCCATAGTCTGGCTAGCACCCAATGTGCCTTGCCAACTGGACCTCCCATTTCTTTCCCACAGATCAGTCTCTCAGGTCAGCAAGTCTACCATCAATCCCTGAACACAGAGTTGGTCATCAGTCCGTTGATTCATATATTCGAGAGTTTGTATCTTGAGCAGCTGTTATAAATAAGGCATCACCACCTCTCTCTTCATACTGTTTTCCTCTACTAGAGAAGCCAACCTGCTCCTTCTTCAATGACCTGTTCACTTCCTGCTTCCTTTACCAGGTCTTCTCTCCAAGTCCACCAAGTCCAGATGTACATTTTCCCTCCCTGAATTTCTTAGAGCACTTCCTCTTCATAGCACACCTATGGCACACTGGTCATAAACTGCTTTGCTTTATTTAACTTCCTGCTCCCCCACTTCAGCGAGTCTATAAACTTCTCCAGGGCATGGATCATGTAACCCCCATAACGTCTAACCTAGTCTACCTTAAGCTTTCATTTATTCCCAATACTGACTCCCAAAATGCAATCTATATGGCATGGTAACTTAAAAAACACCAATCTTACCCACTCTTATGGTTTAGGTTCAAGGAGGGCTACCTTTTTATGTAATGGGGGTTTATAAGCTCAGACCTCAGGTGGGACACTCTTCCTGGAGAGCCTTTAGAAGCTGCCATTATTCTTGGTATCATGGCACCTACAGGGGCAGATATAAGCAAAGGCATGGTATCCATAACTTTAAAATATCCTATTATTTAAATTGGATGCCGCTTGATGCCAAGCGGAGAGTGAAGGATCTCTCTCCACTGTAAAGTGGGAGGTAAAAAGCTTGGAGAGCTTGTTGAGAAAAGAAAAAGGAGTGGTTTTTTTCAAGTTCTCACAGCTCTAATAAAGATGGTGTTGGCAAGGAGCTACTTGCCAGCATGCTCTTGGCAACTGACTTATTCCTCTAAGTTAGTAGGAGCTGTAGGTAAAATATGAACTGATATGCATCTTTAACACATCTTTTGGTGACTTAGCTCAGAGATGTCAGCCTGCCGCTGCTTGGGAGGGAGACACACCACAGTGGGATCACATAACTCCCACAGAGATCCCTGCTGGATCTTGTGACTGAGCAGTAGGAAATGGAAGGTATTGTCTTTTCCTTTGAGAGCAGGTGGCCAAGGTGAAGGTCCAAAGGAGCAGAAACTATACACTACCATGGTTCTGGCCACATGCTACTCCTTGCACCTCTGGCTTTCTCTTGGCAGAGTTGAATAATTCATGACACACAGTGCATCACTACACACAGGCGAGCGGTGCTGCAGCCGGGCGCAAACTGAGGGCCTTTGGTGTGAGAATGGCAGTTCTGTGGCTTTAAGAAAGAGCTGGTGCACCCTGCAGCAGAAAAGCCTGTAGATTCAGCTGTGTTCTTACCTCACTTTCCCTTCTGTAGTGACCTCACCCTGCCACAATGCTACTATTCATGCCGATGGAGTGGAACACTGCATACAAAAGTTTCATTTAGTCACATAAACATGAATATTTAGCCTGTTTGATTAAAAATGAAAGCTAGATATTTGGCTTTCTGCAATTTGATAGGGTTGATGAAGGTTTTTTTGTTTTTTAAGAAGTTAATTTAAAAGACAACCTTGAAAAGAATAATAGAAAAAAAATCTCCCCCCACTTTTTCTCTCTGAAAAACTGTATTCCCAGTAGGGTTACCCTTCTCTCATCCTATCTTGCATCACAGTCCTTAGATCCCATAGATTTTCTATTTACTCTTAGAAAGTCAACCATAGAAAATTTAGACTTGGAATCTTTTTCTCAAAAGACAGAAATAATTGTAAAATTTTTATTTATTTTATTTAACCAAGCAGTTCATTATGACTCTTTCTGAATGTGTGTGTACACATGTATACACATAAATATTTAGAATAAACTCAGAAAGTGCATGTCATCTAGTTGCTTTCAAAGTCACAACCTACACCAGGTTGAAAAGAGGAATTGGAAAGAAGTTTCAAAGAATCCATCTCCTCAAGGAACACCTGTGGAATTATTGCTGACTGTAATTTCTCAAAAATATTCTTTTCTTGTTAATATAAGGAGCCTACAGTTGGAAAACAAATATGTGTAAAGAAGAAAATACATATAACTCATTATTCTAACACCTAATGATAACTTTCTGACATATTCCTACCAATTGTGTGTGTGTGTGTGAGAGAGAGATTAAGGACATATATAAACAGTATTATTTCTATTTATTCCACGTAATATATTATTATGATCACCTGAGCATGTTCTCATGATGTTATTTGTTTTTGAAAACATGATTTTAATTTTTGTACAACATTCCATTATTTCCTTACTCTTGGGAAATAATTTACCTTATTTCTATTTTCCCATATTACTTCCCCAATAGTTTATAATAACACTGCAGTGACTATCCTTGAATGTAAACCTCTGCCTAGGTCTGCAATTATTTTCTTGGGACTGATTCTTTTAGGTGGAACTGAAGGATACAGATATGCTCAAGGCGAACACCCTCAAAGGGCTTGGTACATCTTACCAACTTGTTTTCCAAAAAGTAGAATCATATGTAGGCATATAACTGACATCCTCTTAGCCCATCTACTTTGCTATTAAGTATATTACAGAACCTCATCTCTTAAAACATTTTCTACTGGAAAATATATTTTTTCCTAACCTCCTATTTCTGACAATAAAAAAAGATTCCCTTTAGAAAAGGACAAATTTTGGAAGATAAGCTCTAGTTTCTTCTTTCAGTGACCTGCCAGGTATGAAAAATTCTACTTATTTTTCTAATTATACAAGGAGATGAGAACATATTCATGCATTATTTGAGAAGACGTGTGTTATCCTAAAAGAAGGCACTGTAGTAGACATTGCCTCAAAAAGTTGTATAATTGTCAACATTTATTAGATGAGTTACGTTTGAAATGTACTAGAACTAAGATTGCGATTTAAAATGAAATCCTGGGGTGAATCCTTTGGAAAAGTGAAGAGCCCCTTTGTTAATGGAGGAAATTACATCAGCATCTATTTCACAAGTTCAGATTTCTATGTGAAGATTTTTCGTAAAACAAGGTATAGCTTAGTCTCAAAATATTCTCCTGAGACATTTACTGATTACAAAGGGAAAGATAGTAACTTTACAATAGAGAAACCTGACAGATATCACCTTTACTGAGTGAACAAGGTTAATATCACCAGTAATAAGGTTTATCATCAGCATGTACCTCCCAACATGAGACACTGAAAAGGACACAACATCACCTCTGGGATATTCTTCGAAAACATGGGTAACCACAAAAATCATGAGAAAATATTAGACAAATACAAACTGGGGAACATTCTATAAAATAACTGACACTTGAAAATGTCAAGATCATTAAAGATGGAGGAAAGACTGAGACACTGCCGTAGATTGGGGGAGAGCAAAGAGACATGACAACCAGATGCAATGTGAGATCCTGAGTTGGGTGCTGGAAAGAAAAAAAGACGTTAACGGGGCTGGGTGATGGACTAGAAACAAGGCATTAGTGGGAAAAAATGGGGAAATCTAAATAAAGTCTGTAGTTTAGCTAATAAATCACTGTCCGTTCTGAAACGGCTAATTCAACCTGTCTTTACTGAAATCTGGGAACATCTTATAGACAAAATCCATCGGATCTTCACATGACCAACATGCAAATTCCAAAAATGATGATTTCTCTTTTCTGACAAAATGATAATTGTGGCAATCCTTTCAGAGTTGTGGCTTTCTAAGAAAGCTGAGAAAGGAATCTTAGTTAATAAACACATAGAAAAGAAGGAGTGTCTCTCCTCTTCACTCCATCCGCACTGGCCCATGCTCAGTCAGCTTGTGCTAGGTGATACTGCCCAGGCTTGTGGGCAACCAAATTGCTTCCTTTGTTGGCTAATGCGGAAGGGAAAGAATTGCCTTGATATTTGGGAGAAGCCTAGAGAATCTAAACCAAAACCCTTCTCCCAGGAATATATCATTTAATTCTTGATGAGATTATCAAATATTTCATTTCTACCCTTAAAAATTTTCAGAATCTGTACTCAGCCAGATGGATAATTGAAAGATTCCATAGGGATAATTAGGCCTATGTTTAGCACAGTCCTGAAAGCTGATGGAAACCTGAAATTTCATTACCTGATAAATCTATTCCATAAAAATTAGATTTCAACTCATGACACTTCAATTACATATTTAAAATGAGTATTTAATTTGATAATTATTACATGCTAATTAGGTATAAGTGTATCATGGAAAACACATCTTCTCTGGGTTTAATTACCACATTGCAGAAACATCAAAATAAAACTTAATTCATATGTTTTAATCATCTTTTACTAATTAAAATATAATAAGTATGGAAATTGCAAGCATCTATAACTCTAATAAGAAAGAATTACATATCTCACATTAAGGGTCAAAATGTATTTCTTATATGTCTTGTATATCAGAAACTATGGTATAGGTTTAAAATGAGTAATATATAGCCGTTCTCTTCTTTAAAATGCAAGTCATGAATTTTTTTGTCAGAAATTTGTAATGTTGAGTGAAAAAGCAAGTCCAGGCAACTCCATACAAGATATCATTTCATATAAAGCTTAAAAACAAGCAAAATTAAACAATATATCATTAAGGAAGTCATATATGCATGACAAAACTATTTTTTAAATGCTGAGGAATGATGAGCACAAATTTTAGGACAGTGGTGACCTCTAGGGTGAGGCAGGAGGATGTAATATGGAAAAACACACAGGTAGTTAGAAATGACTGGTGATCTAGTTCTGGGTGGGTGGTGGGTTCACAGGTATTTGTTATATCATTGTGCTTTATAACATACATATATTCCCATTTTAAAAATATTAAGGGAAAAAAGAAAAATGTTTATTTCCATAAGAAATGCTGTCTATTGCTATGACCAACAGTTAGGAAATATATTTAATCATTTGCATACATTGATTTATTGTTAAAAGTTATATTTTGGGTCTAATATCTAGAAAAGATATGGTGTACTTTTTTGTATTGTGTATATTAAAAAAAACTATTAGTTGCCAAGAATGATGTCAAATTTCAGCTCTTGGCCAACTTCTCGGCCAATTGGATTCTACTTCTGAGACATGTAAAACTATTTATCTTGCACAAAAATCTGGCAATGGCATTAAACACTTCTTCTACTCATATTGATGTATTAGGTACTCCTAGCAACCTAATAAACACAAAATAACCTTAAAAATTGCCTTGAAAAATCAGCTGATTCCATCATTATGGACATTGTTGTAATGAGACCTATAAAATGCAGGTGACATTTGATAGAATTCAAAACAATAATTTAATACCAGCTGATTTAATACCAGCATCTATGGTCTTTCATTTTAATAAAGGCAACATAGAACGAACATATGGAAACTAATCAGATTTGGCCAATATACAAACTGTCTCACAATTTGTAGTATTCAATAATTTCTTGTTCAAGAATAATTTCCTCCAAGTTAGTTGTCTTCAACCCACTTCTTTTAACTGTCCCTTTAAGCATGTGGACCCTCCAACAGCTGGGTGCCACCCAATGGGGCTTAAAGCAGAGGAGGCAAGGGTGACTCAGATCAGAGGAGCGCCTTGTAAATCAGCCACATGCAGCACTGAGACATCCATCAGGGCGGTGTGCCCTTTCTCCGCTGCTGCAGCCGTGAAGTCATGGGCCTGCCGTGAGGCTAACATATCATTAAAATAAATCACTGGCCTGGAGACTGGAGTTTAAATGCCAATTAACTCATAAGTAAATGGGAAGGAGCTGACTTGTCTCACTCAGAACATTGGAGAAGTTGCTGAAATTACCACTCTGTGTGGAGGCCTTGGCTTTCACAGATGCTGAAATACCCAGAGAACAAGGGGCTAGAGCATGTACCTTATAGGCCAGGTTTGGATTCTACTTACAAATTTCCTGTCCCAATTTTCTTCCTCAAGGATAGTTGCAACTGGCTCAATGTGGCTTCAGTAGAAGCATGAACTTTCAAGAACATTAAATCCTCATTGTTAAAAGAAGCAATCAAATTAAAAAATCACAGCCACGTGCTCTTTGGTTGCTTTCTTTATCCCAGCACAAAAGCAGCTGTGACACTGGAAGAAAAATTGCATTGAGATTTTCTTCTCTTTGATTTAGTTCCGTTCCAAGAAGAATCTCACAGTCACACAAGCTCATTATCTGGAAGGCCGAGATCCACAAACCGTTCTAAAATCCTAATCTCATGCTGGGGCACAGGCAGGCTTCTTTTCCTCGCTGGCAAGCTGTAGTAAGTCAAGTCTCTTTGAGTAGAGGCTTCCTTGCTCAGCAATAGGCTCCAATGTCAAGATCTAGCTTCATTTGTTCCACAGATAATGAAGTCTCACTTCTCAAGAACGAAGTTGCCTCGACAAAGCCTGCTCAGGGCATTTGAAGAGTCTTCTCTAGAACTCTGAGATTCTTCTTGTTTCACAACATTGAGCTCTAGTAACTCGTCCTCCTTGGCTAGGATATATTCTCTCTAGTATCAGTAGGGTCATGCTCACAGTGCAGTCTCTGCCCTCAAGATTGCCAACTCTGGCTTTGAGTAGAGATTTCCCCTACTCACACATTGTTCTTTCTCATGATGACAGCTAGAGTTATAACTTGGATTTCAAAGGAGTTCTACACATCTATTTGCTTGCCTCATTCATAAAAACCCGAGACGCCCACAGACCTAGAGATTTACTACTAAATTTGGCTTATATAGATTTGAATTTACATTGACTACCCAGGCCTTATCTGTAGGAAAACAAAACAAAATGCTACCCTTTAGCTCTTCACTGTCCCTGTTCCAAGTGACCTACAGATATGTTATTAAAACATGGCCAATTAAGTTATTATTTTTTATCCTGCTTATCCAACACCATCAGGTAACAAACCATAATCTGAAGCCAGCCACATGGCCACGGCCCAACTGGAATACATTCATTGACATTGTCAAATTGTTCTGGCTTTTCTCCTACAGTAACAGACACCACGGGGAACAGTGATTCTAAAGGGTCCTCCTCCAACACTTTTTAGGATCTTCTCCATCTCCCACATCCAGCATAGAAAGCTTGTTCCTTCAGGGAGGGGTGCTATTAACAAATTAAAGGGTAAAACTGGTAAACAAACACTGTTTTTCATCATCCATTACATGCTGGGAGGCTTTGATCTTTGTGTCATGCAAAGTAGGGTGAGGCTATGCCTCTCCATCATTTACAGGACAGGCCACAGGCATCATGTCAGCCAGTGTCTGAACCTTTTTCAGAGGGAGAAACTGGAAAAAACGCACCGGGACTGGTCCTCCACGCCTGGGTGTTCAGCTTTAAGTGAGGATTCATGAGTGTGTGTGTGTCTTCTCTCTGCTTGGCCATGGAAGCAGCAAGGTGAGTCCCTTTACCATTGCAGGTTCCAGACAGTTGCCAGCAAACCCATATGACGTTGCCTCCTCCCTCACTTTAAGAGAATTTGCTGTAACCCCCTTTGGACAGAATTCTGCCACGCTGCAGAAAACTGTCTTGTTGCTCAGCCACTTTGCAGTTCTAAATGTCTCTTTCTCATTATGGGATTCATTTTGGCTTTAGCCTTAATGAGGAGTGGTTGATGCATTCATCATTTATTACAGAAATGATGCTGCTGAGAAAATTTAAAATACAGACGATGTAAGACCATCAAGTCACCAACCAGATGGTGTGCGTGTGGACATGCATGTGTATGTGTACGTGTCCCTTTTTCTCTTCCTCTCCATCTGTCTTTCCTGTTCGTATAAGATTACACCCATTGGCAGCTCTCATTATTTACTTACAGCAGAGGTAAGGAGTTCCAGAACTGCCTCAGGAAAGAAAGTCTTGTTTCTAATATTTGAAAATGATTGAGAAGATAGGAGCTTAGAAAATAAGGTTAAAAGAAAAAGCCCTTATTTTAATTTTTTTTTTTTTTTTTTTGAGGAAAAAAATCTGACTTGTTTTGAACCGAACCTATTTTCTATGCTGGAACCTAAAGCTTCCAGCTCCATCAGCCACACTGCGTAGAATCCCAAGAAATGTCTGAGAACCAGTAACATTTACTCGAGGGAATTCATGACTGAAAGGGATCATTAGGAAGGACATTAAAATACGAATTACCTCATAAACTATTTAGTTGTGTACCCAGTGGGAGTGTGTACTTACTAGGGCCTGAGCTTTTCACAAATAGAGCTAATCAATTAAGCTTCATTAGAAACTGAAGGGGTCTTAAGAAGATTGCATAAGTCAAAGACCGACTACAAGAGGACTTGATAGGAAAAAACCATCTTCTGTCACACAACTGCTAAAGCTAATGAGCAGCTTTTGGGTAGAGTGGGTAATTCAAATATTCCCGTCTTGGGCCAGAATCTCCTCAGGTTCAATAGTTCCTAGATCAGTGCTCCTCACAACTTATTGTGCCTCTGAACAACCTGAGGATCTTTGCATTTAGTAAGTCTGAGGTGGGGCCTGGGATCCTGCATCTCCAACAAGCTCCCAGGTGGTACTGATGCTGCAGGATCACAGACCCCACTTTCAGCAGCAAGGTCTCAAATTATATAATTAAGCTGCAAGACACGATTCAAGCACCCTTCACGGTGTTAAAATGGGTTGCAACAGACTAATGCCACATTGAACATAATTTTTCTCGTTGCTCTACATGGAGTGATAGAATAAGAAAGTTACAGGCAGACTGCCCTTATAACTGAAATTTCTTTCCCCTCATGTTGCTAGAGAATTTGCTTTTGCTAATATTAATGGTGAGACTTTCATGTCACACTATAAAAGGGGGCCCATTGTAAAATTAGCTTTGTATCGCCTTAGAAACCAACTTCTAAAGGAAATTCTATAGCACGTTTTTAATAGTCAGATGGAAGGGTAGAGATAGCTTTTATTTTCCGCTCAGAAGGAGGAAGCATTCAGTCAGGCTCTGTAAATTCACATCAAGGCACCAAGCTAGCATGGAGCTGGACTTCCCACAGGACCGCTCCTGCAGGCTCTCAGAGGAAGTACATTTTCTTAGGCAAAAGTGGGGAGTCAAAGTGTCCTGCATAACATAAAAATGTTAATTCTGAAAGCCTTGGACTGAGCTGTCCTCGCTGGTCTCTTAGAAAGCAGCAATGTTCATTGCTTCACTAACAATGCCAGTTCATTTTTTTGATTATTGAAGCATAATTGGCATACAATATCCTATTAGTTTCAAGTGTACATCATAGTCATTTGATATTTACATTACGAAATGATCACCACGCTAAGTCTAGTTACCATCTGTCACCATACAAAGTCATTACAATATTATTGACTATATTCCATATGCTGTACAACACAATGACATTTATTTTATAACTAGAAGTTTATGCCTCTTAATCCCCTTTACCTATTTTGCCTGCCCCCCAACCTTCCTCCCCTCTGGTGACCATCAGTTTGTATTCTGTATCTATGGTGTGTTTCTGTTTTGTTTATTTGTTTTATTTTTTAGATTCCACATGTAAGTGAAGTACAGTAATTGCCTTTCTCTGTCTGACTTATTTCACTTAGCCTAATACCGTCTAGGTCTATCCATGTTGTCTCAAATAGCAAGATTTCATTCTTTTTTATGGCTGAATAATATTCCATTGTATATGTATATA
The DNA here is from genome assembly GCF_020826845.1 of Diceros bicornis minor. NCBI lineage: Eukaryota > Metazoa > Chordata > Mammalia > Perissodactyla > Rhinocerotidae > Diceros > Diceros bicornis. The sequence continues at coordinate 53,406,814 of NC_080742.1, read as the reverse complement.
TCATATCTTCTTTATTCATTCATCTATCATTGGACACTCAGGTTGCTTCCCTACCTTGGCTATTATAAATAATGCTGCATGAACATAGGGTGCATATATCTTTTTAAATTAGTGTTTTTGTTTCCTTCTGATAAATATCCAGAAGTGGAATTGCTGGATCATATGGTAGTTCTATTTTTAACTTTTTGATGAAACTCGATACTGTTTTCCATAGTGGCTGCAACAATTTATATTC